>NC_034438.1:36163126-36396502 GCF_002078875.1 Numida meleagris | reverse complement strand
TTTAGTGGACAGTTAAACTAAGACCCAACTCAGGGCCCCTAATTTAGTGGACAGTTAAACTAAGACACAACTCAGGGCCCCTAATTTAGTGGACAGTTAAACTAAGACCCAACTCAGGGCCCCTAATTTAGTGGACAGTTAAACTAAGACCCAACTCAGGGCCCCTAACTCCCTAATTCATCTCCACCAAAAAATGTCAACGGTTTACGGGCGTTAGGCCCGATTCCGTGACGAAGGGGACGGGGGAACCACGGGTCCACGCCCCGGGAAAAGGGAAAAGGGGAAAAGGGTAAGGAGATGGCCCTGAGAGCAAAGAACAGCAGCAACAATCTGAGGAGAAACAAACCAATTTACTAAATAAGATATCGGAATGCAAAACAACACACTATAATACAATATAATTACAATTTAAGCTGATAAATCCAATACAGAGAGAGAATGTCCCAAAATCAAGGTAGGCCTTACTCTACTACTGACGATAAGGCGGCTGGAGAGCGAGGTGCTGCCAAGACAAGAGACGGGCGGAAAAAGGGGCGAGGTCTCGTGATCTGCAAGTTTTCATACTGTGAGCTTTTATCTTTTCCCTCCGGCTGGAAAATGGTAACAAAGGAGCAAAGTGCCGTGGGGTCTGTAGTAGTCCTTCTCTTCTGAGAACCAGGTATATCCACTACATGATGTTATGATGTGGAATACCAATAACCAAAAATCACAAAACCATGACAAACACAGAAGGAAATCACATTTTTTAAATCATACATAGGAAAGTAGTCCTCCTCCTGAATTTTGAACAAAAAAACATCCTTTTCCTTTACCCTGTTCAAATTACTGCCATCATTAATTTCATGGCTTCTCTAAGGAGGTGACTGTTATAAGATCTGGAACTTCAGAGTCAAAGCTAGTGAGAAAAGTATATTCCAGAAAATATGAATATCTGAAGGCAAGAAAAGTTTCCAAAATATACTTCTCTCTGTTTCAGCTCAAAATATTATTCAGTGGTGATTTTCAAGTGCTAGCTTTTGTACCAAAGTAAACATTTTAGCTCCTCATCCTTCCTTTTAATTTTTTTAATAAAAATTGAAATTGAAAAAAATCATAGTTATGAAAAAAAACTTGAAAACTGTGAAACACAGTTCAATCACAATCAATCAGAGAATCAACAAAGATGTCAAATGTAAGTACCTGTGACTGTGAGTGGTGTGTTTGCACTAGTCAGCTGGGCCAAGTCCCTAATGATACTGTCTATATGCTAAATTGCAAACCAGTGGTATTAAAATATTGATCTGTCATTCTGAAACTTATGCCCTAAAACCTATTTGCTTTTATTAACTGCATGTCTGTTCATTACGTGCTTCTTCTAATCTGAAATACTTACTCCAAAAAGAACACTTTCTACAGCTGAAGCATGCCTATGAAAATGTTTTTATGCTAACAATTTGATAAGTGTATTGTAAATATATAATACTTCGAACACAATGTCTGTTCCCAAGTGTCATTAATATAATTATGGCCTATTTCAACTAAGCTGTTAGTCCACTTTTCTGCAGTAAGACCATTGGAATGGAATGCAAGAGAAAAGAAACCAGGATGTAGATTTCACTAAAACTTAGATACACTATGGTGATGATAATCAAGAGAAAACCAGCTGGTGTAGGTAGTAAAGAAGAGAGTAATTTTGAGTGTAACATAGTGAACACATCACTCCTCAGGATGTAGCATCACTGACCACTAGACTAAGCATTAGACCAGACTAGCCCAGTACCACAGGGGAAGAAAAAAAAAATAAGTAAATATTTGTGAAAAACAATATATAAATTACATACAGGATGTACATACAGACCACCAATTGATTTTCTGTAGCAGTTAGAATGCTGATGTATTTGGTAGTGAGATACTTAATCTCAGTTTTAAATTAGCATTAAAGAATTGAAGTCTTGTAACAAGCCAGAGCTGTGTTACAAGTCCAAGAAGTATTTTTAGCAGTCTTCATCTAGTGATCTATCTAATGTAAGGCAGATGATTATACAAGGGCTCCTCTGAAAGTAATGCCTCCTAATTTATTACTTTGGCTCACAACATCAGAGGCGCATGTTGATGGTATGGCAGTAGAAATATTGACCTTCTTGTCAATACCGCATTACAATTTATTGCTGTGTGACAGATGGCAGCAGAGAGGCAGTCTGACAAAATGGTGTCTGAAATGGAAGTGCATATGAAGCAAAGGGGTAGAATTTAATGCCTCCATGCAAAAAAAAATGGCACCCACTGACAGACAGTCATAGGCACTTACTGAATGTTTATGTTAGCGCATACAGTGGATGTTAGCATAGCGAGGTGGTGAATAGTGCATTTCAGCAGTGGCAACAATGACAGTGGGTCACCTCTTCTGGTGCAGATTTTTACGGGCGCAGATTTTTACAAGTGCACCTTGCAGGTTCTTGATCATTACTGCCAAAAATGCATAACAAATGGTGGTGACTATGTTGAAAAATAGCTTTTTTGTAGCTGAGAACTTACTCCATCAAAAAGTGTTATTGTGCTCTTTGTACCTGTTGCAATTTCCATGGAAATAAAAAGAAGGCATTACCTTCGGAGCAACTGATGTACATACAGCAGAATATAACAAAATGAAACAAATAAAATACTTACTAAAAACAAATTTGTGAAGATATCTGTCTTCAAATTGAAATAAATTTTTAATTAACTCTACTGGATAGCTTCACTAACAATTTAAAGGAAGATCTCATGTGAAAATCTTGTAACAATGAAGATTTGACAGGATTCCTCTACTTTTTCCTAAGTTGTCTGAATGTCTGACTATAAATCTCTTATTTCATCTTTCCTTTGTTTTATCCCATATCTCTGCAAGATTACTGAATCAGTTTCATGGCTTAATAAGCAATTGTTAAAACTGATAGCTTTTCCATATTTTCTTAATCATGTGCAGATGTAAAAGTAATTTATTTATAATTATTTTATATTTTACTTTATTTATAATTTACTATATTTACTATATTTGCTTTATAATTATTTTATATTTTATAAATTATTTTATATTTCACTTATCAATATTAAGGGTAAGAATTCATTTTAACTTTATGGTTTCACAAAATAGTATCTTATACAGCAACTGTTACATACTTAAAACTGAATTAAATCAACCAAGAAACCATAAATAAATAAATAAGAATATGAAAACAACAGAAGTTGTTTTCTTTTGATAAGAATCATAGAATCATAGAATCCTTAGAGTTGGAAGTGAACTTTAATGTGTCTAACTTTTTTGAAACAGAAGAAATCAAACAGAAATATTGAATCCAATTCATAAAGTAGTGAATACTTTTTTAAAATATATATGTTCGTAACAATTTATTAACGAAATTGCATGTAAATATCTGGCAAATATTCACTAGAGATTTTTAAATAAAATAATAGTTCCTGGAGGAAAATATATAGAAATAAATTGGCTGCAAAATATAAAGTAAAATTATCAGAAGGTAGGCATATGAATAATATCTATCAGGGATGACAATAAGGTTGAATTGCAAAATGCTGGTGTGTATGAAATTAAAAAAAAAAAAAAGTGTGTCAGCAATAATTTTCAATACCTTGCCCTAAAGTACTCTAAGTCTCCCCGAAAGAAATGTTTGGAAAGTTGTTATACTAATTTTATTATTGTCCACTAGTAACAACCAAAGGTGTCTTTGCCATTACCTCACAGAACCACAGAATCGTAGGTGTTGAAAGGGATCTCTGTAGATCACCTAGTTCAATGCCGCTGCTGGTCACACATTCAGGCAGGTCTTGAATATCTCCAGAGAAGGAAACCCCTCAATCTCCCTGGGCAGCCCCTTCCAACACTCTCTGGCCCTCACAGTAAAGTTTTTCCTGATGTTTATATGGAACTTCCTGTGTTCCAGTTTGTGCCTGTTGCTCCTTGTCTTGTCACTGGGTGCCACCAAAAAGAGCCTGGCCCCATCCATTTGACAGCTACCCTCTAGATATTTATGAGAATTGATAAGATCAATTGATAAGAGAGCTTGGTCTTCTCCAGGCTGAACAGACACGGGTCTCTCAGCCTTTCCTTGTAAGGAAGATGCTCCAGGCCCCTCATCATCTTTGTAACTCTCCAGCGGACTCTCTCCAGTCTTTTGTGAAATGGAAAGCTCAGAAGTGGAGAAAGTACTCCAGATGTGGCCTCACCAGGGCAGAGTAGAGGGGGAGGATCACCTCCCTCTACCTGTTGGCCATGCTTTTCAATGCACCCCAGTATACCATTGTCCCTCTTGGCCACAAGGAACACTGCTGACTCATAGCCAACCTATTGTCCACCAGGACATCTATGTCCTTCTCCACAGAGCTCCTTTCCAGCAGATCAGGTCAGCCTCTAACCTGTAGTGACATGTACATTTCCCTCCTCGGGTGTAAGACTCTACACTTGACAGCATCCAGAATAAACTGTTCCATCACCTTCCAAAGGATAGAGGTAAGGCTCACTGACCTGTAGATTCCTGCCTCCTCCTTCTTGCTCTCTTTGAAGACTGGGGTGATGCTGGCTTTCATCCAGTCTTCAGGCACCATTCTCCATGCCCTTTCATCAATGATAGAGAGTGGTTCATCAATCACTTCTGCCAGCTCCTTCAGTACTGATGGTGCATCTCATCCGGTCCATAGATTTATGTGTGTCAGGTATCCCTAGATGATCTCTGATGAGATCCTTCTTCACCAAGGGGAAGTCTTCCACTCTTCAGACTGTCTCTCTTATCTTCATGGCGTGAGATTCCTGAGGACCAGTCTTAGCAGTAAAGACAGAAGCAAAGAGTTCAGAAATTCTGCCTTCTCAGTGTCCTTTGTTAGCACCTCATTCAGCAGCAGACCCACCTTTTCCCTACTCTTCCTTTTCTATCGATATACCTAAAAATGCCCTTTTTCTTGTTCCTGTCCTCCCTTGCCAGATTTAAATCCAAGTGGGCCTTAGCCTTCCTTGTTTCAACCCTGGATGCCCTAACAATGTTCCGATATTCCTCCCAAATCTCCATATTCCATACATTGTCTTCCATTTTAGTTTTTCCATGACCTCCTTGATCATCCATGCAAGTCTCCTGCTGATTTCTTACTTTAAAGGATGCATCATACTTGACATCGTATACTTATTTTATTATCATTTGATAACTGAGTGTTTCCATCAGTTCTCTTTTGTATTTTTTTTTCATTTAAAAATGATTCTGAAATTATTTCAGAATGAAACAAACAATGGGAAATAAAAGAATCCATGCCTCTGCATGACATTCTGTCACCAATAATAGCCTTTACAGCAATCTGAGAAACTAATCTGAGATCTAAAACTGCATATACCTTCTATTTATCTGCTAAAGTTATTTCTGCAAGATCAATTAATATTTTCTTAAGATATGGCATGATTCACAGTAATTAGTACAGGCTATAAATGAATATAAGCTTGTTGAATGTGTGGAAACAAAAGATTATGATATACATTAATTATTACAATGTTATATTATGGATCAGAGCTAAGCATCCTTCTGTCAGTCGCTCTTTGAAATGCTTTTTACTAACAGAAACAGAATAGTAATGACATTTGGTCACAGCTGAAAGTCATAGGCAATTTAATCTCCCTGAACATTTTTTAATAGTTTGTTTCATACAGATTTTGTTGTACAAGACTACAAAGAACTTTTTTAAATGAGAAGGAGTCATACCCAATTTTTTTCTAGGTTTACTTTGTCAGAATTGCTATGACTCCATTTAAATAAAAATGTTCTTTGCTTGTTCAGGATGGATGTGGCCTTTCTAACTCAGGACAGATCTACAGAAACACAAATGAAAGCTAGCAGTTTATTGTCTTTTAAATATTTAAAGAATAAAAGAGGCTTAATTGATTTTGCATTACTTTGAACATTTCTAGTTTAAAAGTCATGAAAGTAAAATCTGTGCATTTCCTGTGCATGTATATCTTGCTTAGCAGTATGGAAGCAAGAAGATAAATAACTAAATACAGAATGTACACAGGAGATCTGGGAACAAACATGTACTTATTGTGTGATGAATAAGCAGAAAAATATGTCTATATCAAAATAGTGTCACAGTACCCTGGAACAGTATTTCCACAGGCAACATACCAGAAAGAATAAATGTTCAAGATGTTCCCCACAAAATAATGGGTAAGGTTTCCCGCATGACTAAAAGTCATATTCCATTTTAATATATAGTGTTTTGTAAACTTTCACAAAGCAGGAGGAAATAAAATATTTCTATCAATAAGACTGAGCTGCAATAAGTCCCTGAAAGGGAGGAGGTCAGAGTTTATAAGTATCCATCAAATGCACAGTGAAAAGAAGATTGCAATCAGCAAAGAAAAAATTGCACTTGATAAAAATGAGGTACATTTTTGAGTCTGTAGAGAGAGTGCACTTATCCTCTGGTGAACCAGCTATTTCATAAGAGGCACTTAATAACTACTAAGGTATTTTGCTCAATTTAATATAATCTTTACATAGCCTGGGGTTCCACTATAGCACAGTGCAATTTCAGAAGCAAATAGATGCAAATATGTGGGATTCGGGTAACTTAAGGCTTTTAAGATATCCTCTAGTCAGATTTTCTTAAAAAGTTCAGTTGCAGAAACACACATACATATATGTGACATATATACATACACATTTGCATTCTTATAAATGCTACAACTGCTTATAGCTGAAAATGAGCATCAGACAAATTCTCTTTTCCAAATACTAAATGCATTGTTTTCCTTATTACAAATATAAATCTGAAGTGAGTGGGAATTTTTTCTTCATTTTGTGGTCTCAAACAGCGATGGCCCTGGAGATGTATACTCCAGCTGTTCCTACAGAACATCTGGTATGAGGGTCACCCTTATCAAATAAATCCTCCTGCTGCATTCTCTCTGTACTTGAGGCAGAGATGAGGTTTACCTGGGCTGGCTCACTCCCCTGCAGTAGCAGAGTGACATGGCCATGGGCTAAATCTTGTTCTCCAGGCAAACAAAGCAATAAGGCAGTCTTAAGGTCTCCGTAGCCTCACTGTTTGCATTTGTGGTATGCTCAAGAGCAATACCAGAGGTGTGTTCTCCTAGCCTTCACCTTTTCAATGTATGAAATTGGATTTGTTGGAGTTCACTTCTCCCACCATTGCCTTCTCTATCTCAGTCTTGTTACATCAGTGGCTCATTACTTTGCCGTCTCTACTCACCAAGTTCCTGCTGTTGGCTGCATTTCATTTCCACCAGTCATTCGATTCCTTTGTTCTTCCATTTCAGTACCCTTTAGCTACAGCCACAACTGCAGGTTTAACATAAGGAATCATTTTTAACTCATTGAAACACACAAAACTTTACTAGATTATTTAAAGTTGGCTACAGGCATAAGGCAATTAAACTCTGTCCCTGGTCTTATAAACATTTCAGGACATTAATGGCATGCTCTGCAAGGCAAACAAGCTGCACCGTGTGACAAACAGAGCACTCTTTGTGAAAACTGTTTGGGTACTCCAAGGGAAAGCATACCTCATGTCTATAATGTGCTTGCAATGCCAGAGAAATTAGGGGCCTCTTGCTGTGACAAGTCCTTTTACTGGAGAGGTTGTGGTAGATTTGGTTCAGTGATCACACCCAGCATTTCTGGGGAGGCTAGGAGTCTGAATACAGCTACTTTTAATTAATGCTGAGACAGGACAACTGTTGTATTTTCCCAAATACTGTTGCTCTGTAAAAGGTATGATCACAGGGAACTATTCCAAACAAAAGGGGAAGAAGAATCTTAAAAGCATTTCTGCTTTCCACAGGACAGCAAAATGCAATTTTTTTATGTTGACAAATAGTTTGGAGACAAAAAAGAGCCAGAAATTATTAATGATATTCTTTAAAATCTATAGTGGGATTACCATCTTTTTGTATGTGTTTTTGTTTTCTTGTAAGCCAGAAGATGCAATATCTAAAGTAAGTACTCATCAAAAAATTTAGACTCAAATTCTGAAATTTTACGCTAGTGAAACAACTGAAGTTACCTTTTGCAAAAGATATTCTCAGTCATACCCATATACTGTATGCAAGACACAAAAATATCCTTTTTCTACAGAAAACAATCTGAAATGTGATACATTATCTGTTAATATTCGTAAACTGAAATTGTTTAAAGTTTGAAATCTATGCTTGAAATTTGAATTAATTCAATATAATCTATTGCAAGTAGCACCTACTTTGTTCATCTCTCAGTATGCAAAAGAAATGATTCATTCCTGAGCAGGTAATCCAGGCTGAGTCAACCAATGAGCAAATGACAGTACAAGAAGTTGTTTGTTTAGCCATAGGAATGATGATGTAGTTTTCTTTGGCAAAAATAAGTAGGTTTCTTTTTTTCCCTTTAAAAGTTACATTTTTGCTGTCCTTTCTCTCTCCTTCATGACCTTTCTTTTATATAATACCTCTCTAAAGGAATTTCTTTTTCCATCTTTGCTGTATCGGTTAGTACTTAAATTATAATATGCTAATAGATATAATTTGTCTAAATCCATAGTACCATATGCAGAATATGTATTTCATTCCTCATTTTTCCTCTGTTTTCATGGTCTCATTTTAACAAGACCTATGAGCCATTGACAAATTCTAAGAAGATTTGATTAGCATCTGTTTTGTGTTAATTTAAGGAGTGAGTTTAGAATAAAGGTTTTTTCTACGTTTCTGCTTATGGACTGCAATTTATGTCATAGTGCGAGAAGGTAAGCTCTTATGCAATGCAAATGTTGAACTGAAAAAATGTTAGGACAAAATTCAGCATTGTCTATGGTGCTGCATTTATCAAATTGTTCTTGAACTGTACAACTAAACGAAAATTCCAAGTAAAACAGTTTTGTTCAGAAAAAAAAAAAAAAGTCACTTGAAACAAAATTTAAATACCTTCTGTTTCTCACAGTCAGTTCTGCAAACGTGCACGTGTCTGGGTAGTAACTGAGTAAAAATGTATTGAAATGTATGTTCTCCTTCAAAATGAGATTTTGAAATGCTTAACTTCCATTGCTAGTTCAATACTCATAGAAACAACTAAATTCTGGCTTTCTGAACTGCTGTTAGTTGCCATAGCAATGCTGTTGAGATGAATATTTTGACATGAACAAAGCTGTCTCCTGAACATCTTTTATGGTTTGCCCAAAGTTCATTCATTTTTCAGCCAGATCACTGCTTATTTGACAGTTGCTACTGAGAAATCTTGGATAGATCTGGCTTTTTTCATAACGTTCTAAAATAAACACCATAACAGTGGGTGCTTACCTTTCTAAATTTCCAATCCTATGATAGGATCTAACATCTGTCTTTTAGTTGAGGGAAACAATTTCTTACTGCCTAGGAAATGCTTAAAGTTTCATATCATATTTATACTACAATGAAATCTGAAAGTAATATGAAATTACTCTTTTTTTTCCCACTCAGTGTAGTTTCTAAGAAATACAGGCTTAACAACTGAAATAGGAACTGTAGATGACGGGTGAATCTAGCTAAGGCGGCACATGTTTTTATCTTTATAGATTTTATCTTATTATTATTTCCTTTAAGAAGGGAAATTGAAATTGTGTTTGTTTCAGTCTTCTAACATAGGAAAGCTTCCAAATACAACAGCATAAGAAGGTAGACAAAAAATAACCATAGCATTTCTGATACTGAGAATGTCAGGAGAGGCACAAACTGGACACAATCTACCAATTTCATCATTTTTAAGGGTGTGTTACAATAATTTCATTTTAGATTAATTCAAATTATATTGATAAACTATATAACAATGGCAACATGTTATTATTTTTTCACTTTGGATTTTAAAAGATAAATAGTACCACTACAAAGGAAAAACAAGAGATTCTGAATATTTGTAAATATTCAATACTATCAATACCAATAGCTTACAATGAATAAATGCAATATCAAAGAAAATCCAGATTACATTCATAGATGGCTGACTAATGAAAGCACAGATGTCTTTGACAGAAAACTATCTGCCTAATACAATATCTTCAGTAGTACAGAGGATACATGGAAACAACAGAATGAGGTACTTGTGTTTAACTTGATCAAACTTTCATTCGTGTCCTGGGAGGGTGAAGCATCGTTACCGAATTATTTTTTTAATTAATTTAATTAATTAAATTTCCTAGGAAATAATATTTAAATTCTTTCCAAGTCTCAGATTATTAAACTTTGTTTTCAAAACAAATAATAATTTTCATTCAAATTCATTTTTTACTTCTTTTCCAATGTATACTTGAGCATTTTAAGAATACTAAATTATGTCAAATTCCACAAAGTAGTTTTATTACAAAATGAAAAATGAAAAATGATCTTCTTTCCTTTCAGCTCATGTTGTTTTGCCTTCTTGTCATAGAATTACAAATATAAAATTAAAATTATTTGTAAATATTATGGAAATCTTGGAAAAAAAATCCACTGACTAGTGGTGAAAATGTTTTTAAATGTTGAAAATAAAAATATCAATGTACTTAGAAAAATTCACCTTTGATTCATGAAAAGTAAGCACAGCTGCCTCAAAATTGTCATTTATTGTGGAAAAGATCTCATTTGAAAACATAGCTACACCATTTTGACTTCTTTAGTCTTCATACAATCACAGCATCAGTAACGGAATTATAGAAAGTTTGACTTGGAAAGGACCTTAAGCATCACCTAGTTCCAACACCCTTGCCAGGGGCATGGACTGCTTCCACTACAACAGGTGCACCATCCCAAAGCACCATCCAGGCTGGTCTTGAGCACTTCCAGGAGTGGGTCATCCACAACTTCTCTGGCAACCTGTTCCAGTGCCTCACCACCCTCATAGTAAAGAATTTCTTCTTAATGTCTAAACACAATTTACATTCTTGTAGTTTAAAACCTTTCCGTATCACTATACTCCCTGTTGAAGTGTCCCTCCCCATTTTTATTGTAGCCCCCTTTCAGATACTGGAAAGCCACCATAAGGCCAGCCCTGAGATTTCTCTTCTCTAGGTTGATCAACCTCAAATGTCTCAGTCTTTCTTTGTATGAGAAGTGCTCCAGCTCTAAGATTATCACAGCCAACTTTTGGACTCACTATAATAGATCTTTGTCTTTCAGCTTGGGGGCCCCGGTAGTCCAGGTGGGGTCTTATGACAATGGAGTAGATGGGGAGATTCACTTCCTTCATCCTCTGTCCATGTTTCCTTCTTTTGGTGGAATCCAGGATACAGCTGGCTTTCTGGGCTACAAGCCTATATCGCATGCTGAGCTTTTCATCCACCTGCACACTCAAGTCATTTTCCACAGGGTTGCTCTCAATCCACAGGAGAAAGCAACATGTTAATTATTGCCCTAAACCTACAATTCCTTGATAAATCTGAAGGACAACAACGTATGACCATTTGAAATCACTGTTATTGGTGAGTTAAGAATGTGATGGGTTGACCTGGGCTTACTGGCAAATGCCCCCCAACCTCTCTCTCTTCTGCTCCTCAGCAGGACATGGGGAGACACCGTGGACTGCAGTTCTTCAAGACTGGGTCCATGCACAGTGCTTTAGGAAGAAACCACTCCAGTGTAGATTCCCTGTGGATTCCTCACTGCAGCTCCTTACAAGGTAAACTGTGCCAGTGTGGTCTTTTTACCACAGACTGCAGCTCCTGAATGCATATCCTGTGTGTCACCTCCACACTCTGCAGCTTCCTTCAGATCATACCTATTTGCTGCTGTGTGAATCTTCTATAGGCAGCAGTGTGGATATATGCTCCAGCATGTCCTGAGTGATCAGAGTTACAAAAAACAAATAGAAATCATTGTTAGGACCATTGTATATCTACAATGTTATTTAATTTCAAACCTGAGAAACTGGAATTTTGACCTTACAGTTTCTGCCTTTGAGATCTATTGTCATCGTGTCTTCATGAGTTCCCTCTTCAAGAAAAGCCTGTACTGGATTGCACTCATAACAAAAAATGGTCAGGAGCAGGGAAGTAATTATTGGAGATCTGGTCCAAAGCCCCTTGAAATCTCTTATCACATACACTGTATTCAGTGCATCTGAACTGTTATTTCACCATGGTTTGTAGTGTTTCAAAGCATTTTTAGTTACTTTTTGAAATAACAATATTTACCAAGAACAAAAGAACAATAACTGCCTAGTACTAGGCATTTCACACTTGCCTCTTAGTCCATTTCATAGAAAAATCAGAACAGTTCAGGGTTGAAGAGACCTCTGAGATCATCTAGCCCAACCATTTACTCCAGGCAGGGTTATCTTCAGCACGTTTCACAGTACAACTGCACATAGCAGTTGGATTTTGAATATCTCCAACAACAACAAAAAACTCTACAACATGCATCCAAGACCACACTGTAACCTGTAATTTGGTGAATAAAATCCTTCGAAATCATCATCATATTTAGTGCCTGTGATTCTGCTCTTAGTCAACTCAGAAATTTAACTTCAAGTCTGATTTTGAAACAGTTGTCCGATATTCAAGTATTCTTTACCCTGCAAATATTCACTAAAAGCAAGTACAGGAAAAATGTTGTCAGTGTGTACTTATACAGTGTTTTACACCAAATAAATCCTCAGAGGACTGTCTTAAGCAAGTCTTGGAAAGGCTTCTACATTAATCAGCCATACATAATAACAGAATAAGGACTCTTAAGTCTTGAAATGTACCACACTGTAAAGTGAAATAAGTGCAAAACACTGCAGCCTTTAGTGATACAACACTCTTTCAAGGGCTCTACTGTTACTACTTATAAAGGTGAAGATCTCCTCATGATGAAATACTGGTGAACAAAATTATAAGCCTAAACACATCTTTAAAAGGTGTGCTGCTCTGATGAACAAGTTGTGCTGGAAGTTTTGTTGATAACCTGTTTTCTCCCTCTGTGTCAGTGAATTCCAAGATAATGCAATATTTTGAAGCACTGTTACAAACATTAGAGTACAATCTCTATTTATGCATACGTGTGAACTCTAATAGAGATAATCTTAAAGGAGAGTCCACTACCAAAGATATGTGAGTTGAGGCTCAAAGCTCATTGGCTTCCTTTTTTTTTTTTTTCATCTGTCTCTCTTTAGAACAACTACAGTATCTTGAAGCTTTTATTCTCACTTTTCATTGCACTGTTTTGCTTTATTAGTTACTTTTTTTAATACTTTGTGGAATTCCATCAGGGGTTCTTTTGGTAAATTTATGGAGTTTTGATGTTTAGCTTTCTAAAGTGAGCTTCATTTAAGATATACTCCCATATAACTCCAGAGAAACACATACTTGTTTTGTTAAATATTGCTCAGGATTTGCGCTGCATAGGAAGGAAATAATTTGTCTAGAGATATCTCCTACATCTTGGTTTTGTCCACAGCTGGGAAGGCATGTCAGTAATAAAACCTTGACTGCAAGGAATACTCTCTAATGAAGGTAAAGGTAAAATTAGGAATGGATCCTTGAACATTCCGTGGATGTGTATGCAGCCCACATATAGCATGAAATGTTACATGTTCCACTGTGGCTGTCAGCACAGTGGAAATGCCCACCAGCAAAAGGTCTTTCACAAGAAGATTAGGGCTGTGAGCAAATTTTGGAGCATAATTTTATGTTATACTGGCAACATTTGATTGTTGATTTTGATACATCAGCAATGACCACCAATGTCCTCCTGCAGCAACACATCTGTGCATAAAGTCATGAAATTACACATCTCTATTTAATGTCATTTTTGCAATGTGCATCAGGATCTAGGGTACATACACAAAATAAGAAAAAAATAGATGTATTCAGACTCTGTGTGTGCGTGTGAAATCTCTGTCCTAATAGAATTGCTTTCTTTTTCTCAAAATGAGAAAAAAAACGACAAAGACTGATCACTGTTCTTTTGTACACCACAAGGAGGTGCAATTGGTCTTCTCTAATAAATATTTGCCTTTTTCTTGTGATTTTGGTTTTCTTTGTTGTTGGCTTGTTGTTTTTTGTTTTATTTTGCTTTGCTTTGTTTTTTTTGGGGGGCAGTGTTCTTTCCACACTTTTAATGCTTATTAACATTCCACAAATGCTGATGCTTTTCTTTGAAATGTCCTTTTTGGCCTTAGACTGAAGGTAGTAAAAGTTCTTTCTCTTTTGATCTTAGCTCTTAACTGTGACCTCTTCTTTGTGTAATTACATCTACTTTTTTTTCCTCATCAGTGCTTCAGTTTTCTTGCTAATCTCACATCCCGCTCTTTGCTGGTATACATACAGAAAGAAAACTGGATCACGAGGAAACCTCCACACTGTCTTGAGATTTTTTGGCTTGCAGATAGTGTGGAAATCACGCTAAATCAAAATAGTTATAGTAAAGAATGAAGGTCATGGGACAATTCAGCACTGTAAGGGAAATGCAAAGAACATTTATTGTTGTCAATTTGTTGAATGTATCAATAAAAATTTGCATTACTTTATCAGTTGTCATTAATCTTGCTCTTTGATATTGTACATAAAGAGTAGTTACCATTCCATCTTGGTCATAGTTATGGTCATAGTTAAGGTAAGCTTTATGTAAGAGCAATCAACTGTAATTGATTTTGTAGAAGGCACAAGGTGAAAACATGCTGTACTGAAATATCTGCTGTTGGCTGAAACACTACTAGAACTGAAGACAAGGAGCACACAAAACACATACTCCTGTTACAGAACAGGACAGAAGATTTTTCATAAGAAACGGCAGTTGCTATTTTTCAAGTTCCATATGCTGACTTCCAAGAATCTTCATTGTTCAGCTCACTTCCTATTTCTTTTCTCCTATCACACTTCTTTCCTCTTTGGAGCTGAACTGTTAACCAGTCTTCAGGATTCAGCAGTTATCTTTTATCTTGTTCACCTTTTAAAGCAGATGGAAAATCTGAAGCCAGAAGGAGGGACTTCAACAAAACCATTTAGCATATCTGCAAAAGCTTCATGTATGTGACATTTTCCTTAGAATTTGAGTAATTTTACTTTTGTTCTCAATTTCATGCTTCTTTTGGTCAGTACTTTATCCTGAATCTCACTTTGCTCTTCTTTTGTAAACTACACTAACACGACTAATCTGACTGAGGTAGGGATATCTTTGTCCCAAAGCTCCATTAAATAGTGCCTTAGCTATTACATTTTTCTATCAGTGCTTAGACCACATTACTCACTTTCCTCTCACACCTCTCCAAATATTTGGTGTGTGTTGGTTTTCATTGTTTCAGCTATCTGTTCTCTGTAGAGAGCTTTTCTGTTGCTTCTATTTACTCTGTGTGAAAAAAACATGATCACATTGCCTGGTGACTTCACTCAACTTCTCTATACAATAAAGCTATACACCCTTTTGTTCCTTGCATGTCATAATTTGCTTATTTCTAAATTTTCTGACATCAATATACTCACTCCTTCCTGATGGAAATAAATTTATTGTTTATATTGTTTTCAAATTTATTGTTCTGATTTAAAAAATTTGTTCTAAACATCTGAGTACATAAATTTATTTTTTCATCTTTCTCTGATGGTTTTCATAAGAAAAATGAAATTGACCTCATATAGAAAAGAAAATGCTTTAACTTATTTTTGTTTTCCCCCTAATTTCACTTCCAACATGTGTTTTTCCATCCTTCATTCTCCAGGTGTTCATTAGAAACTATTTACATAACAATCAATAAAATTCTCCAAGCTAAAAAAAAAGCCAAACAAAAAAATACCAAAACCCACAAACAAAACTAAAAACAATTCATTGCATTTTTCCTTTACCTATACTGAAAAAGCAAAAATATGCTTAGAAGAAATATGTGTTCTTACTCACATTTTCAAGGAGAATGTAATGAGCCTGGACATACAAAACAAAAAAAGCTTTAATCTGGTGTAGGCAAGACCAGAACTTCTAATTCTTTGCTGATGCAGCATCTTGTTCCCTGTCCCTCCATGATCAGTACTGCTCCAGAGGCATTCATTATCATTACCATCTATTTGTTCCATACCAAAGTGGTAATGCTGGATCCATCTTCATTACCTACTCTTGTTGAAACATAACTTGAAGTTGACTAATCTATTTCAAAAGTTAGTGCAAACCATAAATTCTCCCTGACAGTGACAACCATTAATTGCTAAACTGAACACTTTGCCTGTAGAGAAAAGCCATCTCAACAGTTTTATGCCAGTATCAATTTGCTATCCTGAAAGAAAATAGCATGTCTGCAGGAAGCTGAAGATGAACTTATGTGCGCTCTCCACATGTAAGCATTGGAACAACTGGATAAGCAAAGCAAATCAGAACACCTAGTTTTTTTCTTACAGGGATCTGCTTGCATTTCTCTCACTCAAAAATAAACAACAAAAGCACCACACTAAGTCAGACATGTAGCAGAGACAGCATGCTAACTCAGCTGAGAGCTGAGGCTTGCTGGATACCATTCCTGTAACACCTCTGCCTATGTGGAGCTAGGAGCTGCAATTACCAAGGGAGGTACCTCTGCCTTTGTTAGTGTCTCCTACTACTGCCTGTGGTCACATATTCATTGAATAAAGATGGAGAACTAAGTGTAAGTTTTAGCTTTTCAGTAGTTGCGCTGCAGTTATAATGCTATCATTTTTCAGCACATTTAAATAAATGCTAATTTTTGCCTCTCAATGAATGAATGGCATTCCATTCATTAGAAGATTATGGACAATGAGAAATCACAGATTTACCATTTCATGAACAGTTCTGTCCTCAAAGTTAAATAAATCTGAGGCAAGGGTTTAATGTTTGGAAATAAGTACTTTTTATCATGTGAAAAAATCCATATTGAAAAATAGAGGTGTGTTGAGGAAGAAAAGATAGGAAGTAGATGTTAAAGTAAATTCAGTTTGGGAATATCAGAAGCAATGTCTTTGGGTGCAATGATACTGCCGAAGAGCTTTTTGATTTACTGGTTAACCCTCAGCTACTGCACTTGTTAGTATGCTGTCTGCCTCCCTTCTGAATCAAAACCCTGACCTTCCTCTGACACAAAATCTAGACATGCTCTAGAATACGTCCTTCTAGGAAAAATCCTTGTAAAAAAAAATCTGAAGAAACTACACTTCAGCACAATACTGGAAGGTTTCATTCCTTCTTGGCATCTACCTGTGTCATAATTACTCCTGGAGAAGTGGAAGAAAATCTCATTTTATTTCAAAAAATTTGGATTGAAACTGCATACATGGAAAACTCAGCTTAAGTTCATGAGAAGCCCATTCTCAGCATGCAGCCCCTCTGGACTTCAAAGATTAGTTTCAAATGGCGTGGTCAAAAATCATGCTCAAAGGTCAAGGTTTCTCTGCAATAGATTACTTAAAGTGTCATGACATAGGTTGGTGATTAGGAAAATTAGGCTGGAAGATGATATTTTCCAAAAAACTAGTATGAATAACTCCATCCTATGTTCAGTCAGAATAAGCTGTGGAATATTAACGACAGATGATAGGAAAAATAGAGGGAGGAGTGGAACTCTTATGTATTTTCTACACAGTAGGTTATTTAAATAGAAATATAGACCATGCTGACCAAAGTGTTGGGCTGAAGTTCCAGTGAGCAGGGCTGTCAGGTTTATAAATCCTCATTTTTACAGAGACTGTGGAAGACTAAGCACTCCAGCAAGCCAGTTATCAGCAGTCCAGGCAGAATTTTTTCTTTTTTTTGCCTTGGTATAACAACATTTTCACTGACCTTCTTTCATTTGGCAAAAGGATAGAGAGAGAACTTCTCAGGAGGAATTTTGCCTCAAAATAATTTATCCCCACAAACTAAAATTACAAGTCTAATACTTCCAAAGGTGTGCCATTCTTCTTGTGCATTCTAACAGTCCCTTTTCAACTTTGAATTTTTGTGGTGCTCCTTAAAGTGCTGTATGCACACTGGAAATGCAAGCTATTGGTCAATTTCAAACTAGTTCTGTAGTCGTGTTGTTAAAGGGGACACAGTGCATTGTATTACTCAGCCTTAACTGAAGTACACTCTACCACACCCTCACTGGATGTAATCCAAGGTGTTTTATTCTCTAGCCAGTTCAAATATGCCTAGTCATACTGTAATTATTCTTTATCTCAGTGCAATACAAATTGCTGAAATGAAATACTTCTTAACCCTTACATACTGTTCACAACTAACCACTATGTGAAAAAGAAAGTATAAAAGATTCCTAATACCTCTTTTTGCATAATTCCTGGAGAAATCCTCTATCCTCAGAGTCCTCAAAGAAGAAATACTGCAACAGCCATTTTTTCTCTTTTGAAATCATTCACCCGAAGTCTCATTACCTCTGAGAAGCTTTGTTTTTGGGATCTTCATAGACCAGAGCCTCAGGTTGCACAGCTGCAAGTTAAGTGGTAGTGGATTTTTAATTTCAGCAATTAATCACAGATTACTTTAAATCTCTGGCAATTTCTTCAAAAAGCCGTTGTTGCAGCAGTCCTAGTTTCTATTGACTTTTATGTATCTCATGATCTAGTTTCTTATTTTCTTTGGTCTGCCACAAATTTCTAAGGTTACCGATTCACTACAACACTACACTGCTTTTTTACTGAATCCGTAACTATGCTTAGAAAATTAGAGTAACAGATCATTGTTCTCAGCTTTTAAATTAATTTTTAATTTTAAAAATGTTGAATAGTAGCATTACCAAGTCATTTAAAAGACATGGAGCAAAACCATACAAAAAACACTCACTTAAAGTTTAGAAATGTACCACACTGTAAAGTGAAATAAGTGCAAAACACTGCAGCCTTTAGTGATACAACAAAAAGCAGATGCAGAGGACAGACCAGCTAGGCAAGTAAATCATTAACAGCCTGTGAACATGAAATTGTGCTGTGAGAAGATTAAGGAACTCCCAGATGTTCAGATAAAGCAGCAATACCATTTTACACTGCGCTGAGCAAAGTTCATTCTTATTTACATTAGCACCAGAGCTTAAACTGCAGCTAAACTCATCACACCACTACTACATCAGCATCACTACACCAGAGTATCATTTCTGTAAAGACCTGGCTAAGAGCATGGTTTCCAGATATTGCTAATCAATCTAAGCAGCATTTTAGCTACATAGCAAGGGACGTGCATCTTTACAGTTGTGCTGTCTCTATACAATCTCAAATAGGGTTCTAGACTTTTCTGAAACATAATAAAACCCACAGTAAGCAACTATGAATGACCAAGAACAATGCTCAGAAAATCAAAAACATATACAGTAAAATGGACAGGATCAAAAAGTAGACAGGATAAAAAGTATTTTAATACTGCTACCTTGTTCATCTTTCATTCTGAATTTCCATGAAATATTCTTCCAGGAGACAGCAATAAAATAAGGTCCTTACATGGCAGAACAAGATAAAGCTGGTGAAAACTCCTTAGGCAGTGCTGGAGGCCTTGTTCACCATAGGACAGTTTCCGCTTCCTGTCTTTATGCTAGTGAGTTTCTGGGGTTGAAAGCATTTGGAAGCATTGCTGCAAGCCACAGAGTACAACATTATAAGAACACTGAAAAGACTGTAAGACCATTTGAAAATATAACTTGTCATCTCCAGTTTTTCATTTATTTTTCATCAGATCTGTTGACAAATAATAGTTTTCTTCTTTAATCTTACATGTTGAATGGTGAATGAAGTTAAGGGATAAACCACAATGAAAACATTAAAGAAAAGCCTTTTACATTTGTTTGAAAATTTTCATGTAAAAGTATTTTCAATGGAAATGACTTTAATTTTTTTTTGTTTGTTTCTTACGGAAGAACTACTTAAAAAAAATTAAAAAATTTCAAAAAAATTGCTACTGTGTAATGTTAATCTCATGTAATAAACTAGTTATCTGCACTTCTTTTTTCCTGTTGTCTGCAATATTCCCTAGAGATGTGACTGCAGTTCTAACATATTATGTGCCCTGGCACAAATGCAGTTTGCTGAATACCATTTAGTGGAGATCAAGTGTTCCTCCAGAATCCTTTTTCTTTTAATAAGATATAGCCTTTGATACAAACTTTGCTTTTATTCAGCACTTTGCTTTTATTCAGCAGGTACCTTCTTCAACCACATGGTTTCTGTACATTTGGAAGTCATCTACTTAAGAATAGCAAACATTTGTCACCTATTTAATTGCAATGTTGCATTAACAGAGACTCCTTGTTTACCTGAGAGCGAAACTTTTGTTTCATGTGCAAGAATACACGTGAAAATCTGTGCAAAATTTCAGTTTTAGCAGCTTGCAGTTCAAGAGGGTTTTGCTGAACTTGTGCTTGTTTGTTTAATTGAGAGTGGCAAGCCTGTGACCTCAGTCTGCAGTGTTCTGCAAACTATTTTAAAATATTTTATTACACATATGTTCATTAAGGAACCATTTCTCAAAGGAGTGAAGAAATAAAATTACAGAAATTAGTTTGTTCAGATTAAAAAAGTTAACATGTCCACCTACTGTACTAACCTGATTACATTAGTGAACGTTAAGTTAGACAATAGCCAAAAAAATGAAAATCCAGAAAATTTAGCAAGAGAACAGAAGGGACATACTGACAATGAAATCTAATGAGATAAGGAATTAGTCTTCAAATCAAAATGTAGCTAATCAATTTTAATATACGCTAGAGTTGAAGTAAGCTAAATACTGCAGAATAAATCAAATTCTATCTCCAGTATTCCACAAGTCATCAACAACAACTAAATAGTATTCAGATTTACCTTGAAGAGAATAAGAAAATAATTTTAATTTATTCTTGCAAAGAATTCAAAATAGTTTGGAATTGAGATGGACATGTACAGGGAGTAGATTTTAACAAATCACTTATTTCAGAGTTTTTTGAGGATTTAACAATCCAGGGAATATATTTTTATTCTAAATCCTCTGCTTGTTTAATTTTCTCTATAAGGATGTAGAACATTTCCACAGGAAGGAGGAAGGCCACTTTTAAAATGAACTCTCTATTAAAACAGCAGGTCTCAAGGAAACAAGAGACAAAAATATCAATTTCACAAAACTCACTAATTTCAGTAGAAAATACAGTGGCTTAAAACTTTATTTGCATATATGAATTTGATAGAATGAAAGAAAACTTAGGATAAATGTTTTTATTATATATATATTATTTATATATATATAATTATTTATATATAATATATAATTATTTATAATATTATTATATTATATATATAAGAAATAATGATGAAAAAAGGCACAAAATATTATAATAACATATGAAAAAGAGGGGAAATCATTCAGCTGAAGCAGTTAAATTCTGGAATTGCTTACTAGATGTGAGTGTTAGAGTGGGAAGAAAGTAAACAAAAGTCTGGTGGTTTAGGCTCCACAGTAAAGTATTAAATAATTTCAGGAGAAGTTGGAAAGTTGGAGAAATATGTTCTATCTAAAAACTAATTTCAACAGCTCCCGACTCATTGTGCACAGAAAACAAGCAAGCAAAATAACCTAAGGCAGGTGTTTTTGTTAAGGCCTTAACTATGATTACAATATAAAAGTCAAAATAAAGAAAGTTTGTTTTTTGTAATTAAACATTGGTCAATTATTATCAAGCCTTCACCAGTCTCTTACTAGTAAAAGTAGGCATGTGCGAGCCTTGCTTAAGCAATATTCACTGTAAAGAAATTGGAAATAGTATTAATCCCCATAGCCTATCAAGCATTCTTAATTTTTCTGCAAAAAATCTCCATTCAAAACTATATTCTACAAAATCTTAAACTGATTTCTCACCCCTGATATTGGATTTAAATAAGAACTTAGAATCACAGAATCATAGAATTAGCTAGGTTGGAAAAGACCTACAAGATCATCCAGTCCAGTCTGTATCCATTTGTAAAAGCTAACTTACTTGCTGAATTATGATTTATTAATATTTTATCATGTTTTTATTTCATATTTACAATTCTTAAACAATGGTAGCAATTTTGTTCCCTTGTGATTTTAATGTTCTATTTTTTTTATGCCCACAGACAAGCTGATACTTTCTGACCACCGCCAAAATTGGTCACAGGCTAACAGGTCTTTACTGTGTTTTGTAAGAGCATCAAAAATTCTGTTTTTTCACTTGGTAAATATAAATTATCTCACAGCTGCAAGAAATAACTTGCAGGGAAACTGCAAGTTTCTCTGATTTTGACACTAACCCTCTTCTCACTTATGGGTTATTTACAGCTTATTTAGGGCCCTGTTTACAACACTGACATTGAACAATGTAAAGGTAGTAGAGGTTGTAAGGACACTTTCTTTTCTGCTGGCTGCCACTGCGCTTTCTTCCTCATGGAACAAAGCAAAAGAAAGCAAGAGGAATAATTGCTGAGTTTTCTTTGCTTGAGTTACTGTTGGAAAACATAGATCTTTAATGAGAGCAACAATAACTGAAGGAGGAAAACAGAAGAATTTTATGACAGATGTAACCTCAGAAGAAAAACAATTGCAACTATTCAGCTACTATTTATAAAATATGGATTAAAAATATTTATAAAATAAATACAGATTATATCAGTATGGGACTGAGATAGCTTTTCAGATACCATTTGAAAAGTCACACCAATAACTACTAATACAATGTTAGACTGCAAGAGGTTTCTCACATAACAGAAAAAAACATAGTTGATTATTAAAAATTGATAATCTAACCAAAACACTTTTTATAATGTAGCACAGAATTCCAACAACCGTTTTCACTACCATAAAACCTAAGGGTATAATCCTAATTAAACATTACATAAATTGAAATAATCCCACTGTTAGTCTGGATTTACTATGTATGGATGTAAATTAAATAAAAACGGAGCCCTAAATGATGTAGGTTGCTCCAAAAGTAATGCCTTCTTTTTATTTCCATGGAAACTAGAATGGATACAAAGAGTGCAATAACACTATTTGATAGAGCAAATTCTCAGGTACAAACTCTATTTGTCAACATATTCACCACCATTAGCTATGCATTTTCACCAGCAGTGAACGAGAGCCTCCACGCGATGCTTGTAAAAATCCTCATGGCCATTCAGAACATGCCTTGTCTTTCATGTTGCTGTCACCATTGCTGAATCACACCACTCAGTCTCACTGTCTCCACTGCTTAGTCTCCAGAAATGTTCAGCAAGCATTGATGAATGTCAGTGGGTGCCATTTTTCCACACAGAGGAATGCAATGACACACCATTGCTTCATATGCACTACCATGTCAGACGCCATTTTGTCAGAGTGCCCCTCTGCTTCCATCTGTCACACGGCAACAAAATGTAACGGAATGTTGATGGAAGGCTCAGCCTTTACTGCCATACCACCAGTAACTGTCTCTGATGTTGTGGACCAACATAACAGAATAGGATATATTACTTTCAGAGCAGCCCTCGCACTTCATTTTCCCTTATGCTATGAGATTGTTTATGAATACTGCCTAGCACCTGCATAATATTTCAAACAGTCAAACACTATGAACAGTAATGAAATGACATTGTAAGACTATTTGCTAATGCACTCATTCAAGTAACATTAGTAGATTTGTATGAGCTCAGTCATAATGTTAGATCTTGAATTCAACTTTTTTTTTTTTGTCAATGGAAATAACAAATAGATAAGCAAAAGACTTAAAGGTTTACTAAATATTTTAATAGTAAAATTATGTGAATATAAAATTTATAATAAATACTATGTTCTTTTTCCAGATGTTGGTGAATAAATGCATTGACATTAAAAATAGGCTGCAAAATAATTCATTTTAACAATTTGTGAATCTAATTTTGAAGGAATTAATGAATGCATTTTGAAAGAAAACATAATACAAGTAATATGGAGAATCAATGATGTAGATACTAAAAATCTTGCAGGAACATTGCTGTAGTTGATATATCAATTACCAAGGAAGTGATATCATAGAATCTCTATTGTACTTTTAATGGCATTTAATTACAAAGAATAACATTAAAATTCAAATCAGGTAGCAATGCATGTTAGCTGAGTACACAGTTGTAATAAATCTTTGGGAGTTAGTCTCTGTTAACTTAGTTCAGATGCCCCCCTCGTGTAGCAAAACTTCCTTCAATACAGAAGTTGTTTTAATATGGAAAACAGCTTATCTGAATAATCAAATGCAAACAATGCTTTTCTAGTAGAGCAGCTATCTTCAGAAAAGTCTCCCGTGAAACTTGAGAGTAAAAGGTAACAAAAACCCACCCTAAAGAGTAACTAAACAGCCACTTAGAGGAAATCCCTTTGTCCAGTAAAAGCTTGTCTTCAGCTTTAGTTCAGGTAGTCATCCACAGAAAAAAAAGAACAGAGGAAGAGGGCTGTTTTTTGTTTTTGTTTTTTAATTAGATACACTGCTGTCTTTAAAGATAGCAGATAGTAAAAAGGTAACCCTTTGAAAAATCGAGAGTTCATTCATGTGAAAAAAGAGAAAATACATCTTCATGTGACAGGCTCTTTAAAGCTTAGCTCCAGTTCAACTAGGCACACTGTGAAAGGCTACATTCACAATTAACTCATGTTTCCTAAATAATAAATAAATGAGAGAAAAAAAAAAAACCCTAAAAAAACCCAACAAAATCCAAAACATCTTTAAGACAGGAGTTAACCTAAAAGCTTCCAGGTAGAGAAGTAAATAGATTTCATCTGCGCTGAACAAATCTGTGCATCCCAGAAAAAAAAGAAAACCACTCCAGAGACTACTTTTCTGCTCAGATACAGCTATAGTCTGAACACTGCTGCACTCCAGGAGCTTCACCCTGTATTTCTTCAATATCTGAGTTTCAAAGAATTTGGTTATTTTTTTGACTGATCTGGCACTGTTCTTTTCATCTTCAAGGGCATGCATTACAAAAAGGGGCATGTGTTAAACATTTGCATTACCTCACTTTTTAGTAAGCATGCTAAATGCATCCTTCACAGTTGAAGAAACAACTGAGCAGTGTTTGCTACTTATATAATTGCCAGCAAATATAAATTTAAAATAAACAGTAATTTGTACATTACCTGATAAAATGTATGTTTTATCTCATGAAATCTGAGACTAAATGTGCAACAAAAATATAGTTCAAGAGGTTGCTTAGCTCTGTAAAAGTGTAATAGCAATATTATACTATACTACACCATTGTTTCATCTCCTCCAAAATACAATACAGTGCTTCACTGCCATGGGCATAATTATGCCTGAAATAAAACCATGATAAATGACACAAAAGTTGCTTCAGCCAAGCCTGATATCATTTAGCAGATGGACTTGTCTGAAGACCTTAAGTTCCTGCTAGCTTGATTTTTTGACTGATAGCACATTTCAAATCAAAATTGATGGACAAGTGCCCAGCAGTCCTCCATCCTCCACTGATCTGAAAATGACTGAGTCAAAAGGTGATGAGTAATATGGCAATTCCTCCATATGTAACTTACTGCTTCCCTTCAGAATGTATTACTGTCTGCAGGGAGATATTCAGCTTTTGTTAGCATAATATTATACCACATTTAGGTTTCTTAGGAATCCATAGTAGAATGAATGAAAACACAAAAGGTGTTAAAATATTTGCAAACTATGAGAATATAGGCAAACCAAATTAAAAAAAAAAAAGCATGCCTAAAACTTAAATCATCTCTTGTTATGAAGATCTGACCTTATTGCACTGCTGGAGCAGTCTAACGGTAACGTGACTAAATGCATGTAATGTATGTAAAACTGGTGTGATATTAGCTTCAGGCATCAGTCAACACTGATAACTATTTTAGTGCTTTCCATACTCCAAGGCTAGAAAGAAAAGAAATATACAGAAAGGGCTTATGTGCAACAAACAGATTTTAAAGCATGGTGCTGGGTTGCCAAATGTTCTGCAATACAATGCAACATCATGCAGGTAATCAAGGCATATATAGATGCGTAGCAGCGTCTGTAGCAGCGTACACGCAAGAACAAGCATAAATTATAGGACAGCTAGAAGGACAGAACAGGACTTAAATGATAAGTGCCCTGCTAAGATGGCTGATCACTCTGTCCATTCATCAAGATACTCAGGAGAGAGTGTTTTCAAGTTCAGGCAAGTCGCTTATGCCCATTACCTTGAGCCTGCTCCCAGTGTGCTAGCTGCTGTACAGCTGCCTGGTTGAATGGTTCCAAAGCCTTTTTTCTGTGAATATGGCAATTCAGTTCTTCGCACATGAAAATCTCTGAGAAATCCCTAAACTTCTTAAAACAATAGCTTCAGAAAATTCTTCCTAGCACATAACTGTAGAAAACAAAATATGACCTACTGCAATAAAATGGAATTCCTTGCAATCCAATAAATAATTCAAATTAAAGACATTTAATTCTATACTGTCTTCATTTTAAAAATATTAATTTGTTATTCACGTAGTCTCAACCGTTATAAAACACTAAATTAGATAGTAAACAATTCTTACAGTGATTTTTTTCATGCTCTCTGAAGTTGTGGCCAGTGGTCTATTCATGAAGACTCATTAGGATTCTTGACCCAGGGTTTTCCAAACAAAGTCTTTTTAAGCAAAGGGTAAAATGTGAAATAAAACATAGATTTGTTTGCTGAATTATGACGATAACTGTGGGACTTTGCTTAACCAGCTTTAGTGTACATATTCAAAGTGAATTTTTGTGATGCTAATGATGTTTGTGGGGTTTTTTTTTGATAACGTATTTCCAGAAAAAACTTATAATAAATAAGAATACGTATTGTCTTTTCAATGCAAAATCTAACTCTTTAATGATTTGCACAAGAAGTCTGTGACAAGTATTATGCAGAACATAATGTTTTTGCACCTTTCTCAGAACACTGTCTTTGAATAATTTGCAGATAATTACACAATTTTTAAAAAATCATCTTGATTTAAATAAGAGAATGAGGAATTCTGTATTATTCAATGGAATTAAAGCTTTGAACTAAAAGAAAGTAGATTTAGACTGAATGTTTGGAAGAAATCCTTTACTCAGAGGACAGTAAGGCAGTGGCACAGTCTGTCCAGAGAAGCTGTGCATGCCCCATCCCTGGAGGCGCTCAAGGGCAAGCTGGATGGGCACCTGGGCATCATGAGCTGGTGGGGGGCTGCCCTGCCCATGGCAGGGGCTTGGAACTGGATGGTCTCTAAGATCCTTTCCAAATGAAACCATGACTCTAATTCAAGCTGCAGTGAAAGATTGCTAGAAGTAGATGTCATATCAACTGTGATAGAAAGGTTTAACTAGCATAACTTCATTGATTCCCACATTTTTTTTTAATCATCTGGACTAGTTTCCAGAAGTGCAGATCTTTCTCTTTTGTTTGGTTTGGTTGTCTTGTTTTTTTGTTTTTTGTTTTTGTTTTTTTTTTTTTTTTGTTGACATGACATTAATTTGTTTAAATTGGCATTTGGGCTATTGCTTCTACATATTTTGGAAAATATTTTGTTCTCCAAGATGATTTTTCTTTCTGCAGTCATTCTTGTTATTTTGCCAGTTTGGGAAGGCACACGCAAATCTAATCTTCAGTTCAGTAAGCTATTCTAGCAAGCAAAATGGCAACCTGAGGTTTTTTCCCTTCTTCCCTTCTTTACAAGCTCTCAGCCCTCTGTCCTTCCTGTCCTTGACCCAGATGCTACCAGACTTATGGAATGCCTGAGAGCTGCAGAGATCAAACATTCAGTGCCTAATCCCATGGCACTCAATGTACCAAAGTCTCATGGGACTTAAATGTCTACATTTCTGGCAGCTAACGGTGCTGTGGTACTTGAGGTCTGAGAGCTGTGTCACAGCCTCTTTGTATCAAAGATGAGTGATGCTCAGCCTACCTTTATGTGAGACAAGACTGCCTGCATTAGTTTTGCAAATAGGTAAATATGTAATGCAGTGTGTGTATATAACGGATATATGTCATGTCTTTAGTGTCCTTTTCTGCTGGGACTGCAGCCAAATTGTCATCACGTTTCTGTTTTCTCATGAATACAGTTTTTTATGTCACATGCAATATGCAAAGGTCTCCGTGTATAATAGGTGAAAAAAAAGTAAAGGTATACTCCAGAATTTGGACACAGAAGGTAATTTCCAACTTCTTAAATTTGATCTTTCTCATTTAGCTCTGTGTACAAACAGGTGCAGAATAAAAGGGTCTTTCAATAGAAATTGATAAAAAGAGAGGCTGATTTTTTCATATGTATGTCTTTAAAAAATTCAGTGTTCTCCTAATATTTATTGGCAAACAATGTGTTATAATTTTTGCTTTTTCCAGTGCAGAAGCAGAATGTTGGCAAGAACAAAGATGTGTTATGTTCTCAATAATCCAGTATAAAAGTGATAAAATGGCTTTCTGGCATCCTGCACCCCGCTGTCTTTCCCTCCAAGCAGCACTGTATGTTAATCATAATATGGCTTCTGTAACATACTAATTCCTAGTCCAAGTTTGAACAGTAAAATGCAGCAGCTTAAACCTACCAAATGTTGCAACGTAGCTTTATATTTTTGAAACATCAACATGAGGTGAAAGTAAAATTAAGCCTACTCTGAACATAATTACGTTCTTATTTTGCATTACCAGGACTAGCAAATGTAGTATATTTGTCTTTATATATTTTTTCTTTTTATTTCAGACATCTTATTATCTTATTGTTTGATTTTTTGGGGAAATTACAATACACAGAGAAGCAAAATGCAACTATCTTATAGTTGCATGCATATTCCTCCCAATATGTCTTTGTTTGCTTCTAAGTCCTAACAGTGGCTGTCTCACACTTCTGAAGAGAAAAGCATAAAGGCAGTCAGAATTTCATTCCTTATGATTTTCAATTTATGATTCATATTCTCCTTTTTATTTTCTTTGTCAATATAATAAAATTATATAGTAGTTAAACCTGTTTAGTTATCTTCAACAGTGTCTTGTAAGTTTCCTTGCTGATGATCTGTTGCAACCGTACTCACCTGCTAGTGCTGTATGTTAATGATTTGTATGCTCAGTCAGAGGGTAAATACCTAGATGCAAGTGCTCATATACTTCGGGCCTAGCAGCCAGGTTGTTCAGCACTTGGCCATGTCTCTAAATACATTTGAAAGGAAATTGCTTGCATCTCCTCATGCAGCATGCACCTTCTCTATCTGGAAAACAAAACAAAACAAAACAAAAAACCCTCTGTTGATAATGGTATGATGATGTGAGAATTCTAAAAACTTTCTGGCTTGGAAAATGTCCTTGGGAAATTAAACCAAAGCAAGCCTTCCCCTTAGGAAAATATGCATCCCAGCAGCTGGGCTCCTAATTAAAGCCCCCTTTTCTGCCCTCAACCTGGAACGAGGTGCTGCAGAGCTCCCCTTTCCCGCCCTCCCTCCCTAGGCCTGTTTTCACCCTTGCACCCCACATTCCCACCAGCCCTCCCTTCGTGCTCCCAAGAACGTCCACAGTGGTTAGAATTCATCAGGTCACACCTCAGCCTGTCAGGACGCGGCGCCTCCTTTGCCCTGCTTCAACCCATTGCTTCATTTCATTCGCACAGAGCCTGGTGACGAGCTGGCCTTGTTAGATGCAAACAACCACAGCCAGCCAAAAGGAGCCAGCTATTTCCTTATTGCTTACCAGTCACATCCCCTTGGCTTTTCTTAAACCAGCCACTGCCTTTATTAACCTCAAGCCAGGCCTGAGTATAGACATAGTCATGCACAAGCCTGTGCATGTAGGCAAATGGGCAGGGAGCCGTACAAGAGCTCAGCTGGAAAGCGCAGGTAGCTGGAGCCACACTGCACCCCTGCCTCGGCCTCTCTTATCCCCGCTTGCTTGCTGGCTGCCTGCCGTAACTCCTCCTCACTCTGCCCTACTCTATGTTCAGCCTCTCCCATCTCTCCACATGTTACTTCCCACATTTCCCTAGTGTGAGGGTCTGGCTCAGTCTGGCTCCTTCCTCCTCCTGCCCTGACAGCACATTTTCTTTTCCACGCTCTTTCCCTGGCCCAACTCCCTGTGACACTCAGCCTGCTCTCCTCCCTGCCCGGACAAAGGAAATGCTGCCACCACGGCTCCCCTCACTTCCTCAGCTCTTACTGCCACCCTCTCCCCCAAGCCTGAGTATGGACTGGGGACATGTATGGGAAGGTGAGGTCTTGCTTGTGGTAGGTCCTACAGCCTCAGCTACACACCCATCCTCCTGTGCTTCTCATCTCTGGGCATGAAGAGAGGAGATCCCAAGCCTCAGAAATGTGGGATTGTTGGCTAGGTCTTCTCCTGGCACTAAAGCCTAAACACTACATTACCTGCACTGTGCACACACCTGAAACCTGGTTTTCACTTCATCCTGGGTCTGTTAAATTTGGTTGTTGCTGTTTTATTCAGCATTGTATTATCTAACCCAACAAATAGCCTGAAGGTAGTTTTGAAGCGAGGTCAGAATCAGCTCAGAACTGGATATATTTAAGATCAGTAGAGATTAAAGTTCATGTTTTTGCATGGGGAATCTTCCAAAGAAGCTCTGTCAAAAAACAATTGTTCAAAAAACTGTTATAATGCATTCAATATAAACATGTCTAAACACAAAATAAATTATAACAAGAAAATTCAGATGTGAAGATCTTTGTGTGCAGGCATAAAATCTAGAGATTATTCAAGGTTCAGAAAGTAGTACATTGCTTTTACACTGGGATCTTTTCTTCTTCCTACTTTGTCTGTGTGTTTCTTAAATGAGGAGAACTACATTTAAATTTAATACAGTCTAACAAAACCTGACGTTTCCATTTTTTTTTTTCCTTGAAGCTATGGAAGAAGAAACAGAACAAACCACTTTCTTCCATGAGTAGTTCACATGGTATTTTGCTGACAGAAATAACTACATCAATAAATTGTGGAAAAAGCTGTTGATAGCATTGCAGTAGTTAGATTTTGCAATCTGAGCTGTTCTCCATTGGGTGCTGAAGTATTTCTGAACAAAAAGCAAAAGTCTGAATTCAGTACAACATTGGATTGAGTATATTTCTCTGATATTTACTGCAGGGAATCTTTGCCTTTTCTTGGAAATTAAAGGCAAATCCATCCACAGGACTCTCTTCTCACCCACTTTGTAGCTTAACAGTATCTGCACTTCCTCTCCCTCCCCTATTTTTCTTTTCCTTTCTCCATCCCCTTTAAGTTGTAATTCAATCTCTTCCAACTCATGATCTCTTTTCTCTTTTTGGCACTCCCTCCACCCTCTCTCTCTCTCATTAGTTTAACTTGAGTTAATTAGGAATAGTAGGCAGCCCTCAATCTGTTATGTGTTAAAATAGAACAATCCAAAACAGAGAGACACAGACACAACTATGTGATTTCATTGTCTAAAGGAGACAGAAAACCAGTGGGGATTCTCTTATCAAGGCTAACATCTCCCCAGTGGTTAATCTAACTGTCTTTAAAATGTTCCACAAATACAGATCTAGGATAACAATCTTTCTGTCATGTTTCCTTTTCTTTTCTTTTTTTTTTCATTTCATCATTGGCAAGAATGAGTGAATTGGATTGACATGGAGGTGATAGAGGAAGAGAAACAGTCTACACGTCAAAATGACAATGTATATTACATGGTTAACAGAATGAGTGGTACGTGCAGTAGCTGTGGGTATTTTCATCTGCTGTGTTGTACAATAAGCTCTTTTTTTCCTAGTGTATCATCAAGATCAGTCTCAATTCAATTCCGATTAAGAGTTTGCTTGAAGGATCTCTTTCTGTGAGTAATATAACTTGATAAATGTGGAATTGAAGTAAGGATCTAAGTATTCATTTGTTGGTGTTACTGAATTGTGTATATATAGAGATCATGACTGGTACTCTGACTGTAGTGCTGATCGCAGACCATAGGGCAGAGTGTGCAGTGGAAGAGAAATATTACAGATCCAGGAAATAGAGCCCTGACTGTAAAGGTAAGGCCTTTTTGATTGACTACATATGGTACTGTTTCGCTGAAATGCATGCTCAGAAAAGAATTAGAACTGTGCACCTATTACAAATACACAAGTCTATATAAAACATATATCTGTGTGTTCTTTGTATGTATACACGTATATGTAAGTACATATATACATAAAATTTGTCTTCAAAGACACTTACATGACATTCATGAAGTAGCAACAGTCAAATATTGGGCAATGCTAAGATTAAGTTGCTCATTTTGTATCTAAGTTTCTGCATACACATGAAGATAAGTTGTAGTAATTATTGTTAAAAAGCTAACCATTGATTAGCTATGTTAAAGCAAATACACTTTGAAATAAAAGAATTCCTGTGTTGTTTTTTTCTTTAAATTCTGATATCCAGGAAACAGAATAAAATTCTGTTTTTAAAAGAGCAAAGAAAGGGATGCTTTGAAAGTATTGCAAACAAAATATTGTTGTATGTGTTAAAAAAATGTAAATTGCCTGTCTACAAACACATCTCTTTATTTTGGAGAAGACAACACAGTAAAGGGGAATGAAAAGAACATGTAATGAAAGATGAAGTTTATGCTTGATTAACAGAAGATACAAGAATGTTTGAGCATTAGAGAAGACAATATCTGTTCAGAAAGACATCTTTATCAGTTTCTTTTCAGGATGTGTGAGGGAGTTTCTAGCTTAGCACGATCCACATAAGACCAAATAAGGAGATGCTGCACAAAATTTATGTTTTTTACTATTATTAATATGTTTTCTATATTATTCACAAAATAATGCAGCAATTATGAGGAAACTATATTAGATTCAGTAAAAAAAAAAAGGGTCCTTATAATGATCCTCAGTTTGATTTTTGCTTTATATAAGAATACAAAAATGCAGTGAAGGACATCAGCCTATTTCACACCACAAATAAAGAATACCTTTCTATTTCCATGGAGTTAAAAAAATTACAGTAACACCTCCAATTTTCTGTGAATAATTAAGACTGTTTTTATATAACCACAACTACCATGTGATCACAGTGTGAGAGCTGCATAAGACAAAGGTATAAATTCGAGATTTAATCAAAATTCAGAACATTATTAACTTGTAGGTGATATTAATAATTTAATTTGTGACATTTTAGGTTATATCCATACTAATTATACATGTATGCTGACACATAAAGATGTCATTAAGAAGTCATTAGACAAATATGAACTCACACATAAAACCAGTCAGAAATCAAAATAGTAGAAAAAATAGTAAAAATCAATTGATCTACTGTCTACCTAACAGACATCTAGCAATAAATAACATTAGAAAGGTAGAAAATAATTACCATTCTACTGTACGTATGATAAATATACTGGTTGTTTATAAGAGTAAACATATTTATCTCCCTGCAAGCAGAAGATTAGAACCATAGTTTCTGTCATTCCTCATTGCTTTCCCCATGTAAAACTGTGTAAGCCCCCCAAAATGCACCATGCCTGTAACAGCATACATTTCAATGCAGTGCACACAAAACCCTTGGCTTCCACCAACGTATGTGGGAATGGCAAGGGTGGAAGAAAGTGCTGCGATCATAGATGAACCACTTCAATATGTAACAAACTAGGGAAGGAATACTGTTACGACATAAATGGAATTATGCTAGGCGATTATGTAATGTAAAGAAGAATCCACTTTGCTGAATGTTTCTGATTCACTGTCATTCATGAAATTTAATCTTGATAGAGATTTCACATCAAATTTAGCTCCACCTGTGCAGGGTATGAAATTTTGTCAAAGGTAGATGCAGGAACTGACAGTAAGCATCAAATAAACAGCTGCAGAATCAAGAACAAAGTAATTCAAGATCATGCAAAGTAAATCAGGGATATGCAAAGCAGCGCATGTCATCTTGTGTCCTGTAGCAGTTAGTGGCACATAGCAATTCATACACAAGTTTATCTATCTGGAACCATTACAAATGCATAAAGTCAACAATTTTAGAAATTACCCTTTAGGATACACTGCTTCAAGCAGATTAATAATTTTTGTACTGAAAACTGCTGCAAATTATTTTTTTATTCTGACATGCTGGCATCGATGTTTATGCTTGTATTGCAGTTGATTTTACCTTTTTGTTGAGACACATAGATATATTTAGAAAGCAAAGTGCACAGGTAGGGTGAAAACAATGGTATTTTGATAGTATTTTTGCCCTTGGTATTACACTCAAATTCACCTCAGAACCAAAAGTCAGATAAAGAAATATTTAAAAAGACATTGCATATACCTAGGCAGTTTACTAAAAAGTATTAAAAAACCTAATACTTCTTCCTAGATAAAGAAATCCAGGAAAACAGATGAAAAAGGTGCTGAAAGCATGAAATCTCATAGTGTTCAAGCTGCAGTGTTATATTTAATGATCTCAATGAATTTGTTCATGTTAACCACAGAATTTTAACTATGATCAGAGGCGTATAATGTGCTGAAGAATATGCAGAATATTAACCCAGTTGTTTATTTCCTCAGAGCCCAGAGATACGGCAGAAAACTTTGATGGTAAGATATTAACTGGGACACTGGCAAAGGATGTAGACATTCAGGACAGTTTGTTGTATGCAGAAATATGCAACAGTTGTGGGGTATACTCCTTCAGTAGTGGTTACTCCAGCCTGCTTAATATTGCCTTTCTCAGGATTTAAATCTGAGCAGATTGTTTTCAGAATCTGTGTGAGAACAACTACACAAACAAAACCAGAAAACACCAAGAGCTGCAAAGTCCCAACAGAAAAGGGAACCACCTACACTCAGACGAGGAAGCTGCACTCACCTACAGTGACTACCACTGTAAATAGCTTACTCTCACTGACCCAAGGCATGGTCATGTCTTCTGAATGGTGTTTTGCTTCTGTAAAGTAAACACTTTTTTCAAGAACTAATGTGGCTATTAAAAAAAAAAAAAAAAAACCAACCCAACCTTTCTGTAGTTTTAAATCTGATGATACGTTATGCCATTTTTTTTACTATTAAATGAAATTTGTTTTGTGTTTTTTTTTTGTCTGTTTTTCCTCTTATCTTTTGACAGAAAAAAAACCCATACATTTCTAGATGGAAATTTTCATTAAGTTTTGGATTGTGTCTGTGTCTCAGCTGACAGTATTTTCTTTTTCTTTCTTCATAGAGCAGCAGAAAAATCTTCTAAGAAAATATTTTCATTTTTATCAATAGAAATTTGATTTCTTTTAAATTTCACTCATGCAGAGAGATATCTGAAATTATTAGGACAAAATGAAGAAAGATTATTCCTGTAATGGAATGCTCCCTCTGAAATATCCTTTCTTTTTTTGTAACTTGAACATCCTTTTCTGCAAACACTCCCTTTTTAATCCACTGCATGTTGTCACATAGAGTCTCTGCTTCAGCAAGTGCCCCCTGTCAGGTAAAGCACTTTCTGCTGTGAGTATTCATACCAAATTTTCTGTACTGGCTGTAGGCACAAACCTATTTGACAATATGTCTGTACATAATACTCAGGTTAGTATCGTCTTTTATTGTTAACGTATTACTTAAGCCTGAATTTGAGTAAATAAATTGTTTGGTCTTTTTCCTAAATTATGCCAGCATTAATCATTATTCTACAACTAGTAAAGAAAGTTTAGAGAGTATCAAAGCAAGCAAGCAAGCTTTTCTTATTTTAAGGTCAGATCTGGGGAAAAATAGAAAAGAACTCTGAGAGCTTTTATTTGGAGCTTTTTGTGACGTTACAACATTCTCAAATGTTTGGAATTTTACAGCTGTTTCCAAAACAAATTGCTTTGACTCATTCTAAGATACATTCTTCGTGGTCTTTTTATAAACCAAACAGTGAAATGTCATGCAAAAAATACACAGCCTTAAGAATGTGCTTTCAGTGTGTATTATTTGACTAAATCTATACTTCAAGGAAAATTTATAGAATAGATATCACACAAACAGAATGGATTTAAAATGATTTATCAAAACACCATTACTTTGAAGTTCAGTGTTGCAGTATCCACAGAGGTAGCATGGAGAGGCAGCTATTCCTCTATACTCATAAACAAGCGTTAAAAAGTTAGTAGATTTGTTGTTCACTTAAAGTAAATGCATTACTTGTACAGCTGTGCTTACATTAAAAACAGAGAGATTGCACTATAGCACAATGTAATAAAATGTTCTTGTGATGTTATGTGCCATCACAAAGAGGAGAAATGGGAAAACAGATCTTAAGCCTAATATAGTCAAAATAACTCATGGACTTTGTCTTTCAGAGCTTCTTACATTGCTTATCCTTCCATATAGATAAATTTGCTTGGGTACTAAGTGGTGCCCAAATAGTCCTGCTTGACTTACTTAATATGAACTTGCATTACATTTTCAGATAGATGACCCTGTTGTCCTGCAATTGTTCTTCCTATTCACTGCAAATTACCGCACTTGAATCTTACATAATTTCCTCTCTGAGAACAGATTTTCTGCAGTTTTTCTAAGAATGATCCTCAGTAGCAAAAGATCTTTCTTTTGTTTGGGGTTTGTTCATTTTTTTCCCAGAAATATGGCAGTATTCTGTTCTATTATTAGTTAAGTGTTCTTGGGAAAGAACACTTAACAAAGAAATGAATGAGCAAAGAGGTTTCTGAGAACTTGAAATGTTAGGGACCTATTAGACAGGAGTTGCACAGATACCACAGAAAGATTACTGGTACCCCATTTTCTACTTTTTCATTTGGTTATCACTACTATTTTGTTGGTGAACTGAAGTCCAAAACAGCTGGTAGTACTGAGAGAATGAAAAAGGGAAGTAAGCCTTGTGAAAAATGAATCACAAAGTGTAAGGATGCATATACAGCCAACTCCAGCCTGATTATTTAGTTACACCGGTGCATAGAATGACTTGAGAGAGAAGAATAAAATGGAGCATACTCCATTAAAGACATATTCTGTCTGCCGGCTTTACTGCATTTGAATGAGTCAAAGGAGTCTTGAAAAACAAGCAAGAAGCAGAAGTAGATTTATTAGAGATTCATTAAAGAAATAGTGATACATTTCACTGTTAGAAAGAAGGCTGTACCATCATGGCTATTAACACTTAAGAAAATGGAAGAACATTGATTGCCACAGTATGTGGCTCAGCTCCCTGAAACTGACAATTTCTACACTGACATGCTAAAAGAGAAGGTGAATCAATCATGTGTGTGTGTTCTGACTGCTGTTGCTGAAAGCAGAATTTGGCCATCCTTAAACTATAAAGGGAAAATATTCGGAAAGCAAATGAAACCAAAATATCCCATTAGTCTCTTCTAACCAATTTTGCTTATGTTTCCTTAGTTTATTTTAATACTTTTATATACACAATTCTTTTTTATTCTCATGAATATCTCAGTTCACTGTAGCTCAGCCTATACCTTATCAAACCATCTTTTTCAGTGTTTTAAGTTTTGGCTTGCATGTAGTTTGACAGTCTGTCATTTTTCCTCTTTTACTCCCATGTCTATCTGTCTCCTTTTTAACTTCTGTTTTGTAAATTTTTTTATACTTTTATATACTGAACTAATACAAAAGTCAAGGTGCAATTTCAAAGTAGCTTAGAATTTTGTTTAGTTTTGAGCAGAAATTACAAATCTTTCTTGGCAATGATGAGAAAGGAGTGTTTTCATGCAAACCTTATGTTGTGAATTTATGTTAGTTGTGAAATATTAGATCGTCTCCCACAGACCACTAAATTTCTGTATCCATGGAGTTTGGCATATTAACAAGAAAGGATGGCAATTTAATTTTTAAGCCCAGTTTACATATTTAGCTATAAACCATTTGTTTTTCAAGGAAAAAGTGTAAGGACTAAACAGTAACTGCTTCTGGTCACTGTCTAATGCCTTTAACACATTTTTGCCTGCCCAGAATCTGCTGATTGCTAAGGTAAATTGCAGTTTATTACTATCACTGTCACAGCCCTAGAATAAAACTTTGGGTTGTCATCCAGGTAATGCATAGTTCTTAGAACTTTTTGCTGAATATAAGCATAATTATTTTGCATAACGCTTTATATTCACACTCTTATAAAGCAGTAAGTCAAAGTACATGTGTTTGAGAGGCCTTATCAGCATGTTGAAAAATGCACGGAGGTGTTATAAACATGTTGATTTTACTTGAGAACAAAAAGCTCGATGTTCTCAGCTTTCATATTCTTTCTTACCCAAAGTGAAAGAACCAAAAAGTTTTTCAGACTATTATGTTAACCTATAAAAGGTGCAGTCAAAACACAATAGACTTCATTTTATTTCAAAATTTTTAAAAGATATTACATTTCTCAGAGATTTGTTTGAGTTTGCTTCTTTTGTTGGGACACTTTGGCAACATCAGCCAGATGTTACACACAAATGGTGATAAAAAGGAATTTATTTACATTCTTAATTAAACAGAATCCTAGCGTCCTGGCAGCATCAGCCAGATGTTACACACAAATGGTGATAAAAAGGAATTTATTTACATCCTTAATTATACAGAATCCTAGCGTCCTGGATCCACAGGTAATCCAAGCCAGCTTTGGGACAGTAGCCTAAGTTAAATGAAATCAAACAGGATGAAATGCACACTGTGAGACTGTTCACTGTTAAATGTGATTATGGAAAGCAAAGCAGAAAGGAAAATAAAAAGCTAAAAAGAGATTTTTTTTCTCCTAGTTTGCTTATAAATCACTTAATGCTTCAAATATATTTGACAGCTGTATTTTTTTTCTTGTAATTACAGCAAAATAATGATGTATCAGTACATTTTGTTGGACTACACTGTCCCTGGGTCAAGTCTTATCACTCTGTAGATAGAGGGTTGGTTTTTTCTTTTCTTTTCTTAAAAGGAACATGAAACATTTATTGAAAAAAAAAAAAACAAAACACAAAGATATTTCTAATTTTAGATGAAAATTGAACAATGTCACAAAATGGAAGCAGTTATGTGGTCTTCAGTGTAAGGTTAACTCCTTCTGAAATATAATGTAATTGAACTTGCATTTGCAAATCAACTGGCTAAATTGTTTCTGTAAAAACGTTTTCCTGTTGTAACAAGGCAGGAAATTAGCTTCCAAAGAATTTGTTGTCCAATTCTTGTCCAGGGTTATTATCATCATTTTCATTTGTGAGTTGAAGGAATCTTGCATAAAATACTGACACAATTCAAATTTGCCACAAAATGAAATTCCATTTTAAATGCAACTATTTAGAATAGGATGGTTCAGTTGGATCATCGAGTTCAACTCCCTGACCACCTGAGAACTAATCAAAAATTGAAGGATATTATTGAGAACATTATCCAAGTGCTTCTTAAACACTGACAGGCACGGGGCATCAACCACTTCTCTAGAAAGCCTATTCCAGTGTTTGACTATCCTCATGGTAAATAAATTTTCCTGATATCCAATCTGAACCTTCACTGATACAACTCTGTGCTACTCCCATGTGTCTTGTCATCAGTGATCAGGGAGAAGACATCAGCACCTCTCTTCACACTTTCCCTCTTTAGACAATTGCAAGGATCAATGAGGTTGCCTCTCAGCCTCCTTTTCTCCAGACTAGGCAACCGAAGCGTCCTCAGCATCTCTTTATAGCACATGCATTCCAGTCCTTTCAACAGCTTTGTTGACTTCCTATGGACATTTTCAAGTATCTTACCACCCTTTTTATTAAATATTTAATATTAATTGAACTGTATACAAGATTTAACATCACCACTTAGAAGGGCAATGAGAAAGCACTCCATGGCATTCAGAGTGAGCAAGGCTAATCACATCATCTTTCCAAAAATCATAGTCTTAATGATTTTAACTGTTAATTCTCACTTACTAGTGATGGTAATAAGCATAGCATATGTACACTTGTGCAGTTTTTATCTAAAAACAAACACATGAAAATTGAATTATAACCATGACAAAGTATGGAAAAATGGGAATTGCAAATGCCAATCTATTGCAGTCAAATCACTATACCTAAACTTGAAGTTAAGATGTAAACTACAGGACAAGAGGTAATGTCAATCTTACTAATTATCTTAAAAGGAGAGTAGGCTGTAACAGGAAAACAGAGACAATTAAAAAGTGCTGAAGAAGTTTTATTCTGTGATATGATTTGGATTCTGAGCACATGTATGCACAGATCTGCAATCTGGTTAAAGACCAGCTTTCAGTAGGAACACCAACGTCTGACAGCATCCACAGAAACCTCCCCGAACTCTATAAACAAAGAGAGGTCTTGCTTCATGTTAGTTGTTTGTTTGTTTAAGTTAAACTAAACAGTTGTGAAACGGTGGAGCTGGAAATCCTCCACTGGTGTTATGATACAACAAAAATACTTCGATGTCACGGTTAATTCATAAACACTGTATGATTAATCACTATATCAAATTAACTTTTATTTCTTATAACTCGTATTCCTAATGCAAGTATGGCACTCTCCTGGCATTCCTCATTCTAATTCAAACATTATAAACCTGTGTTCTGATCCCAAGATTTCTTACTGACATTGGTAGTTTCTAGGCAAATCTGAAGGACTTCTCTGGGAACAATCATGGTAATAGTAATTTCAGGGTGGGGGAAATGTTACACAAATGGATTGTTATTGATTCTGTATTAGTTGAAGAATCAGTTTAGTTGAAACATCCATAGACTTCCTTTTGATTTCATCTCCTAATAGGAATTTTCAAGTCAAAACCTACCTGTTTACTATGACGTGTGGAAAATATGCACTAGCTTGTGAGTGAGAAGAATTTTCTCACTTCCACTATACAAAACCCAGAGCCCAATACATCCTACATGAACAGATTTGAAACAATAAATCTTTTAGTGACATTGCAAATTATAGTCACACTGGTAATTAATAAAAAAAAATTAGGAAAAATAACAGTAATACAAGGAAATAAAGGGGCATACCTTTGAAAAATTATCTTTAACAAATTTTAAAAGTTGTATTAGATACACCCATTCAATTTTCTTCTTTTTTTAGCCATACAATAGCTTTTCTAAGAAGTTCTTCAAAAGTAATGGAGAGTTATTTCCACATGCGAGACTTTCACAACTGAAGAACACATTCCCTATACAGAGGCTGATAAAGCACACATAGCAATTATGCAAAACCAACTGAAGCTGTCTAAATCTTGGCCTCAAAACAAAGGTTCACGAAGAAAATACTGAAAAATATTTGGCAGCAATTGCTGCTAACAATGCAGGTTAATAAGTAGTGTTGGGCTTGACTCTGATCTGACTAGTTTTGCACTTGCATGAACACTATTGATTTGCATCAAATTCATGTTGTTCACTGATAAGTGCTTTTATCTGTGACCTATTGCATAAAATCTGCCTAATTATTCTTAAGCAATTACATGAGGAAAGTTTAAGATATTTAATTATTAATTTCATGCTCTCATCTGACCTGTATATTGAAAAGAAAAAGAAAAAGCAATACTGAAAGGAAAAAAAAGTGTTTAGTTTAATTTTCAACAGGAGTAACTTCGTCATTCTCACACCTGCAAAATGACCTCTTTTTAGTGTTAGATTTCTTCAGTTCAGTTAGGAACAAATGTAACAGCATCACAGAAAAATATTCTGAATATGTAAAATCATTATTTGCTTTCAAGACAGTCACAAACTTCTGGAGTTCGTTGCTCTATTCATATTTGTACTCCTGATAATATGTTATTGTGGTAATACTCTTCTTATATCAGTTCTCATATGTTACAGCTGAGATACAATATTCTTTTCATAGTTCTCTTAAAAGAGTTTTGCAAAAGAGATATAAGTCTCCGTTAAGACTCAAAGAATATTTTTAAAAAGCAACAGCCCATTTTTAATGTTTTAATTAAATAATGTCCTCTTGACATAAAAATTTATTTAGCCTGAGTGAAAAACATTTATTTTTGGCAGTTGCTAATTTATAAATAGACAGATTCTCTGACCTTAATTTTGCACATATTTGATGACATTATTGAATAATAAGGAAGAATTAGAATAGCTGAAAAAAGATCCATTCATGTAAATATAACTGTTGATGTTCTGTATTTTAGGAAAAACATATGCAAACCTAGACCTTTAGTATTCACAACAGAGAAAATTGCTTCCTCTGGCTGGAATAGATTCTGTAGCTAGACTTTTAAAAATGTGCTAATAATTTACGAAACACTGCTCACTCTCATTGTGCCACAACATACCTATTTCCTTTAATATTTGTCTTTATTTCTTTTACATTGTTTTTATGATTATATTGAACTTATTGTTTTAAAACCAAATTGCCATTCATAAAAGATAGACCATCTGCCCCTAAACACAATGCACAGTAAGAAATATGTTATACAGTAACTAGAGAACACGAAGAGATGTCAAGGAAAGAGAGATGAGGACTCTGAAAATGTGTTTAGACTGATGTACATGCTTCTAATAAAACATTTTGCTCTGGATAAACCCAACTAAATTTTAAATAAATACTCCTGGGCTCCCAGTCAATCTTTCAAAGAGCAAAGACTCTTCAACAGAGAGGATGTGTTTATCTTCTCCTGAGGGCCTGCTATTCACAGAAGGATATAGTTAAGCTTTATTTGATGTCCAAAAAAAGTAATACAATTTTTCATAAATGATAGACTAGAATCCAGATAAAGAAGAAAAAAGAAAAAAAAAATGAAACCAATCTTACCTGGCTATAGGTGAGTAAAGTTTCTGTATCAGAGGTACCTCCTTTACAATTGCTAACAATAGCTATTCACTTCAGAGATGTTACTCAGTTGACCTGTATTAGATAGCTCCTTTGGTGTGAGAGGACTTGTGCTGTAAAATATCCTCTCTCTCACCACTGATTATAAAGAGTTGTTCTACCATTAGCTCACAAGCAAATAGCTGTACAAGAGTGATATAAATTTGTTGAAGAATGTCCCATGTCATTGGGCTTATCAAGATAAATCACATCATCTTTGCCCAGCAAAGCCTGAGGGAGTGGAAATAAAACTGGTTTTCTAAATTTAGATTGTAACAGTTTTTCAACAGCAATTTTGATGATTTGCAAAGCCACTACTCCACAAGGCAACCTTGATCCCCATTCGCTGAGGATTTATGGGATATTGCACTGTTGCTGATGTTTTGAGTAGTGGTTGTGGATTTTTCACTCCAAGTCTCAACTTTGCTTTCTAGATGCTCTGCTCTGTCATGCTCTCTTCTCAGACTTTGTTGCCTGTTGTGAAAGTACTTAAGGAGAAGAGGTGAAATTCTCATTAAATTTGTTGCAAAGTTCTTTCTTCATACAGTTCAGCAGAGAGTTTCTCATCTGGGTATGAAATCATAAGAAATGGTAATGCTCCAACAGTTAAGTGGGGCTTTATCTGAATGAAAAAAAAAAAGATAACAAACAGCAACAAAACATACTCTACTGTTGTTACTTTTGTGTGGGTGCAGAGCACACACTTAACCTTGTCCATCCCTGCAGAAAGTGTCTTGGGCCAAGAGTGTCACTATGGATTTAGCAGAAAATAGACCCCAGGATAGCATCCTCTTGAACAACCCACGCACATATATAAAGAAATTATTCAAAATCCTTTGATAACGTGATGACAATATGGGTAGCACTAGTTTTTCTACTTCTTGTTCTGCCTCTGTACTTACTGTGCTGAACCAAGGCAAGTTAAACCTGGCTATTAGTGGAGCAAAGGTGTTTGCATGAATCAGCCAAACAGTAGCTAGTATCAAGATATGTGTTCAGACTTGTCTGTGGAGTCATTATGGAGAAATATCTGCTGGGACTTTTCTTCATATACTGTTATTGTCCAAGTAGCAAAAGTGAACTATTTTTCTCTGGGTTCAAATTTCAAACTCAACTAAATACTTATGCATCTGTCAGCTGCCTCACTCCGTGAGTTAATACTTAACAGAGACATTATAGTGACTAAAGAATTGTTAATTGTACTCAGAGATACCTCTATTTAAATAAAAATAATGTTTTTATTTTCAGAAATCTGTGGTTGTCTAAAATCAAAAGAATTTTCTCAGTATCCTTGAATATCTTGTCATTTTGACTTGAGTACTTCATTTTCCATGATTAGAATTTTCAGTTCTTTATATTACGTATCTCTGGACTCCCAGTTCAGAGTGGGAAGATGGTACAAAATTCAGATTAGTTCATTCTGATGTGGCTGTCTTTCCATATTGCGCAAAATGATGACCTCTGTTTCTGCTGTGAAGCCATTAATGGGATGTCATAAGAAAGAATAACAACGTGAATAAAGGATTTCTGATTGAAGGTCCAGTCATTTTAAGAATCTCAATGATTTCATCCTTCATTAAACAATTTTGGTGTTCTTGAAACTCACTTTCCACTCCTAAATTAATGGCAGTTTCTGTCAGTACCAGTAGTATCTCCATGTGAATTCCTTAGCTCCCTGTTTTATTTGAGTTTGAAAGTGGTTAATCTACTCAGGATTTGCTGTCGCAGTCATCTTGTTTCAACGGAGATTTTTCTAGTGATTTTTTTATGACAGGGTTTTATAAAATGTAAACATGTTTAACCATTAACAACTTGGATTGCAGTCAGTACAAATGATACAATACCACAACCAAATTGTGAAGTATGATTTGTGAAGCATATGATTTTGTTCATTTCCTACTTCAGAGTATTTTTTACAACAATCCTATATCACTACAAAAGATTATTCATCTTGTTTTGAATTTTAGTAACTAAATTTTATCAGTTTACTTAGACCATTATCAAACTTTTTAGAAGTCATAATTATGATGCAAAGGAGTAATTTTGATAGATCATCATATACCAAAGATATTCAATTTGAAACATTCCCAGAACTATAAATGACAAAATTTGAAAGTAGAAAACTTCTACTGACTGTTTAACTTCAATAAAATCCTTTCACTGTCCTACATTAGAGGTATGCAAGCTAAATATATGCAGTGTTATCTGATCTACTGAACTTTGAGTTTTTCTAGTACAAGACAATTGTTACGTTTCTTTACTGATCAAGTATAAGTATTTTGAAGGACAAAGTATCCTTCTATAGAGACTTACAGGCCAGAATTTCTTACTGCTCTGATTGTAATCTCTGTTTTTCTCAAAAACTAAGTCACCTGTCCCCTATTGCTTGAGAATGAAGATACTAAGACTGTGGGAATTGGGAAGACAGTTTGGCAATGATTCAAAAAAAGAAAAAAAAAAGAAAAAACACATTTTTTTTTGCCATAATAGCTCTAGTGAAGATCATGTAAGAGGGTGGGAGATAGGGGAAGGACAAAAAAATTACATAATAGCTTCTGGCCTTTTAAAAGTCAAATTAATTTCTAGCCAACAGATACCTTTATTTTCAGAATAATATTCTACACTATAATTATAATGAAAATATAGAAAGAAAAAAAAAAACTGGGAGGGGAATTTCTCTAACATATAGTTTACAGACTGCAGTAGCCTGGCATAAGCTAATATACAAATACTAAATAGAATCTCAAGCCTTGAGTCATCACTTCTGTGAAGCCATTTCCTTAGAAATAGGTATCTAGTGTCATTTGAACTGTATGAAGGTATAGATGACAGTGATACAAATTGGTAAGGTGCCATAGAATCTGTAGCACTCTTCTGGACTGTCATCTCAGGGAAGCTAGGATATTCCAGAGCATTTCAGATTATACTAGTGTTGTATTTACTGAATCCAGTCACAAGTTACTTAGCTGCTTCTTGTCATGCACTGATTTCACTGGTGGAAGCTCCAGATATTATGTAGCATTTCATGTAAAGAATATGCTGTTATAATGAATCTTAAGATTACAGACCAAGTAGTTTTCCCACCTAAGTCACAATGAACCTAATCAAAAGAACAACAGTTTTGGTGATATCTTTCTCCTCAGACTGCATCTGAGGAGAAAGGTAATTTTTAGTGTGGAACAATTTGTTTGGTTAGTTACTCATTTTTTAAAACTTCATGACTTTTGAAACACATGTACAAATGATTTACAGCTTCTTTCATCTAAGCATCATACGTAATGACATGATCGTTAAGATTGAGCTAGAGTCCACTCAGCCCTAAGTCCTGTGCTTTTTTACCAAAGATATCATGCAGCAAAGTGTCTCATAGGTTAATTACAACTTATGTGATGAACCACTGATTTACCTTTGATCCTCTTTGATCTTTTATTGAGTAGGGGAACTTAGTAGTTTTTAATCAAGAGAAAAGTTGTACATTAAAATGTAGAACTCACTATCACGTAGTAGCATAGTACACCATTTATTTCTTGAAGATATAGAGTGGAAAAAATGTAAAGATGACAATAAGTGACAATCAAGACAATGACTAAAAGAAAGAGAAAAAAAGCTAGATAAAATCTGACTTTTACCTTGTTCAAAGTAAAATAGTAAGAAAACTAAGTAAATTTCCAAGTGTAATATCCGAGTGTTGTTTAATCCATTGTTTTAAAATAATAAAACAGTCCACTAAAGATACAGTGCTTGAAATACACATCTTTATTATCTTTATTTTGGTGAAATTTGTCAGAATAATGATGCAGTATAAGGAAAAAAAAGTGAGAGCATGTAGAGCAAGAAGCTGTAATAAACAAGAACATGGAAAGTGAAGAAAAGGAAATAATTTATTTAATATCTTTGTAGGAATCTTAGGTTGGAAGGGAATAGAAAACTTGTGGGAAGAAGGAAACCATTGGGGTGATCATCTAGCCTCAGCAATAGTTAGAATTTCCTGAAAAAAGGGAGAAGAGTCAGCCATTTACAGATGTGGGAACAAAGAGTAGTTAAAAGAATTAATGATGTTCGTGTTAATGCTTGGAGAAAATGTCATCCAGTAGATAAGACCAGATGATAGGACAAGCAAAGAGCTCAAGATAGCAAGTAATCTTTTTAAGAGATGAGATGTTTTCAACAGCACACAAAGTCTTAAGAGAAAAGAAAGGACTCTCAGAAACTGTGGTAATGCAGGTGATTCGTGCAATCCAAGTGTAAAAGAGGGGAACAGAAACAAAGAAAAAGATGGTAAAGCTTGTGTTAAGTGAATGAGTGGTGAAAATATATAGCAATTTTTACCAGCATGTCAATACTTTACAGACAGGGTAGTATCTCTGGAGTCTGTTTAGGCAGATTTCAGGCTATAGAGAGATATGGGAAGAGGGAAAAGCCATTGTTTCAAAGAATTTATGATAATTGATTTGTAAATCGATCAAAATAAATAAATCAGGAATGCAATGGTATCTAAATATAAAAATGTATACAGGACATTCTCACTTGGGAGAAAAGGTATTTTTGGCTCAAAAGCAGGCTTGTGTTACAACTGCAGTTAAATTCTGTTTAAGGTATTTAAATCTAAACAATTTTGAGGTGAATTAAGTTGTAAATAGAGAAAAAGTGACAGGAAGATTACTAGAGCAAATTATAAACTGTTAATTTTCATCAAAATTTTAAAAGGAAAAAAACAGGAAAGAAGGAAGGAAAGAAAAGGAAGGAAGGGAATGAAGGAACTGGAAGGAAGGAAAGAAGGGAAAGGAAGGAGGGAAGGAAGGAAAGAAGGAAGAGAAAAGAAAAAAAGAAAGAAAAAAGAAAGAAAATAAAAAGGAAGAAAGAAGAAAGAAGAAAAAAAAGCAACAAAAAATAAGAAGTAAAAAAAGGAAGAAAGATAAAAGAAAAGACAAAAGAAGAAAAACAAAAAAAAGGAGGAAAAAAGAAGCACGAAGAAAAAGAAAAGGAAAAAAAAAGGAAAAAAGGAAGAATAATAAAAAAAGAAAGGCTTGTTGAATGTTGCACTGAAAGCTATATTCTAAGCAGATAGAAACAAATTCTGAAAATGTTACCTAAACCTTACTTAGACATTTTCTTTTTTTCATGAGACTCAGTGACATTCTCTAAGGAAAGCAGATGCTGAAATTCAAACTGTTAGGGTCAAAAAGTGCTTTCAAATATATTGTTCTACACTGGGATGTTTTGAGTCAGCCAGAGGAGGCCAAAAAAAACTGAATGATGCATTCAAAACAAAGTAACCTAGCTGTTAATCTTAGCTATCAAAGCATAGCAATGAGAACTGGACTACTTTGATCATATGAGACTGGATGGCTGAGACTTCTTCAGGTCCATGCTGGTCTTTACTGGGAGAAGACTCTTCTGAGAATTGTCACTTCCACAAATTACTTGGACTCTTCTAAAAGCCAGAAGCACTTGATCCAATCATATACCCTAGCACATGAATAATCAGTGAGAATTACAGCATGTTCTTTAATTCAGAAATTAGGTTACACATAACTAATGCATCATAAAATTAATCTTATGATATGTCCTGTATCATCCATCAGTGGAAAGCAACGAAGTCACCAATACCAGATGGTTTAGATGATGCCTGATAAATGAATTAACTGAGCTCAGAGAGTTTTTCAAGCATCTGTGTAGGCTCAGTGAAAGCAATAAGATAATTTCTCTTTATTTCTATGGCTCAAATACATTACACATATATCAGAAGCTTACTGTATAAAAATAAGTGTTAATGCAATCCTGATTTGCCCTGTGATGTTACTCAGAAAAATATATTCATGAAGAAGAGTTTCTTGTGTCTTTGTACCAGAGATAGGACTATCATTGAATAATCAGAATGGAACATGTACACTGGTAGTTTCCATCCTTGGTAAGAATTTTCTGACTGTTAAATAATTTCTTTAGAAAGCAAAAACTCAAATTTGATTTTCTCGGAAGCATTACAGTAAAAATTTTGTCCTTACAATTTGTACCACTGCCTGGAAAAATAATAATATTTTGATTGGTTTTATCCAGAGAGGTGTGGGGTTTTTTGTTTATTTTTCTGAATAAAACTTTTTTTCCTACTTTCACATTTTTTGAAAAGCATACTAAGGACAGTGTACCCAGATAGTCATCCCTTATCACTGTGATAAGCAGGTATTAATTACAGGAATTGTAATTTACTCTGAACATACTAAAGCACAACCCGGAGAGGCTTGTTTCCTAGTGAACACTATCCAGGTCTGGCATTTATTCTTCCTAGCTGTTCAATGAGAAGTGCTCAGTTTGCTTCCAGAGCTAATGAATGTATGTTTATCTTCATAGCTGCCTTTGAGTAAGTGAAGAACATCAATTAAAATCTGGGGACCTGTGTTCTGAGGGAAAGTAATTCTACAAGTAAGAAGGCCTTAAAAATATTCTTCAGTATGAAACTTGTAGTGCCTGGCTAAGTAGATTGTTTCAGCAGAAATTTTATATCAAGCTGAGTGAAAAGATTGTTACTTCTGGTCTTAAAAATAAGTAGTGTCATTTTCCCTTTGCAGGGAATTCTTTCATCCAATCATATTCTTGTATGCAAATATACCGTAGCTGGTACAGATAAAAAAAAAGCACAAATAAAGCTAAGGGCTCAGGCAGGCAAAAATCGCTGCACTTCCCTGATACCTCATTTCACCTGTGTTTCAGGAACGTACTCAACCTCCTCAGCTGACAACATGAAGAAGCAAGGCGCACACAGCAATCCTGCTCCAGTTTTGCCAGCATTGCCAGAACCACTCAAAGATCTGAAAATTAAGTACACTAAGGTTAGTAGTGTTTGTGTTTGTTAACTTTTCTTATGCATTCAACTCAGACTGCTCATTTCAACTTATCTGTACCACGGAAGCAACTTTAAGTCAGTGCTTAAAATGTTTACCCTGACGCATTTCTGATATTATACATATTTGTAATAAATGGTCATTTATCTTTTTACCATAAGTATTTCAGGAAGTGTTCAAGAGTCAAAGACTCATTTCATATTTCATGTGAGGTGGGTATTGTTTTCCTCCTAAAACACAGATTTTGCAGTGACAAATTTCTAAAAAAAATATAAAAAACAAAGAAGGAAAAGTTTCTGTTGCTACAGTATTTTTCAGAACAAGGAGAACAAATTAAAATGTTAGAGTGTAGCATTCTACTATAAGCAGATTTATGTAATTATGCCAATTACATTTTTGTGGAAATGGACATATAAAAATGAAACTAAAGCTCACTCTGCTCACCGATTTTTATTAGATATAATGAATCAGTTTTTCAGATTAAGCAAGTAACTATCAGTAAAAGAGATAAAGTCTACCATTGCTAAATTAATCAATACTTTTAGAAACATTTTTGTAGTAGCAAATTATTTCTGTGTGCAGCTAGAAACACACCAGTAAAGAAGGTCTGAATACAGAGTGGTGTTCACAGCTTGAAGGACCCTTTAGCTGTTTTTTCTTATAGTCCACAGATATCTGCAAGAATTTTGCACACACCATTCACAGAAGTATATTGAAACTCTGCCCCCTGAAATGTTCAGGTAGATCAATTGATCAGAAAAGACTTCTTCTCTTAGGAGACTTCTCTGATATGGCTTTTTTTTTTTTTTCTCATTACCACTGCAATATAAAAAATTTTTACTTTCCTAGAAATGCTGCCTATTTTCTAAGAGAAGGATGTTCCACAGTTATCTAGATTAGTCGTTTTGAATTCTATTCTATCTTGTTTTTTCAAGGAAAACCTACCCAGATTTCAATGCATATCTTTCTTGAATAAATCATGCAGGACCTTACTTTGTAAATATTTAACAGGCTAGGAAAGCTATGTAGCTAGCTCTGCCATGTGATAGCTCTTCCTGTCTCAAAAAAAAAAAAAAAAAAAAAAAAAAAAAAAGCTTAATTTAGGGATAGCACATCAGTACATAGGGAGCAGAGTTGTTTCAGAAACTACAGACTACTGTGATATCTGTTTTTTCTCTGTTCCCCCCCCCCCCCCCCCAGTGGAAAATAAAAACAATGAATATGAGCAAAATGCCAGCTCAGAAATCCTGTATAAATGAATATGCAAGACATTTCTGTAAAAAAAAATATTTTTATATCAATTCACAAAAACTTATTCCAGTAACACAAAAAGGAATTACAAGATAGTCAGTATGTTTAAAGTTTCTGTAGTATCTATGTAAGGACAGGGGCACATAGTAAATTCATGCGTATTTTTGCCCAGAATACAGATTCTATTTCCTTAAAAACAGCATATAATGTATCTCTGCAGGAATTCAATACACTTGTTTGTAAAACTGCGTTCATACAAGCAATGAAATCAAACACTTGCATTCTTTTTGTGATGCATTCCTCCTCACTTCAAATATCACAGAAGATTGTCTGAAAACCATAACACTGAACTGAGGGGCAGGGAACTGCCATAATATAAACTGATTCCATATCCATCTGTCCTCCCACAATTTAATACAACCTTTGTACTCATGTCTTCTTACCCATCCTGTTCCTCTCCTCTCCTATGCTAACTGGCACATGGAGTGTGAGACTGCTGTGACTGTGTACATTAAAGGAATCAGAATGAGAGAAGTATTAATTACTACTGTGGTATTTAACTTTCTGCCTGACACACCATGGACATCACATTCCTTTCTTCCAAAAACACTTACTTCTCTTAATCTACAATGACAGAGTAACAACTGCCATCACACAAGCTTCTGGAGAAAAGTCTACAGGAGTTACTCCAAGGGCTTTGCTCTAGACTTAATACACACTATTTTGTTTTCTACAAGGAGGGTCAGCTTAGGATTCTTAGATTACTAAGCTAGAAAGGATTTCCATGAGGGTGGACAAACACTGGAATAGGCTGCCTGCAGAGGTGGCTGATGCCTTGTGCTCAAGAAGCATCTGGATTATGCCCTCAACAATTTGCTTATTCTATTCTATTCTATTCTATTCTATTCTATTCTATTCTATTCTATTCTATTCTATTCTATTCTATTCTATTCTATTCTATTCTATTCTATTNTTCTATTCTATTCTATTCTATTCTATTCTATTCTATTCTATTCTATTCTATTCTATTCTATTCTATTCTATTCTATTCTATTCTATTCTATTCTATGGATAGATATGTTGGTATTTCAGATTGTCCTGTTCACTTGTAACATTAAACTGAGCTGAATGAGAGTTGGTAGGTGGCTACAAATGTACTGGTAAATATTTTACTTAGTCAACACTGAGGATTTAGACACTGATTATTTGAAAAATGATTTATGCCATGATTTTTTTCAAATATTTTCAAATATACTAAGCCTTATGACGTTCCTTTAATCAGAGAAACTCAGATTAGTTGATTGTTAGGTTGTTGAATTACTAGAGAGAGAGAAAACTGTGACAGATTATTTTGCTAAACTGAGCGTGGAAAGGTACGGAAGAGAAAACCACCCTGAGTGGGAAAAAAAACATATCTATGTATCTTGTGTTGTATAATTTCTACTTTCACACACAAAGTTGAAGGATAAAAATGCAAAAATTGAATTAGAGTACCTGGGGAGAGGCCACTGGCAATAAAGCATCTATAGAAACCTACTCTGTTTAAGCTCGAATGACTTTGTAAGTACAAAGGCACTAACTGATGCATCCAAAAGTTTAAACAAACAATGAATAGAATGGGTATGTTCTCTAATCATTAGTTCATTACAGCAGTAAAGTAAAATTTCTTTATACATACATTTTTTTTTTAACACAAAATTATAACAAGAAAAAATCTTACATTAAATGCTCTTGGACCACAAATCTCTGCCAGGGTTGGATGTGACCATAAGACTTAATCCCAGTGTTAAATTCATCTGAATGGCACTCATATTCCACAAGAGCACATGTGAGCAGGAGACAACAGTTTTTCAGCACTTCACCTCACCAGAGTGATGCTGAGTTCCATCCTCCAGCAAGCAGCAGGAGCCCAACCACATCTCTTCACTGTTGCTGGCCTCCCCAAAATGCTACTTCATGGTTTACTATCCGCACTAGAGAGTTAGTGAGAGCTCAGCTGGGCTGATTTGAAGAACACTGTCGAGAAAAGTTTTACCATAGGAAGAGCTGTAGGCTATCTGGGAGCACATGTAGGGTGGGAAGAAATTACTCTTTTTCATGTATCTGCATGACTTTGGAAGAGTTTCTAGTAGCTAAACAGAAGACAGCTTAGACAATTCACTCCACATTATTAAGGCTGACCCTCAGGTCACTTCGGGTTTGTCTGCATTTTAGATAATATGGAAATAAATATGAAATAAATCCTTTCAAAGAATCAAGATTTTATTGCACTCTGACACTGGGAAATAAAGCCAATTACAGGCTTTTGACTGCAATAACTTTAGTTTAAATGAAAAGGTGTATTAGAGTACAACCTTGTCTATAATAAATGTGCATTTCCAGGTCTAGTACAATGTGTGGAAGTCATTAGTTCTTCGGGTTGTTGAAATAAAAGCTCTTTTCCTTCTTAAAAATATCAGTGAAATAACAAAATGACAGTAAAAATACCTCTAAGGCATCAATCTTTGCAAAATAATTTTCCAGCCCTTAATCTCGTGGGCGGTATTCAGTCATTACAGACAACTCTCTTTACATTGCATGTGCAATAGAAAATTATGTCTTCCACGTTTTCACCTGACAAACAAGAAAAAAAGAATCTAAGCTGCCAGAGCAGTTCTGCCTGACAGACAAAGCAGTGTAACCTGTTGCAAGATGATCCCAATTTTGGGGGATTCTTTTTTTAGTAAGATGAGAGAGTTGACAGAGACTGCTTTTGGATGGTACATGATTGTTCCCTGTGTTTAGAGATCCACAGCCTGCTTGTGGTTGTTGGTTTCTGTCAGATTTTTTTGTTTGTTTGGTTGTTTTTTTTTTTTTTCTGAGAATTTGGAAACATTTGCATGCACATTTCAGTGTAGTTACTTGCAATGTATGTAGCACAGCTTACACAGAGAGTTTTGACTTTTTCCTTCTCTGTTCTGTCATACCTGCATAAGAGTGTTGTCTAATTTGAAAAAGACATCTGGATAGTTTGCTTTATACAATCATGATACAATGTTGTGTATATATTTAAAGTAATTAAGTTATGTTTGAAATGGGAATGGTATTAGGGACATTAATAAGAAAAATATTCTAAAGCAATATCATGGATGACACTAGTTGGTGCAATAAATACAATTTTTAAACAAATACTTTCAGAACTTCCAAAAATGGTATGTTTTACTATTATTCCTTTCGCAGACAGATACAAATTTGGCATGCTGTAACATCATAGCAGTGTTATGTTAATATTTACCTTTTACTTTGTCTCTTTTCTTGGCAATGTAACTAAAGATGGCTTGTTCATATTAACTACTTAACTGCTGTCTTTGCCCTTTCGTAATAGCCGGCATTTTGTGTGGATACTCCTACGGTCAGCTTCATTACATATTTGAAATTTCCTGGAACTTACACTTTAATTTCCCTTCCAGCTTTTTTCATATCAGGAGTTTGCTGGTCTGCCCCGATGGCTAGAGGCAATGATGACACTGCAGATAAGATACCCACATATAATCAAACAGAAACATACAGGAATATAGTAATAAGAATATAGTAATAGTAAATTGTTGCCACATATGTTTAAAGGTAATCTTTTTATCAGCCATGAGAATATTACGATACTATTCACAAATTATTAGGAACCACCCAGAGAATAAATGCAAGTAATTTCAATAGTATGCAAAAAATACATTCAGCAGTGGATGCTTCACGCTGATAGAGAGGAAATGGGAATCACATATTTTCCGCTAGTTCCTTAAATAGTTGATTTAAACTCAGGTCCTTGGGCTTCTGCCTGCATAGTTATAACCAGTGAATAGATGTGAGGCAAGGTGCTTCTTTAAGCTACAATTCTCAAAATTGGCAGAGATTGAGCATAAAATACCCAGTATAATCAGAATCTGCAACAATTTTAATGATGAGCATGAGCAAGATCTCTATTGTTCATTGGCCATAAGTAACACTGAAGCACAGTGAGAAGGGAAGGCACCTTCCTCTTGTTGAGGACTGGAGATTAAACAGATAGTGATTGCTACTTTTAACACCAGGCAGCAACATGTCTTTCTCTTTTCATATTCTGTGTGGTGCATCAGGCCTTCCCAGTGACGTTTCCTTTCTCTTCAAAGACTAACTTACAGAATCAGACAGGAAAAGATAACTCCCTTTGACAATTTCACTTGTATAGATTCAAAGATATCTGGCTCTCGGGCAGCACAAATCTAGCGTACAGATCAGGCTCAGGTTCTATTTTTCATCTACAGATGGAGATGAATACTTCAAATTCCTTCCCTGGATCCTTGCTCTGCTGTCTGATAAATTTTCACAACTGTGTAATGTTATATAACTTCTCAGTAATTACACATTACTGCACATATTTAGTAGATCATTTTATTCTCTATCATCCAGCAATGACTGAATCAGGCCAGAACAAAAAGCAGTGGGCACAAACTGGAACATGGAGGTTCTGTCTAAACATCAGGCAACACTTCTTTGTTGCGTGGGAGACAGAGCACTGGTAAAGGTTGCCCAGAGATGTGGAGTCTCCTCCCTGGAGATCTTCTTAAGTCACTTTGACATTGTCCTGGGCAACTTGCTTGATGCCCTTTGAGCAGGAACAGATGACCTCCAGAGGTCCCTTCCATACTTAACCCTCCTCTGATCATTTTGGTATCATCTTTAACATATCGGAAAAGAAAATTCAGAAATACTTTAACTTTTCTTTCAATTGTAATGGTGTATTTACTAATTACTATTTTACATACAAAGGTCTCTACTTTTGAATTGCTAGTGCTGTATCACAAAAGTTCATAAAAGTTCAGTTGGGTAAAAATCAACAACCGCCTTGTCTTGTTTACTTGTTGTTCTGCATGTGTCAGCAATGTTACTATCAAATGTGGTGGTGCTTGTTCCAGGCAAAGAAAGTAAATTCAGTGCACACTGTGTTTTTCAGCCTGCATAAGACCTTAATCTTTGAGTAGAAATTCAGTTAATACTATTTATTGAATGAATTTGGTTTATTAATTTCATGCAGCCTTGATAAAAGCTTACTCTTTGAGTAGGGACACAGTTACTATCTTTTATTAAATGAACTTTGGCTATCAATTTCACTGGTGTTGGGTAATCTGTTGTGAATAACTTTGATGTAGGCTAGCTGTTATACATTTTTCACTCTTATATGATTCCTTTCTGCTAACTGTACGTTTTGTGCTTTTATGAAGAGGATGAAATAGAGAGATATTAAATACAAAGTCAGGATAACATAGGAAGAATGAAGAAAAGTTATTTTATGGGTTATTAGACTTATTCCAATCCTTGTTAATAGCTGGGTAAAAATATCTAAATGAGCAAAGCATGCTGACCTGTTTTTCCTGGTGGAAAATCAAGAGGGGTAGTGTCTGCCGAGGGACATCAGTGTAGAGGCATAACAGAGATAATTAGAGTTGGAATGAAGGTTGGAAGAGCACCAAGGTGGATAAGTAGGATTAATTTGCTGTAATACCCTTTACAGTTCAAATAAAAACAGACAGACTGGTGACAATAGTCAGATTAACTGGAACAATTGCATTTTATGTCTATTACCTAAAGAGAAGGCAGAGAATTGGCACTGATGTCAGGATAACAAAAGACTGGGAGGCTAAAACCTTTAAACTGGAGATTTCAGGATATTCATAGAAATTGCTGAATAAATAATGAATGGTGTCAAGTAATTAGGATCAGATCATTTTAAACAGAAGATAGTCATACTGATTATAAAGCAATGACAATTAAATCTGTTACCAAAGGACCATCTCACCAAAGCCTGAAGTTGTACAAAGTAGCTTCACCCTTTTAAAGCAGGAATTGCAACACCTTGAAAACCAAAACCAGTGAGGCTTGACTGGTATTCAAGTGAGGATTTGAGAGAACCCTCCTTTATATTCAGGCCTTCAGCTGTAATCCTGTCAAGCAGTGAGGTCACATGCACTGTCAGCAGCAACATTTGCCTATTATGATTATATTCATGTACTGAAGGCAACATGGTCACAGGACTAGAGCTCGTCTTCCAGTATGTACTGCTAAGTGGGTTTTTTTTGTTTTTTTTTTTTAAGAGAGTGTCACTGTGAAATGTGTTAACTGCTAAAAGAAGAAACAGTCTAGGTTTTCTCTATGGCTGCTAGCAGTAAACTTGTGATGGATACAACAGTTAACTCCTCTTGATTTTTGATGTCTACCTTTGCTTAATTGAATAAAAGCTGTGTTTCTGTAAAATGTTGAGATAATTACACTTCTACATTCAAATCTTGATTAGAAACACGTTCAGTGAGGAACTGATCCACAAAGCCGTAGAGTTTTTGTGAATAATAAAAGAAAGCTTATTTCTGATTATTTTTCTCCTGTAACATGGAAATAGAGAAATACGCATACTTACTTTTGACTCTGCTTAAGTGGTTATCTCTGTTTTTCATTCAGTTGACTGTGGAACTATTTTAGTCTTCGATTTCAGAAAAAAGTGTTATTAGATTTTTTTTTTTTTTTTTTTTTTGTGGGATTGCCTTTTGTGGCAGGAGAAGGTGAAGAGAAATCAAAGAAAAGCCAAATGAGATGATGTTCTCCAATAAACTGCATGTACTACTTACAAAACAACAAACAAAACAAATAAAACAAAAAAAACACAAAGGCTGGGTTTATTTGTAACAGAAAGGCCCCCTGTATTTAACAATCCTGTGAGGTCAAGAAAAAGAAGCAGATTTGGGAAGGTCATTTAGGAATGTACCTCTGCTGTACATCTCAGAGTTTGGTTTGAAAGAGGAAGGACTCCTATGTAACGGTATCTTTTATAATATGGAACAATGCAAAAATATCACATGGGGAAAAAAGTGGCTTCTCTCCAAAGGATGATAATAATTAAAAAGTGGTTAACTTCATATATGATCACTCTTCTCAATGGAGTTCTGTGGTAATATCTATTCCATTTTTTATTCAAGTACTTATTAATTAAAGAGCTCTGGATTTATTCGTTAGCATACGAAAGAGTCAATAGGTATAAATGTTACTAATTGTACTACACTGTTTCTTCATTTTCAGATATTTATAAACAATGAATGGCATGATTCAGTCAGTGGTAAAAAATTTGAAGTCCTTAACCCTGCAAATGAAGAGAAAATCTGTGAAGTTGAAGAAGGTGACAAGGTAGGATTTACTTTCATGCTTTTATCCTTACCTTTAAATTCAATTCTGTCTTAAAAGTAAGATGAACATCCATCTCTGTTGATGTAAAACAGTACCTCAAAGGTTTATCCTATATATCTTCTTCTGCTTCACCTTTATGAATTTATTGATATGAAGAAAGATCTATAGAAATGTTCTTTGATAATTTTCTTGTTAACAATTCTAGTTATTTTTAGTGTCTTTGATCAGTGGTGTCTAATTGCTCTACTATTATTTTGTTCTTTTTTTCCCAGCTCTTCCTTTTACAGTGATGTAATCTTTCATTAGATATTTGTAGAAGACTTTTCATTACAGATACCATAAAGTGGAAAAATATTGGTATTTTTTCCATGGAGACTGAAAAACTGGTCATTGCTATCAGCATGAATTTGACTTCTTGGTAGTGTCATCTTGAAAAACATCATTTTTTTGTGAAGAACATGAAGGAAAATAGTGCTAAAACAGACTCTGAAGATTAATGTCATCTAAAAAATAGACACTAATTCCACCAAAACTGATTTCTGTGCTGCATGTTGAATTGATGTATTGAAGCAAAAGAGTGAAAACATTGTTGACACTTATAAACAAACTTTTTTAACGTATACGAGATTTATTCCTAGAAATATTACAGATAAATCCCATTTAATCAAAGATATAATGAAAACCTATGACCTCATACATACAGCTTTATATCTCGGTATACTAGGTATTTCCAGCTAAAAGGGATGTGCTTAGTTTTACCATAGAGCTTAAGTGTATGTTATCAAGTAGAGGAGTTACTTGTTTCAATAGAAGACAATTTTACTTAAACAGTTTTAAAATTGATGACCAGGGAAATTTTTGGATAAACTCTGAGAAATTCAGTATGAGAAGTGACTGTTCTAATTCCAACTGACAATTATATAAAAAATGCAAGATGAGATTGACAATAAAATTGGCTTACAATTAGTGGTTTTTTTCATGCAAATATTTATTTCCTTTTCTACACTTTACATTCCAAAGTCAAATCTTCACGTCCAAAAGCCAGAATTTTTTTTCTTATATTACACAAAATGACATCTGAAGAAATATTCATGCCTAGAATAATTTGTATATCTGGAATATTTTTAAACTTAGCATTATAATGTTCACTCTACACCATTTCATCCATGAGAGGTATTAGGAGACTTATAAGCAGCTTGTTTATACTGGAAGTTCATTAACAATATATTGTCAATACAATAAGCAAAATCTCTTTAGCAATATTTACTTTATTGTACAGAGATAAAATGTTCTCAAGAAATGTATAGGAAATGACTTCACACAGTGTCCTGTGTTCAGGTGCTGCCTGTCCAGTACAGACATTACTGAACATTAGTGAGCTATACTAAAGATACATTTTAAACTTTTTGTTTGACAAAGATAGCTGGAAAAATCTTCATGAACCTGGCTTTTGATAATTGCATGTTTCTGATCAGGTGTTCTTCAGATGCCTTGTTCTTCACTCCCAGTTACATGCGTATGGTGCTCTGTGTCACTGAAATTTTTTAGAGTTCATTTTGTCCTCAACCAAAGAATTTCATAAGCATGCCATTAGCTTCCAGACTGTATCCCAGAAGCACTACGCATGTTTTTGATGTAAAATGCTACACTTACTCTTCTCTAATTCGGTGTTTGAAAGTCAAATTGCATTGCAGATGAAGTTGGCTTGATGTTTGATCATCCTTAATTTAAAATACTCATGATCTGCAACTATTCACTTAACATTCATAATTTTAATAGCTTTCATTCTTTACAAGCAATCTCACACCTCATTAAATAGAGAGATAATATTGTTTGAGACACACATTTACTTTTTCACCAATAATTTTGCAAACTAATGTGTAATGACAAGTGCTGTTAACTAAATCACCAAGTAAAATGTACAAATCTAGTGAATTACACAGTCATTACGAACTTAATATTCTAGAGACTAGCTTTTTGATAATGAACCAAGAGATTGTAAGAATTTAATTTGTGTGTACACAAAAGGCTTGACAGAATGGTAAAATAAAGTGGTATTTAAGAAAAAAAAGAGATAACAAAATATGTATGGAGATGGGAGTTATCAGTCTTTATTCACTTGGCATAGATTTATCAACCCAAATTTCAGATAGTTGACGAATATTGTTTTTTTCTTTCTTACTTTCACTTACATTCACAGACCTTAATTATATTTGTATTATTTTCTTGGTTTTAAGTATTCCTGCACTTCTAGTTGAAAGAATGCATAGTACTACATTTATTTTAATTTGCACAATTCACAAAAGTGCAGCTTATAGTTTCCTTATGTTCTTTTCTGGTATAGGACAAAGCATACATCCCAAGTCATACAGAAAAGCTGAAGAATTTTTATGATAAGAAGAGATAAGACAAAAAGAAAAAGAATTAAATATTCACACAATACATATTTGTGTGTCACAAATAAGTGATGAGTTATCTGACAAAGTTCTGACAGATTCTGAAAGAAATTAATCTTTTCTAATCTTGTAGGTTTCAACTACCTAACATAGATGATGGGTCATTACTACCCTATAGTAATGACCGTGTTGGTTGTAGAGATCTATCCCCAAATTTCTTTCCAGGAAGTTCTGTGGGTCTTCTGTCTACTAGGCCTATGTTAGGCTTCCCAAAACAGATGATGTTTTGGTTTTATTTTTTCCCCTTTTGAGGATAATTAGTTATTGGTTTTGATGTCAGTTAAAGATTCTAAATCTGGTCCACATTTAGAACAATTGATATGGTTACTGATTTAGTCAATTTTGTTGACTTAGTCAACCTTAAAGTGATTTACCCAGATGAGGTTCTACCAATGAAAAGGGGGAAAAAAATCCTTTAAACATTACATGAAAGCAATTGCTTGGGAAAATGTGCCATATATGATTCCTCTTTTATTTTATTTTTATTATTTTTTTAAATTCTTCAAAAAAAAATATTAAGCCTTCTTTTTGGTTGTTGTTTTTCTTAGAAAAAGTTTTACAAGATTCATGAATTATGCAACTATTCCATGTACTGAAAGCTATTTCTCAAGATATTTATTTTTTATTATTTTTTATATATATGTATATTCTGGAACACATTTGCACACAAAAGAGTCTCATAAAATTCACGGTGTATTTTCTCACAGCAGTGAAAGACAAATGATAAATAATAAATTATCTTATAAAAAACATTCATGAGATGACAAATTAGCTTGCTTTATGCTGAGACACTGCCTAGAATACAGAGTGCTTAAGCTTAGCATTCTAAACGTGGTAAATTAGTCATTTGCTATTATTATATTAAATAAAAATGTCCCTTAAAACTTTCAAAAACAAATGCATTTATTTATGTTCCTCTATAGTTCATCTTACAAAACATTTTAAGGAACAGACTTTTCTAACCTGGTAATCACCACATGCCCAGATATTTTTAAATAGTGTTGAGTATCTAAAACATTAACTTACATATTTTGGCATCTTTCTCTACAGAAAAAATTAAATTTCATTTGTAATGAAATTTGTGTATGAATCTCCAATCACAGATACTAAAAAAAAGAATGTTAAGAAATAGAGTTCCTTAATATGTTTTTTTTTTTTTAATTTATTTTAGGAGCTTTGAAAATGCATCTGTTTCTCATACAGCTTCACATTGCTGAAACAATAGTAAAAGTGTTTAAAAGGAAATAATGTATCTAAAATTACTGTACTAACTCTGATAAGATTGGGATGCAAACCACCTTGCATGTTTAGAAACTAACAAGCCTAGATGACAGATTTTAAAAGTTTTTCTGATTTTCTTACAGGCAGATATAGACAAGGCTGTTAAAGCAGCTAGAAAAGCTTTTGAGCTTGGGTCACCCTGGCGTACCATGGATGCTTCAGAACGAGGAAGGCTTTTGAATAAACTAGCTGATTTAGTTGAAAGAGATCGACTGATTTTAGCTGTGAGTATAATATGTGAAGAAAAAGGGGAAAAAAAGCCATCGTTCGTATATTTAAAGGAAGATACAAACAAAAGTAACACACTAAACCCTTGGGAAGTTGAGCTGTCCCAGTAATCATTTTCACTCTGTGCTCTAAATGGACCATGTAAACTGGCTTGTGTTCTGGTCTACTAACACCGAAATCCACAAAGTACTTGAGTATTTAGTTAGCTTTAAGATGATACTTAGGCTGCCTACAATCTATGTTGTTTCAGTAGTTGATTCTTAAAGAATTAACGTAGACCCTGTGCTCAACACTTGTTACAACCAAAGCCTGAATCAAGGCCTAACCTCAAAGCCAGACTCAAAATTTACAAGTAGGGCAGGTTAGTGCTTGAAGAAATTTTAAATTTAGTAGGTATATATTTTGTTATCACTAACACGAGCTTGCAACTAGCAGTCAGTGAAAACTCTTAACCAGAACTAAATACAACAGTAAGTTATCTGATAGTAGAAAAAACATGGGTGGTGGGCAATGATTTTTTGTCTTTAGTAACTTCTGCTTGTTGGCCATGTTACTGCTCAGCTGTAGACACTTAAGCTTAATCACTGTCTACTAGCCGTGTACTAATGCAAGAAAGAACTTTTAATATAGAGATGTACTAATTATTTGGTAACTGTAGTATCCTACGCTTGTTTTAAACCTCATATTTGATGCTACCATCAAGATGCTCTCTCCAACTTTAAGTACTGTCTGGGATGAAAGGCTAAGCAGTTTAAGTTTGTATTGTCCTGAAGATGAACACCGCTTTAGTGCCTACAGTGTCAAAGAGTGTAAAAGAGCATCAGGAACATCCAGCACTCAGGATTATCACTCAGACTGATATAATCACAATTCTAAGTATCTAACCATTAGCTACAAACCACAACAAGTTAAAATTCAAACCTCCAAAATATGAAAAACCTGCAAAGAAATATCTATTGGCCATTCTATCATCATTATTGTTCCTGTGTAGGAAGACACTTGCATGTGTCCCAAATGGATTTTTAAAAGACAAATGAAAAATTGGAAAGAGCTGTGGCTGTTCCTTGAACTCTTAAGATTACGACTCTCAGATTTACACCTTTCTTCAGCAATGCTCTTTCTTTAAACTAATCCTATCATCTTGATATGGAGTGATAATCTTGAGAAAACTTGGGTAGCTAGCATTTGTGTCCTTGATAGTGCTAAATTTATTGGAGTTGAGAGAGAGTAAATTTTAAGAGAGCTACATTTTTTTAGTAGGAAAGGAATGGCCCCTGGTCAGTTAAATACCAGATAAAATGGCATTTACTTCTTTGTTCTATAGCCTAAGGCATTACACATGCAAAGAGGATAGAGAAATAATCTTTTTTCCACAGGAAAGCCAGAGCATTTAGTTTTTGTTCTCGCTAGCCATTTTTGTAGTATGAAAGCACACCTTTTCTGTCTCCCAAGATTCTATTTTGCTGACTTTGTTTTTATTTTCCACATATTTCTCACATTATTGACTACTTTTCCCTTTTAGTTAAAGTGCTTGAAACTATGGTTTGAATATTTTATCCTTAGCATCCTAACAAGATTGTTCACAAGGCTGAAGGTCCCCTCTGTTTTTGTACCAGGAAACTTGAGAAAAAATTTTATCAGCATCAATATATTGATATTATTTAAGGACTTCATATGGTCTTTAACAAAATGTCACAAAATTTAGGGCTATTAAAATGGCATGAATCCAAACCATACTGCCTGGATTTCATATCAGCTGTATTTAGTGTTAGTGTCCCTGTGGGATCATCAAATCACAAAATTAATCAACTGAAAAATAGTAGAAGTTGAATGACTATTATTTTAAAGGTTTATAACATATATCATCCTAGCATGAAGAGCCATGGAATGGATAGTTGGCCAGCCTTCAAATAAGACCATTTTTTTCACACAGTTGTTAGCTAGAACCAAAAAAATTAGTGTATTCTCTATGAATATTTATTTTTCATATTGAATTATTCTCCCTTGAGTTCCTAATAGCTCAGACCACTCCTCTGCACATGAGAAGGCTCAGTTTTTATCTGGGGCTTGTATTCCATGCTTTGAGTATAATTTTTCATATACAAGTGCTGCTCTGAAAGTAATGCCTCCTATTTTATTATGTCTCACAATATCAGAGGTGAATCTTGGTGGTATGGCAGTAGAGATGAACCTTCCACCAATATTCTGGCAATTTTGTTGCCATGCAACAGAGGGGCAGCCTGGCAGATTGACATCTGACATGGAAGTGCATGTGAAGCGAAGGTGTGGAAATGAATTCCTCCATGCAGCAAAAATTGTATCTGATTACTTTTGTTGACATTTGCTAAACACTTATGGAGACCAAACAGCAGATGAGAGTAGTGAAGCTGTACATGCTGCATTTCAACAGGAGTGACAGTGACAGTGTGTCACCTCTACTGGTGGCATGCAGGCTTTTTTCATTTCTAATGAAAATGCACATCTAATGGTGGTGACTACGTTGACAAATAGTATATCGTAGCTGACAATTTGCTCTGTCAAACAGTGTTGCTGTGCTCGCTCTTCATATCTGTTGAAGTTTCCATGGCAATAAACAGGAGGTAACCTAGATAAGTTGCCAGTCATGCATCCATTAGGGCACAGGAACATGTGCCTTGGTAATTTAAAATCAGAGGATCCTAAGTTAATGTGACAGGTATTGCCAGGAAAGTACTGTCTATCTTGGTTGTCAATATACATAGGCTGAGAGATGCTGGTCACTCACTTTGTTTGCATTACTTAACCCACAGACTCCAAGCTGTAGATTTTTCCACCTACACTTGTAAGAATACTTAGTATAAGCTATAATGTTTTATATTATATCTGATTTCAGATGGGGAAAAAATGTTATTCTTTTTCAGAACATGTCATCATTTCAAATGTAAAACGATCATGCTAACTGAATAGATCACTGAGAATAAACCATCATTAAATTTCCTTGTTTGTAGATTAAAACTTGAGATTTTCTTCTAGATGTAAATTAATTTTCTACATGCTAGTACATGATGAAAACCTCTGAAGTGAACAAGCATGCTAAATGACAAAGTACAGATATAAGAAAGCTTATCAATATTTGATATTAACTTTGAAATTGCTGTTGTCTACAGACAATGGAAGCTATTGATGGTGGTAAACTCTTTTCTACTGCCTACCTAATGGATTTAGGTGCTTGTATTAAAACAATACGCTACTGTGCGGGCTGGGCTGATAAAATCCATGGTCGAACTGTTCCAATGGGTGAGTAGCTCTGAGGTAACAAAAGCACAGAACTCAAACAATGTAACCTGTAAAAAACTATACTATATTTTCCTAGAAGCTGTGCAGTACCAATACAAAAAATATTAATTGAATATATTTTAGACTGTTTTTAAAATGCCTTATTTAACATCTATCATAATGCTAATTTGAAGCATTCAGTGTAGTTATTGCTATTATATTCTTTTTCCACGTACAACTACGAAGTACATTTTAACGTCTAGGAAAATTTTAGCCTATATGTACATTTAGGAAGCCTCATTGGCTACTTTTGCATAGCAATGGGTTTTTTAAGCAATAGTACAGTAATGAAAGTCAAGTATTTGCTTATTAAAGCTAAGATTAGCAGAAACAATAATATTTGTTTCAGTTATCAGATAGTTTATTAGGAAGAGTACTTATCGATAAGAATGAGGAAACTTTCCTTTGTTTTCCTGAATTTTCCTTCTGTTTCTTCTCCCACTAAGCAGCTCTACAATAACATTGTTTCCAGCTGACTTCTCTCAGAAGGACAAAGAATGGCAATAAAGAAGGAATTAAGGAAAACTGAAGTGATAAATACTACCAAATTTTGTCATGACATAGATCCCTATACCAGGCTTAATGGAACGCATGCTTATTTGAATCAAAGAGAATTTATTTTACTTAATGGATTTCATCTAAGATAAGATCTAATATTAAAAAAAATGTCTGATATGTACCTAGGATTGCAAGTAGCTTTTAGAAAAATATTTAAAAAAAAAAAAAAAAAAAGGTGATAAGGGAAAAAAAGAAAGAATATTCACTGGTATGCTGTGCATACCACTTTGACAACCAGAGCTATCACTGCAAAAAGTCAGTCATAATGACAGAGTCAAATGTTGGAGCTATGAAGTAACAGAGATTGAATCCAGATGGTTCATGGTTGTTGCACAGTTAAGGTTTTGAAAATATCATTTATAAGTGAAATTGTACGTAACTGTTTGGAATCCAACTTTATCTTCTTTTGATTTAACTATTTCTCACAAATGCTTTGAAGGTCTAATTTATTGCTTCTTCCTCTAGATGGAAACTTCTTCACATTTACAAGACATGAGCCTGTTGGTGTGTGTGGACAAATTATTCCTGTAAGATGGAGTCATTTATGTAAAATACAGATGTTCCTGTTGTAAATGAACCTGTTTTTGAACTTTTGTAGATTACAGATACATTACCAGTGAGAATCTTTCTGCTCCCAAAAGTAGAGACTATCTTGAGTATTCATCAAACTCTTTAACATGGAGTTTTGAAAAATCAGTCTAGTTAAGCCTTGGTTCTCACCTCCCTGTATTATGGAGTGCAAATCAATCTCAAAAGATTGAATTTGTTTGAAAAACAGAATTGTGTTCTGTTGGAACAGAAAGAATTTGAAATAAACTAGGTGGAGAGGGCAATATTTATAGCCTACAAGCAATAAGCTCCTTGGGACCTGGAATATCTATTCTGTTTAGTATAGCATCTGGACTACAGCAATCTTTAGTTATGATTTAGTTACCTTGGTGACAGTACAAGCAAGAATGTGAAGAGTATGTTTGATGAGCACTGAGCCACAAGTTCCCAAGCTCTTGTTCAGTGTTAAAATTTCCTGTTTTGGATTTACTTATTCTAAGTGAAGTTTCAGACTCTTCCTGAGCCTGAGCATCCAAAACACTGAGAAAATCAAACCTCTTTGTTGAGGTTTACATACTTTTGTTAGGTAGCTGTGACAGTGGTTACATGCATTAAACACTCCTAATCCACCCATTTCTTTTCACACATGGTAGGTTTGGGAAGTCTGATCTGACCTGCTTGACAACTTACTAGATTCTGAAATAGTCATGTTGTCTGCCAGGCTTGTTCAGACATGTGGGTCCTACTCTTGTTCCTGATATCTTTCAGTTGACCTGGCAGATTTGCTGTATCTTTAGACTACTACATTAGTTTAGAGAACATCTCTGAAAACATCATTTGGATAGACCTTCTTGCAGAGCTTGAGGAACTATTGTTCTAGTTTCTTTTGTAAGTTAGGCACAAGATATTTCATGTAAAGCAGAGTCAAGATAGCTAAAGAACTAGACACACTTCTGTGTAAAATTGCAGCCTAGAACTATGGGCAGTCCGTACATACGCTAGCTTCCTGTACAAAATGTGCAAGGACTTCTAAGTATATCTCTGTTTTCTCTGAACTGAAATTTAAAGCCAAGTTCAAGGTCTTTACATAAACCAACCTTTGAGGATTATGTGAACACTGCAAAATACTTCTGTCTGCTCAGCATTTCCCTTCCACTCACTCAGTTCTGCTTCAATAAGGAAGATTCAGAAAGCCCTGTAATCCCTTACTTTGAGTTATTTGTGCTTCTGTTATTTCTGGGGGTGGGGTGAGATTAAAGGAGATAACCAGAGAGATAAAGAACAGATGTAGGTATACTTCTCCAAGCTTTTCCGAGATAATAGGTAACTGTTAACTGCCTTTTCCTCCACTTTCTCCTGCATCTTCTTTGCTGAGTCTCACAGGCTCAATGCTTCCTAAGCCACTAGATTTATTTTCAAAGGAGCAGAGCTCTTTCCCCCATCTTTGTTGTCCCTCACACTACTGAATATGGGATCCACAGGAGTCAGCTGCTCTTTATTCCAGCTGAACTAAGCACAGTAGAGATATGACAGTGAAACCACCAGGAAAGAGTGCAGGGGCAGTATTATGTTTTATTACTTTGTCTCTCTTTGAAAACTGAATTGATGACAGATCATTTAAGAAACAAGATAACAAAACTGCCAACTTTACCACTAATCCAGCAGCTTTCTGTCAGGCTTTGTTAGAGGTGTACTCTTGTTGTTTCACATCCCCTGGATCCACATAAACCAAAATCACTGGTCTTAGTACAACATGATTTGCCAGTTGCTTTCTCAAAATATCTTCACGCTGAAAAAAATTTAATAAAAAGTTCAACCATTCAGTTGACAATTCATGCTATAATCACAGAAAAAAGCAAAGACGTTTTGGTTATGTATTAGTAATCAGATACACATTCTTATCTGTCTTTTAGTGGAACTTCCCATTGGTTATGTTTATCTGGAAGATCGCCCCTGCTCTTTGTTGTGGAAACACGGTGGTTGTCAAACCAGCAGAACAAACACCTCTGAGTGCCCTCTACATGGGATCCTTAATTAAAGAGGTAAGTTGGTAACAGCATAGCTTTTTACCCTTCTCAGAAATGTAATAGAACACTGCAGCTGAAATGCCACAGAGGTAATATAAGCTAGGCTGTCCTTTGCAAGTACTTCTTACTACATGTCTAGCCTTGTACTATGGAACTTACCCTGCTATAAACCAGTTAAGTAAATCCAGGGCAAAAGCATGCATATATACAGCCTCATACACACCCACAAACAGTGTTAAAAAAAATAAAAATACAATACTAATTTAGTAAACTCAATTCCATTCTTTGGCAAACATATTTGCACAGTGCCTTTCAAAGTCAAAAGTAAACATTAAGTCAGGTGTGGGGTATTTAGAAGTGAGTGACAAGGACTTTGTTAGCATAGTTATCACAGAAAATAACCTGTTTGTACAGCTAATTATTATTATTTTTTAACTGAACAAACCTTTCACCTACCTGGGTTTATAATTAACGGAGAGCTGTAAATCTGCGTTGCTTGACTGATGCCAAACTCATGAACTCTCTTCACACTGAAAATGGCAGAATACACTTTGTGCTCCTGATCACAAGGAGTGCTGTAGTTTATCCAGTGGCTCCAAAGTGACACTGGCTATTGTACTCAGCCCAGCAAACACCCAAAGAACAGTTAAATAGTTTAGCTATCTTGTTTCCCAATAGATCAACAAACGTAATCTAATGTGTTTGAAGAGTTGGCATGGGCTACCATTATCGCTAGCTCAGTAACCTTGCAGCATGTTAATGGCAATGACTTAGCACATTTTATTATTCTGCTTCAAAACTATGATTCAGCAAAGCACATGGGCTGTGCCTTGCTAGTTCATACAAACTAAATGAGTATTAAGAATAAACTAAATCCTTCTGCTATTGTATATCATGGAAAATGATATTAGATTATACTGGGATAGGAGAATAATTTAAAAAAAAAAATCTAATATACCCTCTCCGTTATTTTTTAGCAATAAATATGAGGAAGTTTATTTATGTGGAAAAGGAAGTTCACATAAAATGTAACTCAGGTCTGCCCTGAGCCTGATTAAATATCTGTTCTGATATTGAAATTTCTCAAAAGGAGTGTTCTTATGTAACAATGTGATCGCTGGCCAATTTTACATGCGAAAGACAAAAAATTAAGCAACGTTTTTTTTTACTTGTCTGACTGAAGGAGAAAAAAATATAATTCTTGCCAATGGCACTGAAAAATAAATAAAATAATATACTGTGTTGTTTTATTTTTTAAGGAAAGAGCAAGTTCAATGGCCAAAAAAACACCTGTGGGGATGGGTGGATAGGTCATGCAAGAAATAAATGTGTCTGGGGTTCTAAGGCTGAAAACAACTGTATAACTGGGAAAAGGTGGCTAGGGAACTGAAAATGGAAGTCAGACTATACAAGACATTCTCCTAGTCATTATTACTTCCCCAATTTTATGGGGTTCTCTCTTCCAATTCAGGCAGGATTTCCACCTGGAGTTGTGAATATTGTGCCAGGCTTTGGACCCACCGCTGGAGCAGCAATTTCTCACCACATGGACATAGATAAAGTGGCTTTCACAGGCTCTACTGAGGTATTATAATGAATGCAAGAAAATATACTCAGAAACTGTGCCCCACTGATTTCCAGTAATGATTTAATGTCTAATTTTTTTCTATGTAACTATTTTAACTTTTTTTTTTCTTTTGGCTGCTGGTTTGTTAAACAAAGTCTGTTTAATGATTTGTTGGTTACTATTAACTTTAAACATATTTAAACAATGTTTGTATTGCAGGAAAACCCTTCAAACAAAGGCACTTCGTGACATACAATAGGTTCTAGCATATTAATGCTATTTTAAGGCTTGTCCTTTAAAAATAAAACATTTTTTATAATTTCTTTATTTACTTAATAAAAGTAACTTCAAAAAAATGCAAAAACTGGAAGAATCTGTGCTGTATTATCTTTAGTAACAATATGATGGTAGGTTTTTACTTCAGAAATCTCATCCCTGGTCCTGTACACACTTAGGTGACATAATGGCATTTTTGTACTTGAAAGTACCGCTGATCACTGAGGTGGTCTTAGAAGTTTATTTGAATGTGTATCAATTCAACAATTGATAAGAAGGTCACTGTTAATTTTCCTCAACCGTTGCTCTCAAGAACAGACATTGATATGACTGAAGATTTGTCCTTGCCAGCACTATAAAACTTTATCCTTACTAGAGTACTTTATGTTATCTATCTGTATACATACTTCATGGAAGTACTGCCAATTGGCCTTTTAACTTCTTGGATGTACATTCCAAAGCTAGATATCACTGTGTCATATCAACAGTCAGTATACACTGAGAAAACTCAGAAACCTCAACCACAAAAGCTACACATTGGCAGTCACAGGCCAAAGCAGCAAGTTCTACAAGCACATTTTCCCACACAACTTCCCCCACTATTTTTCACATTGAAAGATTTCCTTTACTTATGCCATCAATTGAAAGAAACAGCATAAGATCTCTGCCTAGCCGTGCCCATATCCTCTTCTTATTTCAGGTCTCCTAAGTACTGATAAGGGAGAAACTACGAGTAAGATTTGGCACTGTAGATATCTACATCTTCTCTCATACAAGTTATGCATCAAAAGGCTTTCCCATAAATGAAATAGGGGAAATCCAATCTACTGAGAGCAATTAGCATAGTACAAAATAGAACCTACTTTAGATTTCAGGTGCACACCATTAGAACGGTGGTACCAAAAAGAGTGCCAAATATCTTTGGCAGCTAACATTAACATTTCCAGAGAAAATACATTCTAGAAAGCTGGTCTATTATTGGTTTCTAGTCTGAAAGTCATTTACATACTGACTCTTCCCTTCCAATTCTACTTTCTCATTTTTTTTCTTCTTATTTTTATTTCTAAAATTAATTATTTATGCAGCTACTGGGTGTACAGCCATGAACTGATAATGATTTTTGAATGTTGCTGGGTCACATTTGTCTTTTTAAAGTGACATCCTTTTCCTAACTTCTAGGTTGGCAAATTGATCAAAGAAGCAGCAGGGAAGACCAATCTGAAGAGAGTTACACTGGAACTTGGAGGAAAAAGTCCTAACATTATATTTGCAGATGCAGACTGTTAGTAGTATTTTCATTACATAAATTGACTACTTTTTATTTTGTAAAAAATGACTCATATCTGCTTAAAGAAGAGGGGGTTTTGTGTCCTTTTGTTTGTTTGCTTGTTTCTGGTAATGCCATAGTTTTAAAGTAGATTGTCACTACCAATTGCTGGCTGCTTGGCTGGACTGAAAATCTGACAGTCTGCCAACACTTATTATAACTAACTATAACTCTAATGCAATGAGAATTCAGAACCAAAATGGGATAGATGGTGTATTAAGTTCCTACTGGACTTCTTGTGGTAATGCTGAATCAATATTTTACATACAACAATTGAATGTGTTTTGTTTCAGAATACTGTGCTGCTATATGTGAGTAGCTTTGGACATCAATAAAATGAATGGATACTTATGTTTCAAATGACCAGGAAAATAAAAAGTGCTAAAAAGAGGAATGAGATGGCATGGCAAAAGTTTACAAATAATTTATTAGTTGACCGCTCAAATTTGTGACTTATGAAATCTGTATATCTTTGCAGTGGATGAAGCTGTGGAATTTGCACATGTTGGCCTGTTCTACCACCAAGGACAGTGTTGTATAGCAGGATCCAGAATTTTTGTGGAAGAGCCAATTTATGATGAGTTTGTTCGCCGGAGCATTGAACGAGCAAAGAAGTACACTCTTGGGGATCCTCTGTCACCTGATGTACAGCAAGGCCCTCAAGTGAGTAATATTATACGTCTCTCATTTAATTTTGGCAGAACATCACACTTTAATGTACTCCTAAATCTGCTCTTGTGTTAGTGTTAATGCTGATAGCCATTGTCTGGTGACTAGACTGGAGAATCAGATAGAAGAACTGGAGTGAGGATTATTCATGTTACCATCAGAGAATTAGTAACACAGGAGTATGATTTCATTTTCTTTTCCAGGTCCATTTGGTATGGAAAGGGGACAATTATACAGAACTTAAATGCTTTGAGAAAGTTCCAGTGCAACAGCTGTAAAAGTGCAAGTTGATCACCCATGTTAGTGCTAGCATTATATTCCGCTGGTGCCTCAGTAAATGAGTAACTTGAGGAAATTAAAGCTGAGAGCATTCCTCACCCTTTTCCAAGGTGCTAGGTCTTCATTATACTGACCTCAGTTTCAGAATACCAAAAAATTAAAAAGCAGCATTTTGTATTTTTTCCTATCGGTGTTAAAAAGTTATGCCAAGAGCTTCCCCATAAAATGAAGGCCAAAATACAACATTAAAAAGCATTGTTACCATAGTGCTTTGGATTTGGTGGATTCTGTTGGTCACATTAGAATATAGTTAAATTCATTTTCATCCTGAGTCTTATATCAGTTTGTACTACAGGATATTCACTTTCTTGACAGTGCAACTATGAACAAGTTTGATCATCAGAGAACAAAGGAACTGTAACAGAGACAAAGCAAAAGACTGAGACAAAGGAAATCCCATGCATTTTATAATGTTATATATTCTTCACTGATTTTCACAGTCATTTTATGTAATCAGAAAAATGAAGTAAATTAGAAAATTGCATTCTAAGCCATAAAAGCTTTGGAGAATGCAAAAACAGTAAAAACCAGTATTTTGATATTCTGCAATGTGTCTAGCTAATGAACTAATATATTAAGCTAAATAAATCTAAATGTCAGAAGACAGGAAGTTTCTAACAAGGAAACTTCAGGAATTCAGATGTCTATCTGTCTGTTGTACAGCTAACACAGAGATAACAGGGATCCAGTTTCGTATGATAGTGACTTTACCGAGTTTGAAATTCATGGTATCAATTTAAATGCAAAAGAAAAGTAAACTTTTACTTAAAAGTAGACAGTTAAATATTTGAAAAAAGGGATTAATGAATACATTTGCCTTCCTTGATCTCCTTTTTTCTCTTAGCAAGCTTTAGTAGAAATCTTAAGATTTTCACAGGTTAGCAAAGTTTCTGTCTTGTTCATACAGTCCTGTTTTAATAGAAAAAATACAGTAATGCAGTTTAGATTAATTTATTTTGTGGTAGTTGCTTTAAATATTTGTTTGCCTTGCATTCCATGTTGTTCTGCACCTAATACTCTTTCAAAATGTAACTGATTCACTATGCTCCTGTGTCACGTAGCCTCCTTGAAAGCCAAATTTTTCCCCCAGTTCATAGGCCCTCTGGGAAAGCACCTACCTCAGGCCACAAGTTTGGATAGTGCTTTGCACAGCAGGCATGAAATAAAATACAAAAGCCCTGCTGAAATGTAAAATAACATATATATGATAATTCACACATTATTAAGAAAAATTATGATGATAACAGTAACAAAGGAATGACTGAAAACAATTTGAGCTGTGTCGTCTAAACATTTTCTCTTCATGATGTTTATGCACAAGAGATATTTGACCACCAGGGTAGCAGAATCTTTATGTCTTCAGCATGCACTAAGGCAATTGTTTGAAAGCATAATGACAAGGGGAGCAATGGAACTAAAAATCACCTCCTTATAAATACCCTTAGGAATAAATATCCCTAAAATTATAAGCTTTTATCACAGCTTTAACAGTTGAATAACTGTTTAGCCTAATATACATTCAGGAATCGCTCAAACCTTTTAAAATTCTCTATTGTTCTATGATGGAAATGGTAATATTTGTTGTTTAAGTGAAATGCCACCTTTTTATTGCATGAATAAGAGAATAAGATGTACATCTACTTCACTGAGTGATGAGTATGATCACAGAAATGAACTTCAGTGCAAGAGTGCCCCATAATCTTAGTGTCTTCATTAGCTAGTGCTTGAAAGGCTGAACTCTGAAAGACTGAAGAGTCATGAAATCATTAAAAAGAATTTTTTTTCTCTGGTTGCTCAGAGATGCGGTGGAAACCCCGTCCTTGGAGACCCTCATACATAGGCTGGATCAGGCTCTGAGCAACCTGATTTAGTTGTGGATGTCCCTGTTCATTGCAGGGGAGTTGGACTAGATGACCCTTAAATGCCCCTTCCAACTCTAAGGATTCTATGATACTACATTAAAAAAAAAAAAAAAGAAAGAAAGAAAAAGAGGGTGTTATATTGTGTGCCTCCACCAAACCAGCCTTACCATTGCATTTTTCTTGAAATAAATGTTACTTTGTAGATAATTTCTCTAATGCATAAAGTGCTTATTAGTTCATTTGTAGAGGGAAGAAGATAAAAGCAAAAGTTTTCTAGTTCAATTTACAATATTTGCTTTTATCTCTTGTAGATAAAAACTGGAAGAAGTCAGAGAAATATAAACCTTTATTGTACTGCCATCATAAACTCCCTTTCCAGCTAAAGACACTGCAATCTGCTGTACCACAGAGCCAAACTGTAATGTGTTTGGCATGTGTTGTCTTTCTTGGTCCACTTGGGGAAGAAGGACAGAGACTGGCTTCATCCAGTAAAAAAAAAAATCTACAATCTATGTTTCCCGAAGCACAAAGCTAAAAGTCTTTATTCTACTAACAACTCAGAAGGGCTTAAAAATAGCACTGAATTTCAGTTATATTGTACAATTGCTTTTTAACTTTCTTTGATGGTTTATGAAAGCAGCAGGGCCAATCTACCAGCCCCAGTGAAGTACAGAAGAATCTTGCAGACTAGACCAGTCCCTGTGTTATAACTGCAGAAACAAGCTCATCAATTCTCACTTGGATGAATCATTTGTAGCTGAGATCAGTACTGAAAAAAGTATCAGATATGTTTATTTTACAGATTTCCTTTCATTTATACTAAAGAAACACACACTATCACTCCCTGTACAGCTGATTCTTCTGTGTGAACATTTCTGATTATTGATTTGTCTGAATAGTTTAGAGAAGTTGTTGACAAGAATGTTTGCTGGGCTCTCCAGATGTCTGTCTTCAACACATGCAATTGAACAAAGCTGGAATATTGTTAAACTGTGAGTTAGACACTGTTTTCATCCCTGTATATCTTTTCACTTAGATTGACAAGGAGCAGTTTAAAAAAATCCTGGATCTAATTGAGAGTGGGAAAAAAGAAGGAGCCAAACTGGAATGTGGAGGAGGTCCTTGGGGAAACAAGGGTTACTTCATCCAGCCCACAGTTTTTTCTAATGTAACGGATAATATGCGCATCGCCAAAGAAGAGGTAAATAAATTCTTGGCAGTCAATACTGGAGCTTTTCAGTTTAAATGTGTGTACAAAATATTCATTCAGAAGGTCAAGTGACTATATAAAAACGTTCCAAGTAAATCCGTTGTTCCAATCTGGTGTTTAAAGTCCTTTTCTTGGTTTTTTATGCCCATTTCACCAGCCCATTAGAGGTCAGTGAGAGGAGTATGAGGCTGGCCTGCCAACAAAGGCTCCACCTTAAGCTGATAAGAGATAAAAAATGTTAAGGCTGGGTCTGTTAATTACATCACCCCATACTGCCCATGTCTCACATATCAGCTATGGTAACTGTAACAGAGAAACAAACTTTGAAAACATAACTTATGAGCTCCGCACTCCCTCAGGAGCTGCTCAAGTTACAGTTTTGACACAATATGCACCAAACAGCTATTTTGCAATGAGTTGTGGTTCCAGAGGCATTTTGCTTGGTGACAATTACAGCAAAGCAAAGTTTTGCCTCTGCAGAGTTGCTTAACCTAAATTCCTTTGCAGAAGTACCCACACAGTGTTGAAGGCTTTCACAGCACTAAAAAGGGCCCAGTGCTAGGTCAGCAATGACTAGCTGGAAGGAAGAGGGTTATGAGCGCAGAGCAGTTCTGTAAGCACAGTCTCAAAATAAAGTTATGACCTCCTCACTCTCTTTGTTGTTTTTTTTTTTTCATTTGTCTGATTAATAACTGGTGCGCAATTACTGTCTATTATATTTCTTCTTGCTAGAAAGCTCCTTCAAAATTGTTAGAAATCGAGGAGTTACATTTTTTGCCAGCAAGACTGCTAGTGCATTCTGCTGCACATACCTATTGTGTTTAACAAAAATAAACAGCTAAGCTAAAATGAACACCAGAGCACTGAGACCTAGCTGCAAAGGAGAGAAAAACAGGATAAAGCTGCCCAAAAAGTAATTTGGAGTTTTTCTTCTGGAGTGTAGAACAGATAGGAACAATTGCAGAGATGTCTCCTCACAGGTTTTTCTGTTTCCTTTAGGTCAGCATTAAAGTAAGACGAGACCCTCTCACAGTATTTTGAATCTATTAAATAACAAAAGACCTGAGAGCAAAGGCAATTTAAAGAATACTTGGATTCTGAATGTCAGGCTTGAACACTGAAGAAACGTACAGTGTTTTTGTAATCAGTGTAAATAATTCCTTGCAATGCCAATTAGAAACTAGGACTAAATATTTTCCAATAAAATCAAGTGGAAGTCTCATAAACTATGAGAACAAAAGTAATTAGATGCAGTAATGCCCCCCTGCCCTACACAGTGCTAGCATGAAGTGGTAGGTCATGAGTATATGCAGCTGCAAACACAGAGAGACAGCAGTGAGAAAGCAAAGTCTAATAGAATATTTTCTCATTTAGAACTCAGAAAGAGAGCAGAGTTTACTTATACACTTGGCATTTATGTGCAATTGCACAGCTATCCTCAGAGATGAAAGTCTAATAAAAAATTTAGGAGAGAGAAACATTGAACATTTTTTTCAACTTTAAAACTGGAGTGTCCTGAAGAAATAGCAGTTGGCGGGTCACCAGTATAGATCTGTAACATACTGTGGCTCTGTGCTAGATACCTTTATGCTAGGTGTCTCTTCATCTTATATATTTATTTTCAGCATGTATTGTTTCTTATTTATCGCTTTATTCATTTTTATCCTTTTATTTTTAGAAGAGGCTAACTTGATTTGCTCCATGCTATAAAAATCTTACCTTTACGTTAATTTATAATCCTTTTTGGAGCTCTAACATGTATACCCTTGACTGAATGAATTTAGGAACAACACTGTCTGAAGGAAATTTTTTTTATTACGTATAAATTGTTTGTGATAATGAGATACAGTAGTCCACTTCATGTATTTGTATGTGCCTAAAACAGATATTTGGACCTGTTCAACAAATCATGAAGTTTAAAACTATAGATGAAGTTATCAAGAGGGCAAATAATACTACCTATGGCTTAGCAGCAGCAGTTTTTACCAAAGACATTGATAAAGCACTGACGTTTGCAGCTGCTCTTCAGGCTGGAACAGTATGGTAAGTCATGACTCATTTAAATCCTCCCTCAGAAATGCAGGTGAAAACTTCTTTTGGTGGTATGCTATTGTATTTCAACCCTTACCTGTCCATGCTTACTGAGCTATTACATAAATACTTCTTGGTCTTCACACAATTGCCCTGTAACGTTAGTCTGAAAAAATTAAATGTACTTACTAAAAGGGAAAGAAAAAAAAAAACAGAAATACAGTAAAAGTGCTGCTTTCTTTTCCATTCAGGATTTGGGCATAGCTCAGTTTTGAGTATGTTTTTTGAGTATGAATACTCAGTTTGCAGAGATCATTTTCTGTAATGTGCAAATAAACCCATTATTTGAAGTTGCTTGACCATTAACCTGTGCAAAAAATCTTCCTATGAAGGAAAAGGTTGATAAAATGTGATTCAAATAAGTGTAAGTGCGGGGGGGTTGGGGTGGAGGGGGTGAAGAAGCAGAGGTCTGTGGTGATAGAACAAGGGGAAATGGCTTCAGGTTTAAAGATTTAGGTTGGATATAAGGAAAAATTCTTTTACAGGGAAGGTGTTGAGGCACTGGAACAGCTTGCCTAGAGATGTGGTTGATGCCCCATTCCTGGAGGCTATCAAGGCGAGACTGAATCAGGCCCTGGGCAACCTGTGATGTCCCTGTTCATTGCAGGGAAGTTGGAGTAGATGACCCTCAGAGGTCCCTTTCAACTCTAAGGATTCTATGATTCTATGATTCTAAGAACTGTTACAAGTAGGAAGGAAAAGATGCTAAGGGCAACTATAAGGAAGAAAAAACATCCAACAAAACTGTCATGTTTTAATGGAAAAGAAAAAGGCAACCTACATGGAACTAGAAAGGCAAAGGCTGGGAGAAGCAAAAGTGGAAACCTTAAGGAACAGCAGGCTATCTAATGACTGACAAAGAGACCTACATTTCCCTATCAGAAAGTGAACAATTAATTTCACTTGAACTCAAAGCATGTGTACTTAGTATTTTTTTATCTGAAAGGACTTGCCACCAGTACAAATTCATGCTGATGTCCTGTGACCTAAAAACATATTTTTATAAAAAGTCAGCAAGTTTGACCTAAGAGGTAATATTCTTTCAAAAGGAAGAAAGGTTAAAACAAAAGCAAAGTCTTTGTTTTTCACTTTTATGCAATTGTTGATCTGTCTAGGAATCCTCAACAATGAAAAGAACTTTTTTTATTGAGTTATAGAATATGCTGAGTGGGAAGGCACCCACCAGGATCACAGAGTCCAACTCTGGGCTTTACACAAGACCACCCAAAATTAAACTCTATCTCTGAGGGCATGGTCCGAACGCCACTTGAACTCCAGCAGGCTTCACTACTGGTCCAGTGCCCGACCTCCCTCTTGGTTAAGAACCTTTTACTAATATCCAGTCCTTTTCCTAATAAAGCATTAGACTGGCATTGGGAAAAGCTATAAGATGTGAAAATAGAGAATATCTGACTTGAGAATGTTGCAAAATAGAAAGAGCTTCTCAGCTATGCAGTAGAATGCATATTCTGCCCAAACACTTTATAATACAAATTCCCATTTTTACTCAATACCTTATTTTTTGTTCTCAGCCACAGCACAGAATGGTTTAACATAGAGAAAAACCAAACCAAACTTCCTAAACAGACATTTAAGTGATCTGAATTTACCTATTGGAAGTATACATGCAGAAGAATTATCTGTGCTTAGTCTTTGGTTTGAGAGCTGATTCCTTAATTAGGAAGGAAATTTGTTGTTACTATCAGCAGAAAGGTGTGACTTTCACTCAGCTTGAAGACCTTCGATCAGTTAGAGCCTTCGTCATAGTAGCATATTTCTTGCAAATACATTACTCATATGTATTTTATGAATATCACCATAGATGTATTGTAGTTGATGGCACAACACTGACTTTTCAGAAGTGAAAAAAAGTTGTTTCATGCTTTCTAAAGTCTTTTTTTAATTATTATTCCAGGGTTAATTGTTATGGTGCATTTTCAGCTCAGTGTCCTTTTGGAGGATTTAAGATGTCAGGAAATGGAAGAGAACTGTAAGTAGACAACTTTAATACTGTAGAGTCACAGGAAATAGAAAATGAAATTCCCAAATCCAACTGTTAATGTTCACAGCTAGAACTTGAGGTTTTGTCAAGCTACTCTGTGTAATATTCAGAAACCTAATGTTGTCAGGCATAATGTCAAGCTAAGAATTCTTTTATAAAGCCAATTTTCACAGTAACTGCTTGTAGTAGTTTGCACTCTATTGATATGCAAAACTGATCACGGTGTTTATGGTGTACAGTTTTTGCATATATATTGAAAGTGTCATTTACATGCATATATGTACACAGAAATCATGCATAGTTTGTGGAATCCCCTTTAAGTGCCCTTTTTTAAGAATGCAAGATATTTTAAAATCCTTGAAGTTACTGTCTAGCTTGGTCAAATGTAATGTGTTCAAGAAACATTTAGATCTAGTGTTGAGAGACATGGTTTAGTGGGGTTATTGGTGGTAGGTGGATGGCTGGACTGGATGATCTTGTAGGTCTTTTCCAACCTAGCTAATTCTATGTTCTATTCTAATGTCAAAAATAACTGTGTATAGTGATCAGGCTTTTGGTCTTTTCCCAGAGAAGCAGGAACGGAAATGGAGCTGCTTATAGAAAGGAAAAGCTAATCAAATTGTTTCAGACTTACAAGAATTAATCCAGTTTCAGTTTGAATCATGTCTTGTTTTTTTTGCACAGAAATGAAACCACACTCTTTCCCACTTTTCCCAGGAAACAATTATTACAGCTTTTCAAAAGGCATCCAGAAGTCTAGCTGCACAGATATCTTACAAATATGTCTATTCTCCCTCTTACACAACTGCCCAATTGAACAGCACCACTAAAAATATCATCAAGGATATAATTTGTAAAAAAAAGTATTAAGCTATTAACCTCTGTATTGCTCTTGGTTCTCTTTTGTCTAGGGGAGAATATGGCCTTCAAGAGTACACTGAAGTTAAGACTGTCACAATCAAAATCCCACAGAAGAACTCGTAATGCTGCTTGATGTGCAGAATTTAGCTTCTTCAAATGTACCTGAAAAAGCTTTCATCTGAACTGTGAAATGTGTTATATCCTGAATTATTCATTAACCTTCTTGCTTTCTGATTGTAAAAGCAAAACTTGTTTTCATTAACAATATAAAGTAGAAAAAATTAATGTAATTAACTGAGAAAGGGAAACTTTAATGTTTGGAAAATGACTAACTCTTTTGATTTGTATTAAGAATTATTTTTCATTTTCAGTGGAAGTTCTCCATAGTGTTATGGAAATGTTTGTTTTCCTTTATATCTTGCAGGTACTGCTTGAATGTATGTGGTCTTCTAAATGTTAGATGGCAAGCTGTCTTTTCTTTGTGGCCTTAACAAAAGCACTTATGAGTAACTAGCAGGTAGATACTTTTTTGTGTCTTTCAAAAATAACAGACTTCTAGATAACTTGCTTCAACAGGTGAATGTTCCCATCATATTGAGTACTACACAAATGTAATCTGGATAATATTAAAGAATAATAAAATCCAACTTCAAAAGTTAAAGCTACTTCTTCTTTAGTCCTTTATATTACACTGGTTTACTATTGGGCATTATGTAGGACATATTTTACATCCTTAAAGATGCACTGCTGTCTCAGTGGTATATTTAGGTCATTGGAAGTACATCATCTTAGCTTTATAGAGACTAAACTTCCTAATTCTTTGAGAGCGTCATAAGTGGAAAGATATGAACATACAGAACACTGTCCCATGTGCTAAGAGACAGCATTTGGCTTTGTAGTGATAAATACATCAAAAATTCTTAACAGATGACAAATGGGAAATAATGAGAGAAGGGAAGATGAGACTTTCCTTTGTGATTCACTTCTGCTTCATTTTCCCTGTACTCCTATATCTGGATATAACTTTAAAGTTTTTCTGCCTCTTCCCTCCTCTAGTCCATCTGTTTTCCTTCATTCTTCTGCCTAGACTCTTCTTCTGTTTGTTTATATGTATATTCTCATAAAGGCCCCCTGCAGACATATGTGTTCCAATCTGATTACAACCACATGAGGTCCCACTCAATCTGTGTGCGTCCAGTATCCCATAATTCTCTGCTAGCTCAGCCATCAACATCCTCTGGCAGCTGCTGGCCATCATCAGTGAATAGAAGAGCTCCATCAGCAGACATCAACTACAGGATTTGCATAGCCCACTGCTAATAGAATCATATTTTGTATAAGCTTCACTGAAGTTCCAATTCATCTCAATAGTCAATTTGTTAGTTTGAAATAAAACCTTACTTACATCTTTACGTACAAGCTCTGCCCACTTGTAAGAACAAAGTAGACCAAAAATTTTTAAGCAGTAAGCGTGAAGTTTGTTCTCATGTCCCAGAATGGTACTTTGGCAGCATACAACTGCAAACCCAGTCCTACCCGGCTATGCTAGCTGCTATAGCAAGCACAAGGAATGAGTTTGAAATGTAACGCAAGTAGACAAGAAAGATAAAATAAATACAAGGGTATATGTAAATAGTACCAACTTTACCCTTGAATGCATGTTTGTTTTATATTTTACAGTTCTCAAAGAATTTTAATACTGTCTTCAGCAATATTTAAGATCTGTTTTAGTTATTGTTGGTCAATCTTTCCTCTATTTACAGGCAAAAGAAAGCTGATGATTTTCTTGTTTTGTCAATTTAAATGATCCAATGTGATCAAAATGAAACATCTAGTAATGACTTTAATTAGTCATTTTTGCAAAAGTCGTGTGTGAGAGAAGCATGTCAGTTTGTGTATTGCACACAAGTGTGTGTGTATGTGTATGTGTGAGAGAGAGAGCAAACAAAAACAAGGACTGCCATTCAACTGAGCTGAAACATCCAATATTTTCATCTTTTGGTTAATCTGATGACACACTGAAGTTGTTCCAAAGAGATGCCAATGTAAAGAGGTACACCTTTTGGCATCTGATAAGTTAAAAGAATTCAAAATATGTGTGTTTGCCTAAAATACTTGGGATATGATTGAGGAAGACACACCAAGGCTTCAATAAGTTTCACAGTCCAGTTTACCCAACAGGAGAAAATCAGTTCATGGTGCATGACAAAAACGTACCTGGAATTTCAGGAATACAGTCCCATATGTCCCATAACCACTTTGTTACTATGCAGAGTCAAGGTCCGGAGTGGATTTTTCTCTATAATGCATACAAATTTAGTACTAGTACAATCTGCCCGTGAGAGCACATGCACACACATACATACACACACACAAAAGTATAAATTTGTTTTACCAGCAACTCCTTTCACAATTGAGAATGTTCATAACTGTGCTTGCACTATTAAATGCTCCATTCTTTGCTATCTTTGCATTATATACGCACATGTGGATAGTGAATTGTGATCACCCAGCCTGGGCAGGGATAAATGATAACTTAAACTCTGCAAATATTACACAGTAATTATTGAGGCCCTTTCTTTCTGGGCTTAAATTACTGTCACATTACTCTTCTAATATGCGAAAGCAACACCACTGAAATTGACTAGGATGAAACATGAGAAAAGCAATAGTTGATCTCTACACAAACATTGCTCATAATGCTAGTAAAGTTCTGCTCAGCATTTCACAGAGAAGAAAATTTAAAAAGAGAAATGAACTTGCTGCAATTCCTTTTAAATATGCTGAAAGCTGACTTTCATAGTCAGTAGCAATTACTACTTATATGGTTTTTGTATGAATTGAAATAGTGATATTTTTAATATATCAATGGATGCCTGAGCAAAAAACCTACAATAAAATCCCAATTGAATTGAATGGATGATTTCATTCACGGATAAAAATTTCTAACTTTTAACACTATTGAATGCACTCCTTCAGCTTTCCTGAAAGTTTTACCAGGGCTTTACTTTTGCATATTTATTGGAAAGATATCTCATTCTTGCTATTTTACACCATATGGAAAAGCAAGTTCTAGAAATTTAAGGTTCTTAAAGTCTTGCCGTGGAAGAAGAATCCCCATATTTGCCCACATCAGTGCAGTAATTTTTAAAGAGGAGGAAAACTATTTAATGGCAACCATAAGATAGAAGGACTCAGGCTATTTCAGTCAAAACAATGAAATATTAAGGAATTCTCGTTCTGTCTCAAGAAAGAAAATTAATGATAATCCCTGATCGCCAGATATCCAGGTCTTAAGACAGACAAGAGAAGATATGGAAAAAATATTTAGAGCAAGAAAGGCATCTGTCTTGGATAAGGAGTGAAAATTCCCTGATGAAGAAGGTTTTAGGGAGGAATTTGAAAGATGTGAGATCTTGGCAAGCAAAAGGGTTTGAGGGGAAAAGAGTAGGATATTCTGTCTGGAACACAAAAAGTCACAGAAAAGTCAAGTGCAAGAAAAATAGGAAGTAAGGAAAGGAACAATAGCAGAATTAGGAATGCAAGAAAGAGTCAGAGCAAAGCTGCGGGCTACCTTGAGGTTCTGTGCGATCTCACTACAATTCTGTAAGAGTTCATATGAAGAGCTTTAACAGATGAAGCGCCCCGACTCACCCCACTCCCACCGCCACCATATTTACTGTCAGATTGTGTTTTCACTGCCTGATTCTTCTGTTCTCCTCCTCAAGTTCCGAGTTTTCTTGGTGTTAAATTATCTTCCATTTATCTTTCTACTGAAAACTGATATTTAAAAAAATCCTTGTTAGGAAAGATTCACTTTAAAATAAAGAAGCAAAGAAGAGTCTCTGAAAATGTGGGAACAATAGTTCCTTGTTAACTTAGTGGGAGGCCTGCCTGAGATTTTAGACTCTTCTCAAGGGCTGAATTATAACCTCTGCTACACTGAGAGCAAAACAGTGGCTTGACAAATATACTGCTCTGGAAACAAAAGTTAAAATCTGGAAGCACAACATAAACTGACTCAGTCAAATAAAATGCTGTGTAGTCCTGTAAGAAGGACATAAATCAACGGTTGCATGAAAAAAAACTGGATAGGCATAAGGTCCCAGTAAACAGAATTGTGTATCGAGTGGTCTGACTGTTGAAACTCTGACTTGTGAAATGTGGTCAACAGGCAGCAACAAAGATGATTCATAAACAGTATAATAAAATGGCCATGCAAGAGTAAGAGATCACAGCTGTTTCTGCATATCGCTAGTAGACACCGAAGAAAGACTTGGGTTAGCCAAAGTATTTTGTTAATAAATGTTAACCAAAATATGAGAAGGTTCTCCTGGATGGGAGCAGAATGGAAGTAGCAAACTCTTTCAAGAAAAAAATTATAAGAGGTATTTAGAATCAAGTAAGCTAGAAGGGAGAGCAACAGGAAAAGGATGTTTGTTTGTTGTTGGGTTTCTTTTCCAATACTTTATTTTATATACCTCATATTTCTTATAGTTCTATGTGGAGTATAATGTTACGACTAAATAATGGCAATATTGCTTGACATTTAAAAATGCTTAATATACTCCTTGCCAATTTGACAGCTTCTGGCTAACTTTTCAAGTAAACCACTGCAATAGAGCACCATATTCTCACTGTCACTGCAGAAAAATTCCTTCAGTTTGAGTACTTCTGTCATAGAATATTAAGATATTTTGAAAACATAGTATGATCCATATAGCTGAAATCTAGCTGTAGTAACCTGGATAGAGTGTTTATATATCATACCTGGCCAAACAGTGCAAACTGTCAAGGCTTTAAGTATTAGTTCCTAGAAGGATGCTGGTGACTCCAGATTCTACATTCTTTCTGAATAAAGCTCATTATTAGACATAGTGGCTATGCTGAGGACTGAGCTGTACATCATGTGGTGACAGCAAGAATGAGACTGGCAAAATTTGAGCGAGATTAGAGATTTATTGCCATTGGAAATTAAGAATGTCTGACAAGCAGGTAAGCGAACCAAGTGAGAACAAACAATGTTGCCCACAACTACCTCCACTAAAAAAACAAGAAAGTCTTCATAAGAATGTGAAAGAAGAAATGTGTTATGTGAATATTGTCTTTGGATTATAATTAGGTCCGGTGTATAGACAGATAGACACATTCTATCAAAACACTGACCATGAACAAACAATTCATAGTGCTAAAAAGCATGCTTACTAGAGAGAAGTTTGTAACACACAGAGTCATCAACACTGCTTATCTGCTGTGTTGATGGTGCTTTTTAAAACACATAAGATCTTATGAACTTCACTGACTCCAGAAATCCTCAAAGAAGAGAATTCATGCAAGTTATCTCACATAAACCTTCACTGGTAATCAAGACAGCACTTATTTTTAGCACAATTCTTGGGCTTTCATATAGTACCCTGGTCAAGGCCAAACTACAAGGAAAAATTGCCAATGTGTGCATTTGGATGTTGAAGGAACATAAGAAAAATCAGAATCTGTCTACAGAGATTTCTTCAGCAGAGGATAACGAACAGCAACTACTCAATACAAATTACTCAGTATTAACATACTCATTATTATGCAACATTCTTTACCTATTGTTTTCTCTGTGTGGGGAATTTCAAGGGTAAATACTTCTTCTTTCTGCGTTCTAAGTCAAAATCGTCTAAAATAAAATGAAGTACTTATTTCTGAACATACTGACCAATAAAGATTTTCCGCTGGGTTTCTGTTGGGTTTCAGCTTAAAAGAGAAAGAAGACAAATTCACTCCCTGTTAATGCTGATGTATTTGTAGGTATCTAAAGGCAAAAAAAAAAAAAAAAAAAAAAAAAAGAGTACAAAGAGATAAAATGTTTCACAAGACCAAGTTAAACAACAGAACAACAGAGAACTTTTGGGTGCAAACTCCCTTCTACATGTCAGCTTTTGCTGCCTGTTCACAGATGGCCACTAATCAGGGAGAGCAATTAAAGTTTCAACATCAGTAAGAAGGTAGAGAAGCACTGCCAGCTCACATACCTAAACTCCATCTTTTCAGAAAAATGCATGTAGCTTCTTCATTAGTCTCTCACCAAAGGTGCGAAGGGAAAAGCAGTTAGATTTCTCCTACTTCAACCTCCTTTTCTTGATGCACACACTCCCCCGTGCAGCATGGCTACTTTCTCTGTTAACACCACTATAAAGGAGGTGTTTACTGAAAAATTAGCTTTCCATATTGAATCTCATGAGAAATAACTTTTATATGATTGAGGAATGCGATAGTAGAATATTTATATGAGAAATTAGTCATGGTATTACACAAATGGGCAAAACAACCAGCCCGCTCTACAAAGAAACTTCACAGTGTAACATACAGCATTTATATCTTGCATTCTGCTGATGTGCTGATGGGAAGGTTAGGGTATATATTATGTTTTTCTCTAGACCTCAGCAAACAATCATAAGCAAACAACTGGTGACATTAACACTAAAGAGTTTAATCTCCTTAAGTAAGTATCTTAGAAACCTAAACCTTATGATCAACAAAGTAAGATGTCTTTAGGGTGTGTGTTATGCCTAGAATATGTTCCCTCAGCTTGCACTGCGCCATTGCGCTCCTCTTCAGAGAAGACTTAATGACCTTTAACAAAAGGCAAAATGTCCATACATTATTCACTGTTACAAAATAGATCATGTCAGAGTATAAGTCTCTATCTCAGGAATCACTTGTTATTTCTTTATTTACTATATGTGATGTACTAACCATTACTAAAGAAGGAGATTTTCCAAAATGTTTAGAATATTATAGAATCATAGAATCATAGAATTAGCTAGGTTGGAAAAGACCTACAAGATCATCCAGTCCAACCATCCACCTATCACCAGTAACCCCACTAAGCCATGTCTCTCAATGCTACATCTAAATGTTTCTTGAACACCTCCAGGGATGGTGACTCAACCACCTCCCTGGGCAGCCCATTCCAATGCCTGACAGCTCTTTCAGAAAAGTAGTGTTTCCTAATGTCCAGCCTATTGCTTGTCACTTGTATCTACCTCTATGTCTGTATAGTCTGAACTGGTAACTTCCACTGGTTTATTCACTGCAAGGTTTATTCACTTATGTATGCAGATTCACTGAGGTCAATTTTTTAACCTTATTTAGTCAAATTATATCTTTTTATGAGGTGCATTTATTGACACTTTTAGCACCTATCTTACTTTGTTTCCTTTTTGTGTTCTACATAAATATTTTGCTTACAAAGAAAAAAATCCCTGCATTCAAATATTAATCCAAATATGAGCTTATGTGTATGTCGTTATGTTGTGGAGTACATTTACACATATAGAACACAACAGAACTTTATTTCATAATGGGATACTAGGAAAATTAAAATCTTGACATACTGGACAGAAAAAGATAAAAATACATCTGCCTTGCAAATGCCTTGTTCCTCACACCAACCATACCCATTCAGGTCAAGGTCATAACAGATTTAATATCCTCTTCTGTGTCTACTCTATCACTCAGTCATCTACCCGGGAAGCAAACAGACTGAGTCAGTTTGACTCACATTTTTGAGTGATTTTATGTCACCATCACAGCAGGAAAGAAAAGATTCACATGACATATGAATATCAGTATTGGAGAAGCTAGCTGCATATTGTTTCAAATGACTGTTTCCAAACAGACTGGAACATTCTATAACCATTAAATCTATCAGAATTACATTTTTTGATTGCTTAAATCAAGTATTCCACTCTGGCCATCTGACTAGCGGACAGCACCCTAAACACTCTATTGTCTTAATAAGATTTTCAGCACCATCCTTGTTCGGACATTTTAAACTGAAGATTTCTGTGGGTGTCATCTGTCACTAACATGATTTTTGGCAGCTCCAGATATCCATGTAATTCAGGTAAACATCTTCTGTGAGCATCACTATGCTCCAAACAGAAGAATGAGTTATTCCTTGTGGTCTGTTCCTTTACTGCCTCAGGACTGTTTGTGTGACATTACTGCTTTGACTTCCAAAAGTATGTTTTACCTGTAAGACGCATTTTAGCTCTTTAATTTTTAAGCAAATCAAATGGACAACTTCAATAATAATCTTTCTCTTGAATGCTGCATAGAATAAATTATTTTGAAGGTGAGAGTTTTAATAATGACATTCAGCCAGGAAAATGTATAACAAATGTGAGGAGAAAAAAGAGCACACCAGTTGAGAGAATCCAGAAACAAGTTAAATATTTAAAACTAAAATTCTTATTGTATAAATAAGTCATTACATGATTAAACAGAAAATATCTGTTTATTTTTTAGTCATTCTGCTCTCTATGAGAAAGCTTGCTTCTCTAAAGTACTGATGCACAAATCTGCAAGTGTGTATGTTAGTGTGTGTTTGCACATAGAATACAACTACCTAGCAAATACACGTCAAGATCAAATGTTGTTCACAGTTATCAAAGAAAGGGATATTATGCCCAGTTCCTCAATTCTATAGCTCTTCTTTATACGTTTCCTTAAGGAATATACGTACCACGATGCTAGAGACCTGCATATGCAGTAATTTAAAATTCAGGACAAAAACTGCGTAGAACAAACTCAGCATAATAGACAAATAATTCAAAGACTAGATTTAAGAAAAATCATAGAATCATAGAATCTTAGAATTAGCTAGGTTGGAAAAGACCTACAAGATCATCCAGTCCAACCATCCACCTACCACCAATAACCCCACTAAACCATATCTCTCAGCACTATATCTAAATGTTTCTTGAACACCTCCAGGGATGGTGACTCAACCACCTCCCTGGGCAGCCCATTCCAGCGTCTGACCACTCTTTCAGAAAAGTATTATTTCCTAATGTCCAGCCTAAATCTCCCCTGGCACAACTTGAGGCCATTCTTCTTCGTCCTGTCACTAGTTACAAGAGAGAAGAGGCTGACCCCCAGCTCACTACAACCTCCCTGCAGGTAATTATAGAGAGCAATAAGGTCTCCCCTGAGCCTCTTCTCCAGATTGAACAATCCCAGCTCCCTCAGCGGCTCCTCATAAGGCCTGTTCTCCGGACCCCTCACCAGCTTCGTCACCCTTCTCTGAACACAGTCCAGGGCCAAAATGTCTTTCTTGCAGTGAGGGGCCCAAAACTGGACACAGTACTCAAGGTGGGGCCTCACCAGTGCTGAGTACAGAGGGACAATTACCTCCCTACTCCTACTGGCAACACTATTTCTGATACAAGCCAGGATGCCATTGGCCTTCTTGGCCACCTGGGCACACTGCTGGCTCATGCTCAGCCAAGCATCAACCAATACCCCCAGGTCTGCTTCCTCTACACAGTCTTCCAGCCACTCTGCCCCAAGCCTGTAGCGTTGCCTAGGGTTGCTGTGGCCAAAGTGCAGGACCCAGCACTTGGTCTTGATGAACCTCATCCCATTGGCTTCAGCCCAGCAATCCAGCCTGTCCAGATCTCTTTGTAGGGCCTTCCCACCCTGAGGCAGATTGACACTTCCTGCCAGCTTGGTGTAGTCTGCAAACTTACTAAAGGTGCACTCAATGCCATCATCCAGGTCATCAATAAAGATACTGAAAAGGACAGGCCCCAGCACCGACCCCTGGGGAACACCACACGTGACCGGTCACCAGCTGGATTTAACTCCATTCACCACTACCCCAGCCATCCAGCCAGCTCCTTACCCAGCAAAGAGTGCACCTGTCCAAGCCACAGGCTGCCAGCTTCTCCAGAAGAGTACTGTGGGAGACAGTGCTGAAGACTTTGCTGAAGTCTAGGTAGACCACATCAACAGCCTTTCCGTCATCCACCAGGTGGGTCACTAGATCATAGAAGGAGATCAGGTTGGTCAAGCAAGACCTGCCCTTCACAAACCCATGCTGGCTGGGCCTGATCCCCTGGTTGTCCTGCAAATTCTGCATGATCTCCCTCAGGACAATCTTTCCTGGCACTGAGGTCAGGCTGACAGGCCTGTAGTTCCCTGGATCCTCCTTACAACCCTTCTTGTAGGTGGGAGTCACATTGGCAAGACTCCAGTCTTCTGTGACCTCTCCAGTTGACCAGGAATGCTGATAGATGATGGAAAGTGGCTTGGCTATCTCCTCCGCCAACTTCCTCAGTACTCTCAGGTGGATCTCGTCTGGCCCCATGGACTTGTGGCAGTCCAGGTGGAGTAGTAGGTCTCTGACCATTTCCTCCTGAATTGTGGGGGGTTTATTCCACTCCCCATCTGAGACTTGCAGGTCAGAGAGTAGAGTACCCTGAGGATAACTGTCCTGACTTTTAAAGACAGACGTAAAGAAGGCATTGAGAACCTCAGCCTTTTCATTGTCCTCAGTGGCCGCATTCCCAGCTGCATCCAGTAAAGAACGGAGATTCTTCTTGGTCCTCCTCTTACTGTTAATATATTTGTAAAAGAGTTTCTTGTTCCCTTTTATCCCAGCAGCCAAGCTGAGTTCAAGCTGGGCCTTTGCCTTTCTCATTTTCTCCCTGCACATCATAACAACCACTTTGTACTCTCCCCGAGTTGCCCGTCCCTTCTTCCACAGGAGAATGCAAGTACATAATGCAGAAAAGACAGAGTATGTCCCCTAAACTTGTGTAATATTTACAGTGATGTTCTGTACTAAGCAAAGGAGAACAATGTATTTGAGAACCTCTGTAGCCTGGATTGAGAATTTAATGTATTGACCTTTAAATTATTATTCACGATTTTGTATTTCTTCCTTTTTGTTAATAATAATAAAGAAACAGTTGTGTAGAAACGCAGTCATTCACAGATAACCTACTTATCAGTAGGATGCCATTCAGCTCAATCTTTGATGTAGATATTAATGAGGATTTCAAGAAAGCATTGAACAATGACTTACCTATGAAATCTGACTCTACTGTTATGACACTTGCTAAAATGCAATACAAACACTTTCTCAACAAATATATATCTATGTATACATATATGAAGAAAAATCACCTGTCAAAAGGATATCTGCAGAAGGATTTATATAAGGAAAATGTTCATAGCATGAAGGAGGTGATGGCCCAATTTTGCTTTAACTTGGCTCACCTGTCAGAGATACAAGAAATATATGAATAGACAATAATATAGTTATTCTAGAACCATGAAGGATCCTTTTTTTTTAAATACAGGATGTGTTGTTTTTCTTTTTAATTTACTCATTTGCCTAACAGAAAATCATGATTTTTATGCCATAATATCATAAAAGTTATGTGTAAAAGTACAGTAAAATTATGCAAAATAGCATAGAAGTTGCACTGCTCAGAGCTGCTGCTCCTTACTGGAAGGTACTCTTCTGCCTGTGAACACTTCCAAAAGGTACCTTGAGATCTCAGTATCCAAACAGGCATAAGAACATTGAAAATAAATCTAGAAATGAAAAGTTAATAAAAATCAAGCACCAAGCCAACAATTACAGAATAGTTAGGACCAGCACTGCGACTAAACCTGGCGCAGACTTGGAATCAGCTTACCACAGTTAAAGGTAGTAGGCCCTATAGCCACTGGAGTCTGGAGTCATTCTGTTTCACTTTTTGGTATTAGGACTGCTCTATTACAAGTGGAACATGAGAAATGGAAAAAGTGCCATCTACTGAGCAAACTGCTATATCAGCATTTCTTGCAGAGAGGAAAACACTGGGAAGAATCTGGTACTAGAGATTTGGACCTGGATTGTTGCACAACAAAGTCCATTTGCTGTCAGAACCCTGGGACAAGTACTGGCCTGTCCACTCACACAGTCTAAATCATGCTCTGTAACATTCACATGTTTAAAAGTGAAGCAATTTAAGCCTCGATCTGACTTTGTCACTTACAAGAAAACTCAGGCAACACGGCAACTGGGTGACATGGCATTTGTCACTTGTATCAATCATGTCTTAATGAGGTCTGCACGTACCAGACTGACTTCCTAGTGGAAAGACACTTTAACAAAACCTTCGGATAACTTCAAGGAAGGCAACAAGAAAAAGATTTTTTTTATTCTGAGATCCTTTCTACAATCAGTTAAAGTAGAAGTTAAATTTCTGTCCTTGTGAATACAGATCCCTAGCTTGCATCTCTCATCTAGGTGTGATACATGAGAAGTATTGCTTATTCCTTGGCCATCCTGCAAAGAGATCTCAGCTGAATTACTTTGGATGGCCATATGTTCATTTGTAGGTCAACCCAAGAAAGAGAAACCAGACTACAAAGACAGTTTCACACAGCAGTCTCCTGCAGTCTGGTTGGAATATAAGTAAAGTTCACCTCATGTGCAGGGACAGTGCCAACATTTGACATGTAAAATGAAGGATTCTGCTATGTCTTTGGCACATCATAGAGCATCACAGAGAAATAGCCCCACGTAAGTAAAAAAATATCTCTAGCAATGGATACAGTGAAGAAAATTACCCTGATAATGCTGTTTCTTTTATTCATATTTCCCTGGAGTTGGCTTTACTTTTTCCCCTTCTTTTTGACTTGCTGGATTCCCACACCACTTCAGTTTTCTGTGATTCTTAGAAGACCAGAAAGTACTTATTCCACATTGCACTGTGGTAGCTGGAATTAAAGTTATATTTGTCCTTTAGAGAATCACAAAATCACAGAAATCTTTAGAAGGGACTGTAAAGAATGTCTATTTCAGGCAATGCAGCCCACCCTCTCCCCACGCTGTAAAGAGAGCTATTCCCCACGCACGGCCCTGGGCATGCACCCACTGCTCAGCAACAGCTGAAACATCAGTGCACTGTTAAGACTGTGTCAACTGAAAGCAGGGCATGGGGAGAGCAGTGCTGGGACCTTTAAAGAGCATCTAGTCCAACTCTCCTGCAGTGAACAGGGACACCTACAGCTAGATCAGATTGCTCAGAGTCCCCTCTTTAAGCTTGAAACCATTTCCCCTTGTTCTATCACAACAGATCCTGCTAAAGAGTCTGTCCCGTTCTTTCTTACAGCCTCCCTTTAAATACAGAATGGCCGCTATCAGGTCACCTTGGAGCCTTCTCTTCTCCAGGCTGAACAGCCCCAGCTCTCTCAGCCCGTCCTCATAGGAGAGGTGTTCCATGGCTTGGATCATTTTTGTGGCCCTTCTCTGGACATGCTCCAACAGGTCTATGTCTCTGCATACTGCATACATCTGGATGCAGTATTCCAGGTGAGGCCTCACCAGCACAGAGTAGATGGGCAGGATCACTTCCCTCAACCTGCTGGCCACACATCTTTTGATGTTGCCCAGGATGCGGTTGGCTTTCTGGGCTGTGAGGACACATTGCTGGCTTGTACCCAGCTTGCTATCCACCAGTACCCCAGGTCTTTTTTGGCAGGGCTGTGCTCAATGCGTTTCATCTCCCAGCTTGTATTGGTAGTGAGGGTTGCCTTGACCCAGGTGCAAGATCTTGCATTTGGATTTGTTGAATCTCCTGAGGTTCACCTGAGTCCACTGCTCAAGCCTGTCTAGGTCCCTCTGGATGGCATCCTGTCCCTCTCGTGTGTTGACTGCACCCCTCAGCTTGGGTTTTCAAGATTGCCATAAAAAAATCATCAATTTACATTTGTGAGATCATTTTCAGTTGATCTAAATACATGACCTGTAACTTTTCAAACAGAATGTATAGATCAGATATTTAACTCAAAAATCTGATCATGTCTCTTTACTGGACTTTCATAATTCTTATTTTTCCAGAGAAAAATATCCTTAACTTCACAATCACACCTTATTCGTGTCATCACTTCTTGGAAGTACACACATTGTGAACAATTATTGTCAAGGATGACATACAGGAATAGTAAAATTTCATGAAAAATCTCTGATGAACCTCTTGAGACCTCACTGAGAACTGCAGTCACTGTTATCCAACCAGACTGGTTTGTCAGTTTCAGAAAAACAAGGTCAAATAAACCACTAGTTTTATGTTTTCGTTCCTGTCTCTTTTTTTGTTTAATGTTTTAAGAAAAAAATATTTAAAATTAAGATGTTTTGTTATTTATATAGCAACAATGTTGTATATTTTGAGAGGGCTGCTCTGAAAGTAATGCCTCCTATTTTATGGTGTTGGCCCATAATATCAGAGTTGGATGATGGTGACGTAGCAGTAGAGGTTGAAACTTCTCACCAATATTCTGTTATATTTTGTTGCTTTTTATGTTATGTTTTGTTGCTTTGTGACAGATCGCAGCAGAAGGGCAGTCTGACAAAATGGCATCTGACATGGAAATGCATATGAAGCAAAGGTGTGTTACTGAATTCCTCCATATGGAAAAAATTGCATCCACTGACATTCACTGATGCTTTCTTAATTGTTACTGAGACCAGGCAGTGAATACAAATACAGTGAATGGTGAGTAGTGTGTTCCAGCAGTGATGCTAGTGGGTCAGATTGTTATGAGTGCAGCACACATGCTCTTGTTCATCACTGGAGAAACTGCAAAGCTAGTGGTGGTGACTATGTTGAAAAATAGTGTTTTGTAGCTGAGAATTTGCTCTATCAAATAGTTTTATTATGTTCTATGTAGCTATTGTTGTTTTCATGGAAATAAATAGCAGGCATTACTTTTGAAGTGACCTACATATATGCAGAGCAAGACAATTTCTATTCACTAAATGCAGCCGAGGCAAGCCAAAATGTGGGAGACACATGGTCTAGTTCAATCCATCTGCCATGGATACTAGGTCATGTTGTCCAGAGCCCCATCCAATCTGGCCTTGAATGCCTCAACAAATGGGGCATCCACCACTTCTGTGGGCAGCCTGTGTCAGTGCTTTATCATGGCAAACAATTTCTTCCTTATATCCATTCTAATTTTACTCTCTTGCAGTTTACTATTGTTATCTCTTGGCCTTTTACACATCCTAGTAAAAAGTCTTTTTCAATTTTTCATATAAGCCACTTTTACATCTTGAAAAGCCACAGTAAGATTTCCTTGGAGCCTTCTCTCCTCCAAGCTGAACAACCCCAACTCTCTCAAACTTTCTTCATAAATGAGGTGCTCCAGCCATCTGACCATTTCATAGTGCAATGAAAGATGTTGTGTATGGGGAATATTATTTGTCAATGCATGTGTATTTTTTTGTGGTTAAAGTACAAAGTAGGGATTAGATATGCCACTACTCTGCATGGAACCTGGCTGCACTTATGCCTTGCCATGTATTGGAAGTAAGACCTTCCTTCTCACATCTTGTGTTTGAAGAGGGAAGGGTGCTGGGGAACAGAAATGTATTCCTGGCTCCTGTTCACTCATGTTATAGAAAAGAAGGAGTAACTACCTGTAATCTCCTGCAAAGTATTTCTCAGCCTGAGTTGTGTTTGACTTACCTTCATGGGCAGCTTGTGTGAGGCTGAATCATCCTTTCCTCCCCTGTATTCTCTTATAGCTTATAAAAGCTATGACTTTCTCTTCTGTTATATATCTGCTGTAATATCACTTTATTGTGATATTTTGGCTATTACAGGCAGTCCGAGACAAAATAATGCTGAATTCTTCGCATTTGCTATCTTCACTGGGGGAGTAACAACAGTTACAGAAATTGTTAACTGAATATTGCCATATATCTGTGCACTCTACAAGCAAAATATAAAATTGTCAGTCAGTTGTTTTTCACATAACATGCAAGTCAGCCATACTCTCAGAGAGTATTATTTTTCTTTTCCAGAAAGATCTTTCTAACTTGAAAGCTCAGATGAAGTTGCAGTTTGGCTTCTGTATATACTTATAAATAGTGCTTACAGCTGTCCCCTTGAATGAAAATTACATGTCATCCTGACAAAACATTTTGGCCTGCAAACCACCTACAGGTCAGAGTATATGATTCAACAATGTGTTTTTAAAAACAGAAATTGATAAAATTATTCCCAAGTAATAATACAACCAGTTATTATATCTGAAATATCCGCAAATCTTTGATTTTTTTTCCCTACTTTTCCCATGATCTGTTTCAGATGGCCAAATACATTATTTATTTCCATTCCTTTCAAATAAACTTCAGCACAGAAAAGATTATGGTACTGGCATCAATATTCCATCAGTAAATTTCTGGCTTTCCCACAAAGTCACAATTGATCTGAAACTCTACCAGCATGCTTATTTCTGTTAGGTTCTACAGGTACAAATGGTTCAGATGGATCATTTCCTAAGATAGTACCTTGCATGGATGTAGAGCAATATGTTATGCAGTTCTGACCTCTGCTGGAGAAAGATCAAGTTACATAAAGTTTTTTGTTTTGTTTTATTTTGTTTTTAGGAAATTATGAAGACAAGTTAAAGGATAAGTTAAAGGATCTTACAGTAAGCTTTATAAGCAGAACATATGGCTAAGTACTCCCACACCTACATGTTTGATTTAATAGGATTCAAATATCCTACTAAGCTTTGCAGTAACTCTCCAGAGAGAGTCATACAAATAGCTGAGAAGGGAGTGGAGAAGCAATCAGTATTACTAAAATAGTAGGGTTTTTTCTTCATGAGTTAACATTAACCACAATTATGCTGTTATTAAAGTTAGTACAAAATGCTAAGACATCCTTCTGCAGTTATTGAAAATATTTAATAAATTCATAAGTAAGTGATATATTATGATCTATGAAGCTATAGACTGTAGTGATAGAGTGAATAGTGCAGAAGCCAAACTTCAAGCAAGTCCACAGCTAGCAAGAAGGAACAGGAAAAAGCAAGATTTCAAGAGCTGAAGGTAAGACAAGGAATCATTCCATGTTAAAATTCATTAAGTTCAGATACAGACAATAAAAATGTAACACATTTATCTTTCTTTAGTGATAGCTGGTGAACTACTGAGATAAATTATCCCATAATTAAAACACTTTGGAATACAGAAGTATTGTACTAGCATAATTTAGTTTGACTCAGTCTTCTAATAAAAATAATATATAAAGATGGCATATGAAGAATTAATGATTGCCAGTAAACATTACAATCATTTTGAACACTGTTTTTAGACCACAAAAATAAATATGTATATATACATATTAAAAAAAATGTATATAAATGATATTGCAAAATTGCACCACAGAACTAAATATGAGAAGCGATGTAAACATATACATAAAGTAAAAAAGTACAATTCTAGACCCTGGTTCAATTCACTTCCGCTGCAAATTGTAATGTGAAACTGCAGAAAAGGAGCAGTGACAAGATTACTGTTGCTATTCTCACCTGTTCATCAAAACAGGAACTAAATCTGTATCTTCCAGGAATGGCTTGGAGGCAAACACAGGGAAAGAAAGCACTATCTGAATCTTAAAAATAAGATATTTTAAAAAGTCAGAGCTTCTTCATCCTACTGGCTGCCCCTCTTTTGATGTAGCCCAGGATGCAGTCAGCCTCCTGGGCTACAAGAGCACATTGCTGGCTCATATCCAGCTTTTTTCCACAAGGACTCCCAAGTCCTTCTCACAGGGTGGCTGTTAATCAATTCATTATCCATATTGGAAAGTGCTCCAACACATGTGCAACACTTTGCACTTGGACTTGTGGAACCTCATTGAGTTTGCACAGAACCACTTCTCAAGCCTGTCCAGATCTCTTTAGATGGTGTATCTTCCTTCTGTCTTATTAGCTGAATCTCTCAGCTGAGTGTCACGTGCAAACTTGCTGAGGGTGCTGTGGATCCCTCTTTCTAGGTCATTGATTAAGATATTAAAGAGCAACTTTCTCAAGCCCTGAGGGACACCATTTGTCCACAGCCTCTAACTAAACACAGTACTGTTGACCACAACCTTCTGGATGTGACAGAATCACACAGAATCATAGAATTCCAGAATTTGGGGGGTTGGAAGGGATTTCTAGAGATCATTTAGTTCAAATCCCTTGCTAAGGCAGGTTCCCTAGAGCAGGTTGCACAGGAAATTATCCAGGTCGGTTTTGAATATGGTCAGTGAACAAGACTGCACAGCTTCTCTGGGCAGCCTGTTCCAGTGCTCTGCCACCCTCAAAGTAAAGACCTTTCTCATGTTCAGATGGAACTTCCTGTGTTCCACTTTGTTTGTGCCTGTTGTCTCTTGTTCTGTCCTTAGGTACCACCAATAAGAGCCTGGCCCCATTCACTTGACATCCACCCTTTAGATATTTATAAGCATTGACAAGATCCCCCTCAGTCTTTTCTCCTCCAGGCTAAACTGACCCAGGTCTCACAGCCTCTTTTCATAATGAAGGTGCTTCAGGCCTCTATTCACCTTTGTAGTCCTCCGATAGGCTCTCTCTAGAAGTTCCCTGTCTTTCTTGATGTGAGGAGCCCAGCATTGAATTCAGTATTCCAGATGTGGCCTCACCAGAGCAGAGTAGAGGGGGAGGATCACCTCCCTCCACCTGCTGGCCATGCTCTTTGTAATGCACCCCAGAATACCATTGTCCTTCTTGGCCACCAGGGCACACTGCTGGCTCATGGCCAACCTGTTGTCCACCAGGACCCCCAGGTCCTTTTCTGCAGAGCTCCTTTCCAGCAGATCAGCCCCAAACCTGTAGTGACATGTGTGGTTATTCCTCCCCAGGTGTAGAACTCTACAACTGACCATGTTGAATCTCATAATGTTTCTCTGCACCCAGCTTTCCAGCCTGTCTAGGTCTCGTTGAATGGCAGCACACAGCCTTCCAATGTGTCAGTCACTCCTTCCAGCTTTGTATCATCAGCAAACTTTCTGAGAGTGCACTCTATCCCTTCATCCAGATCACAGATTAAGATGCTGAACAAGATTGGACACAGTACAAACCTCTGGAGAACATGACTAATTGCAGGCCTCTAACCGGGCTCTGCAACACCGATCACAATTCTCTGAGCTCTGCCAGTCAGAATTCTCAATCCACCTCACTGTCCATTCATCTGTCACACACCTTCTAAGTTTGCCCATGAGGACATTAGAGGAGACAGCGTCAAAAGCCTTGCTGGAGGTAGACAACTTGTTGTCCAGCCGAGTCTTTACTTGTTGAATAGTCAACTCTTTAAATCCACACCTCTCCAATTTAGAGATGAGAATGTGGTGTGGGACCATACCAAAGGTTTTGCAGAATTCCGGGCTTCTATTTTCTAAGCCATCACAGGACGCTATTTACAAGATTGTTGAGAGAGAGAGAGAAAATGAGAGTTTTATCCTTAGTGTTGTCTTGTGGTGACAGTAATCCTATTCAGGCATTCATTTTCTCTGAAAACTGTGATTTATAACCCCGGAGTATCTCACTTCCTATGCGTGTTATACCATTTTCCCATGTGTATGAAAGAGAATATTTGCTTTCCACTGAGCAGCATATGTCACTAGGGGACAATAACTATTAAGTGCTAAGAAGCACTTAGAAGAACAAAATTATTGAGAGCACAGTTTATGATCTGAGGATATCCATCCAAATGACATTAATCCAGCACATGAGAGCAGCAGCAGACCAGACAAAACTGTCAGTCCCCTTTGCTGTACTAGACCGAACTGAGGCTCATTTTGACAAATTACACAGCCTCCTTTCAGAGGTTGTATAGTCTTTCTGTACAAGTTGTCTACAAGCAAAAACAAGACTTACAAGGTATTTCAATTTTTTTCCTGAATGTTTTAAATATGACTCCTTTAAACAAATGTGGCATGCAGATTTTCTAAACACGTCTTTTACTGAATGTTTCTGAATTCAGTGTTTGTGGAACACTTGTTTAGTGATTTGTTTTTTAAAGAAACTAGAAATGAATGTTTTTCACAAAAAGGGAACACTGAAAAAATATTTGTTTCATCCATTTGGCAAAAAAAAAGAGAGAAGGAAAAATAAAGGTTTTGAAATACTGTATTTACTTTTGGTATTCGGTAAGAAAAGAATCCCTTGCTGATTATAACAAAACTGCTTCGTATTCAAACAGTGTTAGCACTGAAGTGTTACATTTTATAAGACAGATATTAGCTTGATAGCATCCTAACAGTGGGTTTTGCTGTTTTGTTGAAGATTTAGTCACCATGCCTTGAGAACTTCTGAAAGGATTTTACAGGTGTTTCCTTAAACTTATTACGTTTTCTCTTATTACATTTTCTTTTTACTTTCACTTTTTTTTTTAAAGGGTTTATCTAGTTAAGGTTTATCTTAAAAAAAGGTTTTATCTAGTCTAAAAACAGAGACTTATTCCTTATTTGAGATTTAAAATGTGGTTGTGGTGTTTTGTCTGACCCTCTTCTGGTTAGCACATAGCATAAAAATAGCTTTATGTTTGCAGAGATGATCCCTTCTAATGAGCACAGGTACAGTTTTGTAGTGAGAAAAACAAAAAAAATTAATTAACAGCTGTAGTGTGAAGAGAGTTTACATTGACTGCAAACTGTTTGGTCTAAGATTTAGTAATTTAAATTTCGCAAGTATAAATATTTTGATTCCTGTTCAAGTGATTTGAGATAATGGCTTATAGCAATTACTGACTAGAGATTACACATTGGATTATTTTTTCTAATCTAATTCCAAGCAAGAGAGGGAGAAAATGCTGTGGTTATTCACAATGATTTTGAATACCGAAGTACTGAAAGCTCTGCGTGCTGCCATGGAGAGCTGGCAAGGGACAGACAAAAAAGTCAAAAGGTAGTTGATAAACAAAATTTATTGCAAATATCATTAGTTACTGCATGATAGAAATGCACACATGATAATAAAGACCTTAAGAGCAAAAATTAACCACAAGGTCTGGAAATTCTTCTTGCCTGTGCAACTTCCAAATTAATAGCCAATATTTTTTTTAATGTGCGTAATTGTGATATTATCCACACAAAGACTTGAAATATCTTCCAACAACCACGAACAACAACAACAATAAAAAAAAAGCCTCAGCTAAAGTGTGTAATGTACAATGTACAATGTTCTTTTTTCTTTTTTTTTTTTGCTAACATTTCAGCAAGGTGTGATTCACAGCTTTCTGTGACTATGCATTGCAGCTGAAATGTCATCTCTCAAAGGAAAGAAAAAAAATCTAATGCTGAACAGGATAAATTAGTCAGATCGCTGAACTACAAGTCAGATGTTCAGATCTCATATTTATATCTCATATTTATTTTTTCCCTGAATTACTACTGTTAAAGCCAAACATCTTTCACCACTCTACATGAACCTAGTATCTTCTAATAATGTAAATACAAGTACATACTCAACTGAGAATCCTTTTACCCAAGTATGATACAAGTTGCCATCAGAATCTGTAGTCTGTGACACAGTCTTATCACTCAGTATTTAGACAGTAAGTCAGAAACTTTTTGTCATATAAAAAATCTCTTTTTTATAGTTTTGTTAACAAAGATGCATAATTTTTCTGTGTAACATTGCCATTTAGGGACATGTCTCTCCTATTTCAGTTTAAAACTGTTCCCCCTTGTCCTATCATTATTAGACCACGTAAAAAGTTGGTCTTCATCTTGTCTATAAGCTCCCTTTAAATACTGAAAGGCTGAAACAAAGCCTCCAGAAACTTTATCTTCTCCAAGCTGAATACGCTCATCTTTAAAAAAAAGTAGAGGTAAAGTAATTGAACCAAAGACTCAAAATGTAGAAGGGTTGAAGAAAGGATTTACAGAAAAGAAATGCAACTTTAAAACACTTTCAAGTTACTTTTAACAAGTAAATAGCATGTTTTCTTAAACGTGGATTTAATATTCAACATTGAAAGGTATAATATCAGATCTTGTCTGTTAAATCCATGTTATTTTATGAATAAGATGTCAGTCAGTTAAACAGAAGTAAGCAAGGAAGTATTGAAAGCAAAGCTTCATAAAACAGCGATTAAAGGCCTTTACTTAGGTACACTAAGGAATAAGAATAAATATTTTATTTACAGTCACTGCAGCTTGATGCTGATCACAGGACATAAGAAACATCCATCCTTGTTATTGTTATTCATGTTAGCTATTTCATGCTCATCCCTGCATTGACAGCTGCATTCTGAAAAGACCTTTGTTGATGAAAATGTTGTTGAAAAATACAGCATATCGGTGTAACAATAATTTCAGCAGGTGCATTCTCTCCTTCCCATTCATGATGCAAAACAATTCTGCAGACTTAAAGACTAAGTGACAGACACCTTTAATAACCACAGAAATTTTTCACTCCTAAAAGAGCTAGGAATCCTCATTAAGGCCTCTATGTTGTGTGGAACCAGACTGCTTCATAACCAGTTTGTTATTCTAATTTATTTCAACAATCTTGAAAAACTCTGTTCTATTTTTCTCCTACATATAGATCACCAAGTCACAAAGAATCTTTAAAATTAGTTTTTTCACCTCTTCTATAAACCAGGATGTAATACATGGCCTTGACTGCAGCTAGCATCTTCTTTTTTCTAAGGAATATCCAGTGTTTTCTTATATGAAATGTCTATTGCAGATGTAAAAAGTCTCTAACTAATATCTCATGACAAGCATTTCCTTGCTTATTGGAAAAGTTTGTTCAAAAGCCATGGATGAGGCAAAACCCTAGAGAACAACGGCTTACTTGTAGCTTACAATCTGATGCATTTCTGGACTAAAAGTCTGTTCAGATTTAATATTTGAATATTTCACATTTTTTAAAGTTTGAATTACTGTACTTTCTGAAAACATCTGAACTCCATAGATTAGAAATCCTATCTTCCAAAGATGAACTGATCTGTGCTGCACTTTGTGTAATTGGAATTGCAAGAATCACTGTACCCCAGATGCAGACATTCCTTGGGATCCAGTCTTAACTCATTTGTCCACTCAGTCAGTAGCAATGCAATTCTAGTTTGTCTTCTAGGAAAGACCTTCTTATGTGCTTATTCCAATGCGCTTATCTCTCAATTCAGTTAGCAGTGCTTTGTGTTTGCACACAGAGCAGCCATGCTGATGCTGGCTAAAGGTCTGATTGATCTAACGTCCTATCACTAGCTGATAGCAGACGCTTACAGAAGTAGTGCAAGAATGGAGTAAAGTATAAAATGAACTTCCCTTTAGTTCATCCTCCTAGCATCTGGTAACTGATTCATAGACTGGTTGAGCTGGAATTTGCATTTGGCTGACTGTGTTTTATGGGGATATGCAGACTCTACAGTTTTATGTAAATCTTTTTCAATAGGTTCCGCAATCTGATTACATGGATTTTTTATTTTTATTTTTTGTGATACCACAGACTTGCAATATACTGAGATATGAATAACTTTTTTCTACTGTACAAAAAAAGACCCATATTATACTGAAAGACCCCAGTAGAACTGCATTTATTTTTCAGAAGATGGTCTATTGACTACATTGTTGTTATTCATCTTCCGGGTATTAAAGTAAGTATCAAAGCCCAAAGTCTGGACAGTGAAATAAAATCAGAACATAAAAATATAACTGTCTCACTGGAATAAGTAACAACAGTTTGCAAATAAACATGCATCTATTCTGTGTTTCTACTACACTAACATACTAAGGATCTGTTTCAGCCTATACTCTCTAGAGGTCAACACAAATTTACGCTAATAAATCCACAGAGCAGATTAATAGCACATATTCTTATGCAGTAATAAATGTCTCTGTGCAATAACAAAAGATGAGTATATGGGGAAAAAAAATTGAGTAACAGTCTTACCTATATTCCTCAAGTTCATATTTTGCATAGGAAATATTTCTTCAACACTTTATTTTCTCATTTATTTTTAGTCTTTCAAAATATGATAAAACTCTGTATTAGTATTGCTGTATTAACTAAAAGTGGTACTGCAGTAGGGGTTAAACTTTCTTCATAGCAACGGGCAGAATATTGCTTTTCTTTTATGTTTAAAATTATTTCCCAAAGACTTTAGAGACAATCAATTGGAAATGATCGCAGTTTCATCATGCAAAATCAGAACTCTTTGGGTAAGCATATCTCACCTGCAGAAGTCAAGCCATTTGCAGTTTTTAAATATAACTGACTCCAATACACTTTCTAAGAAGTTATGTTTTCAGGAAACATGTTTGAGGAAAAGAAAAAGGTACTACAGACACTCTTGCAAGCTTTTAAGAAAATAACCAACAAAATACAAAATAATTTTTATTCTTCTAACAATATTTTCCAACACATACCTTAAGTTTTGAGACATTTTGACACAGCTAACACATTTTTGCAATATCTTTAAAAGCAAGCAGAAAGATGCTTTTTTTTTATGCTGTAAAGTCCCATCCCACATGATGCACATGAATATGCAGATGAAGATTTATTATAAATACAACAGAGTTCTGCACTTCCAGGAGTTTTCTGGGAGTCCAGATCACTCTTGTGTCCCTGAGTGTCCTTCATCTTATCACAAAGCAGAAAAGGACAGACAGCTTCCTTATCTGTAGTGGGGAGGGCCTCTGGGCATTCCTGGCTGTACCCCTGGAAAGCGTGGGTGTCCCGGTGGATACCCTGGTGCTAGATACCCACGTGGCCCCGGAGGCCGTGTCACAGCTATGGGTGGGGGAGGAAGGTTTCCCCCTCTGCCCTGTGGTGGATAGTGGCCATTTGGGGCAGCACCTGGATGCTGGAGTGACTGAGACAAACTTGCTTCCTGTGGCTGGCCTGTCGTCTTCGCTTCATTGCCACTCTGTTCTTTCTCGTTATCTGAAATGAGTTAGGAGAAGTGAGTTAAGGAATGAAAATACAGAACAGAAAATCTCTCTGAGGGAAAGTCTGCAGCACACTACCTACTCCAGAATATGATGGAAAGTATAGGGCCCAAGGCACCAACAGCTATGTGAGGTGTGAGCAGGCAGACAATCTGCTCTGCCTTGTGGCAAGGCGACAGGATCAAATATATAGATTAAAAGTTGTCATGGGGGACAAACAGAGGAGCGAGGAAAACACAGTTCACCCATGCACAGACAGGTTATTTCAAAGGGAAAAACACAAAAGCCAAGGCAGCCAGTATCACATCAGGTTGAAGAAAAAATTGGCAAGGCTGGAGGCAAGAATACAAACGAAAGGAGAGGATGGAGGCAAGTCAGCGCTTGAAGCTGCAAATGAAAACTCTCCTTGCCTGCTCCACCCCCATACGTGCCTCTCTACAATAGGTCTGAGGCCCTGGATGTGGAAGGCCTGTCTGTGAGTGATAACAGCCCACTCAGTCTGGACAAACTAATGAAACCAAATCACAAAAAGCCTTCCACCAACATCAAGACTACATCACTGAAGAAGAAGAGATGGGTACTAGTTGTAGGTGATTCCTCCCTACAGGGAGCTGAACGACCAACATGCCAAGCAGACCCTCTTCCTAGAGAAGTCTGCTGTCTTCCTGTGGCTCGCGTGAGGGAAACTACCAGGAAACTACCTAGCCTGCTACAGCCGTCAGACCACAACTCCTTACTGCTTTTCCATATAGGGAGAGATGAAGCACCTACATGTAGGTCAATGGCTATCAAAAGGGACTTCAGGGCCTTGGGACGACAGTTGAAGGAATTGAATGCACAGGTCATCTTTTCTTCTCTGCCTCCTGTATTGGGTGAGGACATAGAAACAAGCATTCGTCCTGCTGGAGGACTTCAACCACCCAGACATCTGTTGGAAAAGTAGCATAGTGAGCAGTAGGCAATCCAAGAGGCTTCTGGAATGCACTGAGGATAACTTCCTGAGTCAAGGAATTGAAGGCTCCACCAGGAGGAAAGCAATACTGGACCTGTTGCTCACCAATGCAAATGAACTGATTGGTGATATCAGGATTGGAGGCTGCCTGGGCTGTAGTGACCAGGCTATGGGTGAGTTCATGCTCCGGAGGAATATGAGATAGGCAAAGAGTAGAATCAGGATGCTAAATTTCAGGAAAGCTAACTTTCAGCTCTTCAGGGAGTTAGTCAGCAAAATACTCTGGGAAACTATCCTCACAGGCAAGGGTGCAGAGCAGAGCCAACAGATCTTTAAGGAAGCTTTCCTTAGCATGCAAGAGCTCTCCATCCCCCGGTGCAGCAAGTCAGGAAAGGAAGTCAAGAGACTGACATGGCAGAACCAGGACCTGCTGGTCAAACTGAAGAGCAAGAAGAAAATGCACAGACAGGGGAAACGGGCAGATACTGAGGGAAGAATATAAGGAAGCTGCTAGGCTGCATAGGGATGGAGTCAGGAAAGCCAAGGCCTAGCTTGAACTAAACTTGGCAAGGGATGCCAAGAAAAACAAGAAAGGCTTCTATAGGTACCTCAACCAGAAAAGGAAAGTCCAGGAGGGCGTACTCTGCTAGTGAGTGACACAGGCAAGCTGGTAACAACAGTGGACAAGGAGAGGACTGAGGTAGCTAATGTTTTTTTTGCCTCACTCTTCTGCTCTTCTTCTGCACTTCTGCTCTTCTTCTGCTATTCTAACTGCTCACCACACAGACCTCAAATGTTTGGTTTGGTAGGAGGGGATTGGAGATGCAACATCTCTCCAACAGTGAGCGAAGATCAGGTTCGTGATCACCTGAGGAACGTGAACATCCACTAGTCTATGAGTCCTAAAGAGATGCATCCCAGAGTACTGAGGGAATTAGCTGAGGGAATTCACCAAGTCACTCTCAATGATATTTGAAAAGTCGTGGCAGTCAGTGAAGTCCCTGGTGACTGGAAAAGCAATACTGCAGCCATTTTTAGGAAGGCTTTTAAAAAGGATGACCCCAGGAACTACCAACCTGTCAGTCTCACCTCTGTGCTGGGAAAGAACATGAAGCAGATCCTCCTGGAAGCTATGCTAAGGCACATGGAATACAAGGAGGTGATATTGTAGAACCAGCATGGCTTCACGAAGGGCAAATCTTGTTTGACCAACCTAGTGGCCTTTTATGATGGTGTCACTGCATTAGTGGACAAGGGAAGAGCCACCAATATCATCTATCTGGACTTCAGTAAGGCCTTCAACACGATAGCTTACAACATCCTTCTCTCCATGTCGGAAAGATATGGATTTGAAAGGTGGACTGTTCAATGGATGAAGAACTGGCTGCAGGATAGAGTTCAGAGAGTGGTGGCCAATGCCTTAATGTCTGGATGGAGATCACTGATGAGTGGTGTCCCCCCAGGGGTCAGTACAGGAACCAATACTCTTTAATATCTTCATTGATGACATCGACAGTGGGGTCGAGAGCACCCTCAGCAAGTCTGTGGATGACAACAAAGCTGTGGGATGCGGTTGACACACCAGAGGGACGGGATGCCATCCAGAGGGACCTAGACAGGCTTGAGCAGTGAACTCAGGTGAACCTCAGGAGATTCAACAAATCCAAATGCAAGATCTTGCACCTGGGTCAAGGCAACCCTCACTACCAATACAAGCTGGGAGATGAAACGCATTGAGCACAGCCCTGCCAAAAAAGACCTGGGGTACTGGTGGATAGCAAGCTGGGTACAAGCCAGCAATGTGTCCTCACAGCCCAGAAAGCCAACCGCATCCTGGGCAACATCAAAAGATGTGTGGCCAGCAGGTTGAGGGAAGTGATCCTGCCCATCTACTCTGTGCTGGTGAGGCCTCACCTGGAATACTGCATCCAGATGTATGCAGTATGCAGAGACATAGACCTGTTGGAGCATGTCCAGAGAAGGGCCACAAAAATGATCCAAGCCATGGAACACCTCTCCTATGAGGACAGGCTGAGAGAGCTGGGGCTGTTCAGCCTGGAGAAGAGAAGGCTCCAAGGTGACCTGATAGCGGCCATTCTGTATTTAAAGGGAGGCTGTAAGAAAGAACGGGACAGACTCTTTAGCAGGATCTGTTGTGATAGAACAAGGGGAAATGGCTTCAAGCTTAAAGAGGGGAGATTTAGGTTGGATATAAGGAAAAAGTCTTTTACAGTGAGGGTGGTGAGGCACTGGAACAGGCTGCCTAGAGATTTGGTTGATGCTTTATCCCTAGAGACTATCAAGGCGGGGCTGGATCAGTCCCCAGGCAACCTGATTTAGCTGTGCATGTCCCTGTTCATTGCAGGGGAGCTGGACTAGGAAGGTCCCTTCCAACTCTAAGGATTCTATGACTTTATGATTCTGTGAAATGTGGGACAACATAATTTCATGATTCTTGGACTATGTTTTCCTTCCAGTCCTTTTTGAAAAATCCCAGTGAAGGGAAGCAGAGGTATTTTCCAAGCAGTTAGATGCATTATCAAGAGGATATCATCTGTAAATGCTGATAAAGGTCACTGGTTCCAAAATTAAGCAGGCAGGTTTTCAGGCTGCAGACCTGCTTTCCATGCAGCTCTTCCACACATGGTCATCTCTAATCTTCATTTTTCTGCTAGGCTTGAGAATACATTGGTTGTATGTCATGTATGATGGGAAGGTCTAGCATTAATGGGGGAGGAAACACTCTTTGAAATCCTTAAGGACCAACTGAAAATGCCTGACCACTCTAGGGTTTCTGATAAGGACTACTACCACACTGCCTTCTTACTACCATTTCTGACACTGAACCCTGGCGTGAAGGCTATACATTGTCCTTAGCTGTCCTGTATAAAAGAAACACAGCAGGAGGATGCAATATTTTATCCCAACAGATTTATTATTAGATAGGTGGAATCACTGCCATTCAGGACAGGCTGTGACACATATGCTCTGTTAGTTTTATTACTTTAATAAAAGGTTTTACCTGATGTGGAATGATGTTATGGTATTTCTTAAATGAGCCAAAGAAAAAAAAAATGGACTGGCTAACACTTGTCTTACTTTTTAAAGATATTGTGGCACAGGAAGTAGTTAGAATAGGGAAGAAGCTTATGATGCAGTGTACAAGTATTCCTAATCTTGAGAAATTCAAATATGTGTTTACCTTGACTTGCAGAAGATTGATCTTGCTTGCCTCCTTTTTGCTTTGCCTGTGGTGGCTCTGTCTCAAATGGATTTTCCTCTTGTTCATTTGATTTTTGTGCCTTTTGTTTATTTCTTCTTTTGTTTTCTTCTGCTTGCTAATGATGGAGAGATGGAGAGAGCATCCTTCAGTAACCTGAATGTATTCTCTAACAATTGTAAAAAACAGAAATAACAGTTCCCCATTCCTTACACTTTGGAGTTTCTTTTTAAGTTCCAGGTTAGCTTCCTTGTAGGATTTTGATGTAGCATTGAGATAGTAAATACTCAGTCTAAATTTAAAGAAAAAGAATACATCTTGTTAGATAATGGTTTAAATACAAAAATTCTTGCAAAATTCCTACAGCAATAACTATAGTTGTGCCAAATCTATGCCAAAACTGTATTTTGCCTCATTTATAATGCCTAATCAGTAGAGGTATTTTGACAGTGAACAATGGAGTATGAAGAAAGCATACTTATCTCATGGGAAATAATAATGATAATAAAATGAAAAACAGAAATAAGTATGGTAGCTAAGGAAAATTCTGCATAAAGCTATGCCTCACTATGAAGTGTGTTCCTGTGAATAACGTTAAATAAGTTATTCAATAAAATTTAATTAACTTGTATGACGTACTCTAAAAATGAGTAGACCATATTTAGAAAAGCTTTTGAACTAATAGAACAGACAAACTCAAGTACTGGCAGAAAAATACCCCAAATCATAAATTTTAATTTTTGTTTTAAATCACAATTCAATTCTACTAAATAATATCACTGCACAGTGCAATTTTCACTTTTTAATGAATTGTATTACTTTCATGATAACTCTACGAAATTGTTGTTTTTTTACTATCTTAATTAGTGGAATTCTGATATGAAATCTCTTATTGAAGCAGTAAAAAATTAATCTTCATATCCTGTTTTCACTGCTTTTCCTGATTTTGCTTTACATATTCTTTATTCTCCCCTGCCCCCCATTTATTTTATTTTTATTTTTGCCTTGGACCACAGCAAGATAGGAATCATGCTCAGAATAATTCAGAAGGAACTAACTGTGTATTTCAGAGGACAGTTTAGTCTCTTTGCTTTTCTAGCTAAGTGATAAATGGGAGAGAAAATATTAAGTGAATCTTTGTGAAATTTCATCTCAGAATCTCATTTAGTTCATGTAAAATCCTTCTGCAATTTCTAGTCTATTCTGTAGTCTTCTCTGTTATTCTGGCAATTCTACAGTGTAGGGTTAAACCCCTGTCCATTTCTACCAAGAATTTGCTTTTAGTTCAGCAGTATGATAAAAAATGTTGTACAGTAGTTTTAAAATACCTTTATCAAGGACTCAATACAGTCCTTGAGAAAGACTATTCAGGGTTCATTATTCTTTATCAGCTACCGACCTATTAAAAATCCATAAAAAGAAATTGGACATCAGAGAATTTTAGACAAATTCTTGAGACTGGAACATCTCTGTAGTATATCTCCATTACTCTCTCTCTCCCTTCAATTCCATTACAAAGGGTAAAATTTTTATCAAGGAATAAACACTGGCACTCAAAATCTGACACACTGAAAGTTATTGAGAAATAGGTATGCTTCATGGCAGCCATCATTCTAATAACTTTGTATTGAACTTGTTAAGTATTTATGAGATGTAGTTCTACCTACTGGACAAACTGATCAAGGTCACAGCACTTCAGATCCCATAAGCCTTTGCATTTTGATAGTTTCTCCATTATAGTAGCAAAACCAAAAAAAAATGTAAAAAGTAAAAACAAAAAAATAATAAGAAAGCTGTAGAACAAAAAAGAGATCATCCTCTGTGGAAAAGCACATTAATTGTGACCAAATAGAATTCTTCATCACAGGGAATGAGTACTCTAATTAGATATTTAGGCAATACTCAGAGTAAAAGAAAACAAACAGACTTGTCATTAATTATTAAGCAAGATTTCAGTTAGTACTCTATACGTACACCATCAGTAATATAAAAGGTAGGATGAGTCCAGGGTTAGAGGCATAACCAAATACCTTCCCAAACCAAGAGGGGAAGTCATGCTCCAGTGTTTCTGATATGACTTCAAACATTCTCGTTTTCCCACTATTAAACAGAAAATGTGACAATATATCAAATAAAAATATTTTGGCAATGTTAATGCAGTAGTATGCATGTATAAGTTAAACATATCATACCAAATCTGAGTAAAAGAATGAAAAACTGTATGTTAGCATTGTTTAAAATTTAAAATCCTGTAACTAATGCCCAGAATAATCTTCTCCATAACTTTGCCAGGTACTGAGGCTAAAGTGCCAGCTCCATATTTTCCTGGGTTTTCTCTCATACACTTAATGTATATAATACTGTTTAGCTCCCAGCTGGCAGGTGCCTCTCCAGTCTCCCAAGACCATTGCTAAATTGTTGATAAAAGCATCCACTGTCTGCTTCAGTACTTGGATGAATCCTGTCAGGCTCCACGCTGTGACTCCAACAATAAGAAACTTTACTTTGCATCGTTTGCTTTGTTATCATCACTTCTGTAAAATTTAAGCAAGGTTATGCCTCAGTAAACTTTTAGAATGTCACGCTATTATCCCTCTTAGGTCACTGTGACTAATGCAAGCGGCTAGACAAATATACCAAAATAAACCAAAATCTGAATTTCATGTATTGACTGTTGTTGTCTGCTCATTAAAATCATATGTCATGCTAACTGCCAAGTAAAAATGCTGAAAATGGTCCTGAACTTTCCAGCTGAAATTGTGGGTATATCTAAGCTAGCTTGAATGGAAGGCACATGTTTGCACTCATGAGGCAGGCCTAAGTTTTTAGAAAAGGCAAGTGAATACGGAGGTCTTGAGAACTTGAGGAACATATTCAGGATCCCAGGGATAATAAAGGAGCATGAAAGACAGTGTTAGCTAGAGATGTCACAGTAGTCAAAGGCTGTACCCCACCCCCTTGAGCTTCAGCACACCAGTGTACATTCTAACATGCCCCTATTACAAGGCATACACAGACATTTACTGAAAGTCATCACTCTCAAGCCAGAAGACCACAGTGGCATAATGGGCCACAATTCTACTCCTTAAGAATAATTTCTGGCTTAATTAGAGCAAGAACAAGAAATGTTTAAGTTAACTAAAAGAAAAGATTTTCTGTTCTACACACACACACACAAAAACCCTTTTTTAAATAATCAACCAGTTTGCTAGGATTCCATCTTCTAGAATTATTACAGTGATAAATGTCACACAATAAAAATTCAGCATATCAGGTGCTAACACTTATTAAGGAAGCTTATTTTCATTACTGGATCATTCACTGATGAGGCAGTTCATCATATCATTAGCAAAAGATGGATGTAAAACGCAAAAGACCTGAAAGGGCCACAGTCAAAAGATGGTGGGATGGAGACAATGGTGTACACAGCAGGCAGTGTAGAAAGAAAGAGAATGAAAAGCAACATGGCCATGTAGAAGTTGTTTGATCTGGAAGCTTTGAAGACTCTCTCCTGGGGAACATTGCAGCACATCACTGCCCAGCATTGCAGGTACATGGAAGTATGGAGTCGAAACACATTGATTGCTGGGAGACATGGAGCATAAAAAGATCCCATCCTAGAAAAAAAGCGAAAAAAAACCACAACCTCACAACATTTTCTGGTAGAACTTCCACCAAGATATACTGCCTGTTCCCTACTTCAGTGTGCTTTGCATTCATATACACTGCACATTATTTAATAAAATGTTGTTTACACTTTTTTTTTAATGGTCTTATCTCTCCTTGCTTTAAGAAGTACAGGAGGCATATGGACGGAATTCTCCATATGTAGCTTTTGTTTCAAAATTCCAAAGTCATCTTTCTCTGCAAATGAGATGATCACTTAATGAAATGTTACTCACTCCTACTTTGTACTGTTAGTTTAGGTAGTATCTCTGTTGTCTTATATAAACATGGATAGAATCATAGAATCATAGAATTAGCTAGGTTGGAAAAGACCTACAAGATCACCTAGTCCAACCATCCACCTACCACCAATAACCCCACTAAACCATGTCTCTCAACGCTATATTTAAATGTTTCTTGAACACCTCCAGGGACAGTGACTCAACCACTTCCTTGGGCAGCCCATTCCAGCACCTGACCACTCTTTCAGAAAAGTAGTGATAGCACAAAAGCCAAGTATTACCATAATAATCTAGTTTATTCTTTATTATATTTCTTAATATACTAGAACCATTTTAGGAAGGGATTTTTGCTACATTGAAATTTATTTTACTTCTGTTACCATGGTTATTTTCTGCCTCATTCCAATGAACTGTTTATTGATTATGAGATATGAATTTGAAGGATGGACTATTTGGTGAATAAGGAATTAGCTGGAAGGTCACAGCCAGAGGGTTGTGATCAGTGGCTCTATGTCCAGGTGGAGACCAGTAATGAGCAGCGTCCCCCAGGGGTCTGTATTGAGTCCAGTGCTTTTTAACATCTTTATCAGCGACATAGATGATGGGGTCGAGTGTACCCTCAGCAAATTTCCTGAGCAATGCAGTTGATACAGCAGAAGGAAGGGATGCCATCCTTACAAACTGTGCTAAACTCAAAAGGTGGGCCTTTGTGAACCTAGTGAGCTTCAACAAAGCAAAATGCAAGGTTTGCACTTGGGTCAAGATAATGTCAGACACATATACAGACTGGGAGAAGAACTTCTTGAGAGTAGCCCTGCAGAGAAGGAGTCCTGGTTGTTGAAAAACTTAATATGAGCCAGCAGTGTGCACTTGCAGCCTGGAAGGCCAATGGCATTCTGGTATCAGAATAGGGGTGGCAGCAGGGACAGGGAGGTGATTGTTCCCTTCTATTCTGTCCTTGTGAGGCCCCATCTGGAGCCCCCAGTACAGAAGAGATGTGGAGCTTTTGGAGAAGGTCCAAAGGAAGGCCACAAAGATGACCCAAGGACTCGAGCACCTCTCCTATGAAGATAAGCTGAAGGAACTGGCCTTGTTAAGCCTGAAAAAGAGAAGGCTGCAGGGAGACCTCACTGCAGCATTCCAGTATTTAAACAGAGTTTATAAACTTGAGGGAAATCAACTTTTTAAAGGGATAGACAGTGATAGGACAAAAGGTAATGGTTTTTATGTAAAGGAAGGGAGATTTAGATGAGATGTCAGGGGAGTTTTTTTACTGAGAGAGTGGTGAGGTTCTGGAACAGGCTGCCCAGAGAGGTTGTGGATGCCCCATCCTTGGAGGTGTTTAAGGCCAGGTTGGATGGGACCCTGGTCAATCTGATCTAGTACTTGATCTAGTGGTTGGCAACCCTGCCTGTGGCAGGGGCGTTGGTACTTGATCCTTGAGGCCCCTTCTAACAGAAGCCATTCTATGATTCTGTGATATACTGTTGCACAGTTGTTACTGAAACAGTCGGGACCATGCTGACTGAAGAGTTGTTATTTCCAAAGGTCTGGCCAAGAGATACAGAATGCAATAGACCAGGAATCTACTTTTTCTTTGACCACTGTTCAAGAGACCAGAGCTCAGTTTCTTTCACTCTGGATACATCTCTTTTTTCTATTTATAAAATAGGAAATAGATCTATATGGTTGGAAAGGCCTCCAGAGCACAGAGATATCATGTCTGAATGCATGATATTAACGTTTCCCTCTTCTTTTCATGTATATTCAGTGAAAAGAAAAGATAAAGGCTTTTCAGCTATGATTGAAGACAGAGAGCACCTCATGGCCCTACTGCTTACCTACATGGAAATCAGTTGCAATATACTCTTCAATTTCAACAAGCTAGGATTCTCAGAAATGTATGAATATTTTTACAGGTGTTAGGTATAACACTTATAATAGGCAGACAAAATCTTGCCAATAGCTTATTAATATACAGAAGACTTGCAAATGATTTGAATCTCAATCATTTTTTGAATACACAGAGAAAGAGAATAAAGGAGCTTTTCATGGTCTATCTCATCTACAAAATTAATGCACACTTACATCTCTCATCCTGTCTAGTTACATGGCAGTCATAACTGCACCTGAGGCTCTTTTTATTATATTTCAGATGAGCATAAGTGTGTGCAATGGAATTTGTGAAGCCAGGACAAAATAGAAATGTTCATATTAATGGTAAACATGGTTTTGGCAGTGTATGTTCATTACTGTTAGGTCAAATTTTTTGCTGTTTTGATGTATTCAATTCATCAGCCTGCAAGAAGCAGTAAATGGAAAGAAATATGCTGTATCAAAATGACATCAGAAATACACAAGTCACAGATTCTGTGCAGCATCATGAATACTGGCGCACTGCAATTTGCAAGCACACATAGTTTGTGTGTAAGCATAAAAATTGTATGTTTTTATAGAAGTGCTGTCAGAGAGAATAATGAGGAATCAACTACCTCATCCAGCCCCAAGATTCTTTCAGCTAGAGAATGATTTCCATTATGTTTTCCAAAGTGTTAACCACAACAGTAGAAAATATGAGTGCCATCAACTGTGAAAAAAAATTGTAATTAATATTATTTATGAAATAGTCCCACTGATTTCACTCTACTGGAATATTGCATTACACTAGCATCAAACTAAAGCAATGAGAAAAGATTAGCATTTCACAGATGCTGCTAAGTCCTGCAGTACTGCGGAGAGTGCTGATGCACTGGGGCACATTAGAGACATAACACACTCTGCAATGCTTACCAGATCATGCCTTGGTTAAATATCAGTCCAAGCACATTCCCACTTATATCAAACTCTGAATATGATGGCTGAAAGAAATAACACAAATGCTTTCATTAGACTTGGACAAAAGTTTTTAAGATGATTGAACTAGATTAAAACTGTCACTTCCAACAGCAACGTAATACTTGCATTGTGTTGTAAAGATGCTCATTGTATATTATCAGTGAATAATGAGAAAAATGAGGATGACTAAAGGCCAATGGCAGACTTTAATACTGCTTGCAGAATTTTATTGATGATCATTTTTAGCTCTTTGCTTAGAAGAAGATGCTTATGGAAAATTAGAGCTCTGGGTACTGGCTAAATTTTAAAGCAATAATCCATAAATTATCCACTGGAGGGGCTAGTCAGGATTTGGTGGTCTCCTCCCCAAAAAAATGCATGAGGCTGCTAAGATTCAATTCCTTTTCAAACGATAGAAGTATGTTTCATATTTTGAATTTAGCAATTGCACTGTAGAATAATTAATTTCAAATATTGATAGATATCTCTGATCATTCATCTGCCTTCCTCTTTAATATGAATATCTTTGCTTTACACTAATTTACACTTCAAGACCTAGCTATTAGGACTCATTATCACTTTATTTGCTGAAGAAAACATCATGTCAATTTTTGTCTCCTGTATAGATGCATAAATATGGTTATCAAATAATTACTTAGTCTGTTCTCTCTAAACCATTCATTTGATTCCTTTATTCTGTTTTTACAAAGTTTTAATAATTTCTGATACCTGGCCTTCTGATTCAGGGCCTTTAGCAATTAATTCAAAATCTTCATCAAACTGACATTCTGCCTAGGGAGGGGTGTTTTTCCTAAATAAGTAGGACATCTGGAGCCTAAAAGCAGAGTCTCAACATTCCACAAGCCTTGCGGAAGTATGCTGACTCTACTCTGCTAGGGTTGATAATATAGGCACCAAAACAACATTTTGCTAATGACAATCTTAGCCAACAGTCAAGTTTTTTGTAAATAATTTATTGACCAAATATAGGACCTGGCTTACACAACACATGACCTTTTGCCTGGATAACACCTCCCTGTGGAACCTCATGACCATCAAAGAGCCTTGCGAGAACTCCATATTAACAAAACACATGCATAGAATTTATATACACATAGCAATTCTAGGAATTGGAGGGTACTTCACCGAAGTAGTGTGAATATTGACATGTTAAAATGTATAAAATCTGTGTGCTTTAGCACCTGGGTGTGCATGCTAGGAGCAGTGATCCCCCATACACCCACTGCTGCAAAGAAGTAATGTGGGCTTTCTAACCTGTTCTTCATGTTAGCAAGTGTCATTCATGGATTTCAGTGACATTTCCACATGTCTTCACTCACCCTATTTACCAGTCTCTCTTTAATTCCTGAACACTTTCCAGCTACAAGTACTGAGTACACTGAATACAAGCAACAAATCAAGCACACACATATAGTATGTATGCATGTGAGAGATGATCTGACAAAGACAGTTAAAATAGCAAATCAGATACTTACAAATCCATATTCCAAGTCCCAGCACCAGCAGTAATTGAAAAATCTAACAAAGACAGCTCTCAAGAAATCACCAATTAGAATTGTGATATACGTAGTCATCGTGTCAGAGACTGTCAGCCGTACAAATTCCTGTTGAAGGAATATTTTCTTTTAAGAATATATTTAAACAGTAATACTTACAATAATAATAAAATACTGGACCAGATCCCTAAATGTGCTTACTCTGCTAGAATTTGGCAAAGACTCTTTTCTCCTGATTCCACGACTGAGAAATCCAGGAGAAAGACTGTCCTACATCTGTTACAGATGTCCTCTGCTTCTTCTTATGCTAATAACAAATGACACTTCCAGGTTTCCAGGGTACAATTAGTCTGCAAAAGGTTTCCAGCCAATACTGCTGCTATAGAAGAGCAGCAGTAATCTCTGGAGAGATTAAAAAAAAAAAAAAAAGAAAATCCCAAAATCCTCATTCCTGTACTAAAATTAGCACAGTGATAAGATCTGGGTGTCATTATGTAATTATTCGGCATCAATGAAAATGAGTATAGTGTTTGTTTTTTTCTTGCCCCTCTGCTCCCTGCTGTCAGTTGGGAGCATAGATAACCAAGTGGGGAGACTGCCACACTGAGGGAGCGATAGCAGAAGTTGTGATTCAGTGGTGAATTCAGTCTCATGGACAGGAGAAAAATAAGAGGTATGATCAGTCAGAGAAAAGGAAGATGTTGGGCAATTCTTTGTAAATATCATATTATATGGATATAAATAATTATGAATAATTATGATTTACTAAACTGCTGTTCTTTTTTTTACACAACATTATTTGGTTAAAGATAAAAATACCTTCCCAAATATACACTGCTGACAAGAGCTGATCTCACATATTTCCTTGCTGAGATATTGATCTGTCTGTTAAAATATATGTCTGTTGTATTTAGAAACTGATACTGTTTGATCAAAATTTTAATCAGAATCACTACATTAATTAATTGTTGTGACTGATCCAACTTTTCATAGTTGCAGGCTTTGCAAGGCAAATGGGATGAAGACAAAGATGAATGAACAAAATGGTGAAGAGGAAAAAAAAAAAATTTTCAATGCTGTTAACTATGCAGAGGGACCTCCCTACCAGAAGTGATTCAAATAAATTGAAGTAGCTGTTTCTGAGCTTTGCAGCTCATAAAAAAATTAAGTCTTACGTCTTCATTTCCTGATGTTTTTGCATCTTAATTTCACTTGTCAGCAGGAATAAACAGAAGTTTGATATGATTTCTTGTAACAGACTACATTTCATTTTCGAACATGAACTCAAATAAGTTACATTACCTGGCCTACCATTGTTTCCCAGCAAGGTCCTCTGGGAACATCTGCAGGGTCCACCTGTATTGGAGGAGCAGTTGAATTTTCTGGAATAGTGCCATTGTACAGACTGGCTTCCCATATTGTCATGTTATACTTGACTATCTTCTCTTCTTCCAACTAAATAAATTAATTAATCAGGAAAAAAGAAAAGATTATGAGCTTATACTACCAACTTTTGATCCTTTCTAATCCAAGACTACCCCATCTTTCCCTGACATGTCTGTGGTATGGTTGGAAACAGACATCCTTGATCTGGTACATATTAAAAATAGTGAAGAGAACTAAACAGCTTGCCTTGAGATTGATTTCATCCATTAGGGCAATAATGAAAGTGTAGAGATTGCCAAGAAAAAGAGCAAATATGCGTCCAAGCTGCCATCTTAGAGCTATTCGAGGATGGTAGTTTTCCAGAGAACTGATTACATCAAATAAGGTTGGACAGAACATTCCTAAAAGTGACATGACCATGTTTACCTAGAGAGGTGGGAGAAGAAAAGAAAGAAATGTTTACAGTGAAATGTTAGAGGCAAGAACTTTGATTATTATTGATTGTAGTGGCAGGTGTATTTCCAGTGCTACTTTTCATTTGGCATTTAATTCAAATGAGTGAAGAGCAAAATGCACACTGGGAGTCACAAGATGCTTTCGCAAAGAACGAAGTGAAAACTTATTTACGATCTACTGTAGATGGATATATGGAGGTTTTTTTTTTTTAATTTTATATTTCACTTCAATTTCAGAAACAATCAAATATTAGATTTTTAGCTACTGTCTATGATTGAGACAAAATTCTAACAGAGAATTTAGCAAAAATTATTATCCATATGAAACATTTATCTGAAAATAGTGTGGAATTAAATTTGTCTGAGATCTCGCCCCGAGTTAATTCTCAATGCCCTCACTGCATAAGCAAACTCACATTAGTCCTGATGCTTTCTGCATATATTTCTTTGAAGCCTCTAACAAGATTAATTCATCATCATAAATGTATGGAAATTGAACAAGTTCACTGAAAGTAAACTGAGAAAAATAAGTTTTCATATAAAGTATGAAATTCAACATACACTGTATGTTTTACTGACAAGGGAGGCATTCCAAGGATCTAACATTCTGAAGCAACCGATAAAATTTATTGCAAAAGCTCTTGAATCTTTTGGTGAAATAATACAAAATCTAATTGACTGTGTCAGCCAAAAATGAAAATTGAAGAAGTTTAAAAATTCATTTTTAAATTTCAATTTCAAATATCGCTTCCTTACAAAAACTTTTTCTTTGAGGGACTATAAACAACCAAGTAACTGAAAACATTATCTCAAGTTAAATCACAAACCTTTGTGGAAAACACAAAGATTCTTGATATAGATGACTCATATTAAACTGATTGAGTAAAAAGGAATTGATTTAGCCATAAAAAACCTTAAATACTTAAACATCTTCCAGTTGCTCTGAAACTAACATCTCTTAAACATCCTGGAATCCATTTTTGTAGAACAATGATAAGTTTTAATATGTTCTTACCTTCCTGTTGTCAAGAGAGCTAAGATTGGTCTTTGTTCTCATAAATAATATAACAACAGAAAAGCAATATGCAAACAAATAAATTCACTCACTTTTAAATGTGTATATTCACACTCTTTTTCATATGCTGAATTGGTCTTCTTAATTAAAATACGTAAACAGTTTGCTGTATTTCTTTTGTTGTTTTTGTTATGGTTTTTAATGTTCAAGAGCTAATTACTGGATTTTTATGTTTCTATTTCATATATTAATATTTCATATTAATAGGCAGGTGGAGCTGGAAGGCATGTTTCACCCTCTTGTTACGCTGCAGAACTGTACCTTTGAAGCCCCAACTAACTTTGGACATTGCCACACACAAGTCATCTTCCTTGGACCATTCTCAAAGAAAAGCAACAGAAGAGCAGGCTTCTTGAAGAGATCTTGTGAGACCATAGTGTGGCTAGAAAAACAGTTTTAAGAGCCCCCCCAACAAGAAAGGTTAAGGCTTTAAAGGAAAACTGAATACAAAGCAACATTCAAAAGAACAAACCAAAGAATATTCCTTTTAATGAATCAGGAAGCAGAGAGACTAGAAGAGTTCTTCTGTTATACATTTAACCACACTCAAAATACTTCAGTTCTCAGGAAAAAAGAAAAAGGCAACATGCAGAGTAGAGGAACAGTTTCAAGCCACATCTATTTTATAAATGTGGTAGTACGAACTTCGTTTCTTTCCCACCACCCGTAGTTCTCCAGACCTTCCAGGGCAAATTTTTGGGATCTTCTCACAACAAAAAATATGAGGTAGCCACTCCCAGCAAGTGTGCACAGGGCTAAGAAGTTAGCAAGAACCCTTAGGAACCGAGTCAAGTGAATATTTTCCTCTTTTCGGCTCTCCTGTTCCTCCACGATAGCTTCCTGTGCTTATTAGAAACAAAAGCATATTATCAGTACTTTAATGGTCAAGACTCTATATTGCTTATCCAGTTAGAATTCAGTTAAATAAGGTGTGACAAAGCAAATGCACACCTGCGCATCATGTTTTCAGATAAACTCATATTATCCCAGAAAATCCGTTTTGGACCTTTGTGAACCCTGGGATTTGGGATCTCCAGAGCACACTTTGCTTCCATTTACTGTATCCCTGCTAATTCTCATTACACCTTCATTCATGTGTCAATAAGAAATCAGCACCGTCAGCTTGTGAGGTACCATGAGATTGAGTCACCAGCAATACGCGTGTGATTAGCTGCCAGAAAAGGAACTGTCACACTTTAAAAAATGCACATTTGTGAAAAAACAGCAAAAAATTTTCTTTTGAGAGCCAGCAATGGAGGAGGAATGAAAAGACGGTTTATGTGTAGAAAGGCAGAAAAAAACCCAAACAAATATTACACAGATTCAGACTGTAATATAAAATGTTGCCCTAGTCTTTATGCTTGGCCATGACTCCACTGTAAATGAAATCTCCAGCTGCCTGCTTTTGCCAGTAGAAAGACTTTTCTCTCTGAAATGTCTTCATGAAAAGGAAGTTTGGTTACAGCTTCTCAGTTTGGTATAAAGATCAGTTGTCCAGAAGGGAAGCTGGATTCATGAATTATAATAATTAATTACATTTTTTTTTTAATCATGGTTTCACTTTTCTTACCACTTGTGTTTGTTACATAAAGGATAGGGGACTGCAGCAGTGCTTAAGCAAAACTCCCAGAATATCAGCCAAGCTAAGGTTTCACACTTTCTTTCCCTGTTTGTTGGCAAAGATTACAGTATATGTTCATGACTGTATTTCTCAAAAATAAGTCTCCACCTCAACTGATTTATGTTCTTCTCCAAATGTCATTCAGTAGCTGACTGTCACTGGCAGGCATGGAAATTTCACAGACATTCAGTGCTTAATATTTTGTCAACATTTATTTTCCAAGGACCTCTTCTTTCCACTTACCTTGAATGCAGTTACGTTTTATGCCTAGAGCTGGGAAGGTGGGCAGTATGGAGAAACAATATTGGTTATATCACTACTGCAGAAAGGAATAGTGTTGTGTATGATAGTATAGCTAATGCTTGGCCCTCCAGCTCCTACTGCTGTATAACATCAGTGTGACTGCAAGGCTAGTGTCCTATTCATTACCTGCTAACATGTTGCCAGGGTATTCTCCAAACATTATTTGAAAGCTGAATTATCCTTTACATACTGCACTGGCATTTCCCTATATAGAAACACTATATTTAACATTCAACAGGCAGAATACTTCCCCTCCACTGGTTTTGCAGCAGTGCGTCTCACATCCCGCCCTGGATAATAAGCTTTTCAACAAAAAAAAAAGTTTTTCAGGCATAAGCATGATAGAAACTGTAAAACATCAGAAACAAGGATAAGGAAAGGATTATTTTTACAATGGAATAATTTTGCTAAAATTAGTTCTGCAATCACAGAGAATGGAAAAAATAGGATGTAAATGCATAAAGACCCAGAGCCAGAGACTCATAGATCTATCCACTTTGGTTTAAGCATCTAGGCCCCAGGCACAGTTAATACTTGACATTAGTTCCATCTGATTCACAACAATGTGAAAGATAAATCAGATTACATCTCTTTAGTGGTCTTTGTTTTACCTTAAAGCTGGTAGTGATAGAAGCAAACTTATTATCTGCTGTCTCAGGATTGCCGATCAGGTAGTCCCAGCTTGTGAACATTTTCCAGCTGAAATTAAAGCTAGTATCATCCCCACCACCTTCCTCATTTGCATTCCTTGCCATCCTACAAAAATCAAAAAGATGCAGAAAGGCCCTATTAGAACTAGTTTTTCTATGTATGTTTTTTAAATTCTTCCTAAAGTTCTAACTTTATTCTGAAAAATGTATATATTATTATTGCAAACAGTCATGTTATATTAAATCTAGAAAAAAATCTACTTGAAACAGTGGAAAACAATGGAGATTTTAATATTTTTAGAGAATTTATCAGATAATAATAATATTCATAATATTCATTTTCATGAGAAAGAATGAATGTATCTCATGAACATCTCAGAGGAATTCTGCTGAATAAAAAACTCAAACACAATATTAGGTAGATCTCTCAAAGAGGAAGTTGCAGTAGATTTGATTAGAGTCTTCATGAAGGGGAAGAAAAGAATTCTAAAATAACCAGCCAGAACAAAATCACTAACAAAGCTCTCAGTCTTGCCTCTCATCACATATGTATGTATTTTTAAATGATATTTGTAACAGTATCCACAAACATCAAATTCTTTCTTTATTGATTTGACTTCATCTTGACTACTAAATTTACTCTTTCAAAGTGTTGTCATTCGTGTAATAATAGTGGTCTTGCTTCTATATGCTTCATTACTTAATTCGACCCCCTAAACAGAAGGAGGGAGTATGTTGGTAGCATATAAATCATTTAACCTTGAACACTGCATTGATTTTTTGGTCAGGGAAATACAACCCTTTTTTGAAGCTGACTAATGTGGTAGATATATTTTATTAATATCAATACACAGTATACACCACATTTCTAACCATCCAGTGAAATGCATACTTTCAAACAGAGGAATTGAATTATAAGTAAGGGACACAGCAACTGTTTCTGAGCTGGCATAATCTAATGCCAGTTTGTTGTTGTTGTTACTGCTTATTTACAGAAGGGCATATTATGAAACGGTCTTCGTAGGATCTGCCCTGCTGCTGCTTTTAGACTAAGGTAGTTTTAGACTAAGGTAATTACTTCTAAATAGCTCCTAACAAAATAGTGAACAATCCAGTGCTCAGGATGTCATTTTATTGAGACAAGAAACGTTTCCATTTTGTTTCCATAGGAATAGCTGTAGAGTGAAGCTGTAATTCTTTGTATTTCCCATAAACATAATAATCCCACTTAGACTCCTCACTACCTCTTTCATGCATGCACGCATTCTCTTTCTCAGACGTCAATCAACAGGACAGCACCCCCGTTGCACTGCTTTCTGGAAAAACTGCAATAATCGGAAGACTTTAAGAACTGCTCTTAAGATCATCAAGTTACAGACCAGCAGTAATGTCACATGGCCAGGACGGAAAGAGGCTACTGCGTATAGTATGGTTTCCCTCTGTTTTATTCTCAGAGATTCTCTGCTAGAATAAGTTTTATTTTTAGTTTTAGTCTTTATTTGTCTAGGTAACTGTCAAATATTACTCTCTGAAACTAAGACTTCTCTAATCTTCATGAATGTGTGATCAAATAAATATTTTAAAAGACATTTTCCGCCTAAATTAATGACTTTTTTATTGAAGTAGTTTTTCTTTCTCCAAAATACATAGGTGTAATTGATGCTTTTTTTTTTTTCTTCTGGAATGCTTTTGCTTTTGCCCTGTGCAGGAAACCACATAATATTTGAAAAACTGAACATGATTTAATCTAGTGCTTATGAAAGTGAAAAAAACTGGCCACATCACAAAACACTGGAATAGATTAACTGTGATCTTCTCTAAATTCACAAGTGTCCTTGAATCTTGACCTTCAGTGCTCCAATTATTCCACCATAAGAAACATCTATAGCTGCATTTCTAGCTGATGGCAGTTGTTGTGGTAGGTGGTCATTGCACTTGAATCAAGAGTATTAAACACTATATTTACTAGCAGTGTACCTCTTCTGAAACTGTTAGAATCATCACCATGTATTCTAATATTGAGTTTGGCTATAAAATAGTAGTGAATGAATATTCATCTAATTCTGGCCAAATTCAAGTCCAGAATTTGAGTGCCATGTCTCACCAATTGTACTGCTTAGGCCCAGTGTCACTTACACATATGTTTCCTACTGATTTAGCATTATGTTTATAACAGTTTATTAAGCATAGTTAGTTTTCCTGGAGAAAGCACTGCTGGAGATAATTTTGTTCATGGCAGGACATTAAATCTTTACTATGATCAATAATATTCTTTGATACCGCTGTGCAAATGTGACTTAACCACTATAGACTTGCGGAGAGTCATTTACTGCTGACTATGAATTGACATAGAGAATTATTTGCCATATGTTTCTTTCTGGCTTGCCTTCTTTCTTCTTAAAAGAATTTAATTCACATAAGTTATCACTGAAAGAAGAACAGTTGAATTTCCTGAACGTTAACTGACATTATGCTAGATGCAGAGCATTACGAAAAGATGGTCTGACAGTTCTATTCCTCACTTTATGCACTCATTTTACACTTTGAAGTTGCAGGAGGGAAGTACTGGTACTTCACTAAGGATTTTTGCCACTTCCACAACACTGAAAGACAGCTGCTGCAAAAATAAGTATAGGCCCAAGGAATCTTATATGACTTTAACAGAAGTCAGCCTTTCCTTGCATTTTTTCTCCACTGATACTGCATTTGTCCTGCTCTTAAGATTGCTACATTCCAAAGTGTATTTCCAGAAAGAAAGTCTTAGTGATGAACATTGATATTACTTGTTTTTATAAATGTACTTCATTACAGAGCCAGTGTGAACTTACGTTCGAATGACAATCATAAAGCTGTAGCCAATAGTTCCAACACCAACAAGGAAATAGGAAAGAGGCATCCTGAACTTGAGCCACCCAATTGTCCTCTGGTTATTGTAATAACCATAAAAAAGCACAGAATACTGTGCAAAGCCCTGAAAATTCAACAAAAATTGTAACATCACAAGTCTGTTAGATATGCACATAATCAGAATCCTACCAACAGCAGCATAATGAAACATTATTTTCAGTGCATTCAAAACAGTCATAAGCATCACGATAATAAAGCTCACACAATGGAAAGAAAACTCTTTTTATAATTTTAGAAAGAAAGATAGAATATTTAATGTGAATTTTCAAATCTTTTATCTTTAAAACTTTTCAAGGCAACTCTATCTACAATAAAAAAAATTCATCCTCATATTTTGTTCTATAAATTACTTGCAGCAAAAATGAGATATTTTTGCTTCATTTCCACATTCCTGCATAACTTACTTGATATTAAATTCTCATGTAACTTCTTTGTCTAGTAACATTATTTTCTGTTCACTGGCTGATCATGTAATATGTTAGCCATTACATAACTACATTTTTTGGATGATTATTATGTATGCAGATTTTTTTAAACACTTACACTCCAAGGCTATAAAGAGTGTGAGATAAGTGTATCTTTCTTTTCAGCAGTTAAAAGTTTTTCTGTTTTTCTAAAAGCAATGAGATTCACTTTCTCTTCTACAGATCAGTGTGCTGGTTTTTCAAACTAATTTACTAGTACATGGTAAACTATAAACAGTTGCTGGTGTCTAAAATGATTCAAATAAATGAGGCCCTCTGATAATCCTCAGGTTAGAGCAGGAATCTCTTCCTAGAAGATTGTACCCAGAAACTTTCTGACAGCAGCTTACCATGGCTACTGCTCCAGCTGATTGTAATGAATTCAAGTCAAATACAGTGTTCAGTCAAAATGTAATTGGTGGATAGATCATGTGTTATTCTGACACTAATACAGTAATCTGAGGTTTCTGTTAGTTGAAAAGCACCATTTACTCCCTTTCAGGTGTTCAGTATCTCATATTATTTAAATAACATATTTCCCTTACACAGTGTCACACAACATGCATTTCGTCTATAGTAGCTCCCGCTACAACCGAAATGAATCACAGTATAAACTAAAAAAAAAAAAAAAAAATTGCAATTATTAGCTGAAAATGAAGTATGAATATATCATAAATAATTATTATATAAATAAATAATATATAAAAAAGTAAATACTCCTAACTTACTTTGCAGCATCCAATAACCGCTACCAAATAAAAGGAACTATTTCCTACACTGCTTAATTGACGATGTCACTGTCTTCAGTGAATAGTATTCAATCTGACATTCCTCAAGAAAATTCTTTTTTACCCTCAGTATTTTAGAGGATTTGTTCCTTTCACTGCCCTGTTCTAATTTAATTTCCATTGCATTTGTTCCTTGTGTTAACTGCTACTCTTATTTACTAAACTATCTTCATAGCTGTCAGATCCTGTTTCTCTCAGATATTGTAACTTCCTCCTCCTTCCACCATCTGTCTACATTCATCTTTCCTCAGCTCCATTTATTTTAAAAACTTTATTCCTATTTGCTGTATAAGCCTCTTTTAGTCTCTATTCTCTTTATAAAGGTTTCAACTCACTACATAATTCATATTTCTCCATTAGCTCCCTGATGTTTTAACTACTGTTTAAAATGTCATCATTATCTAAATTCCTGGCTACATGTCTAGACATAGTCTTCCTGTCATTCAAGTATGTAACTCCTGATGAATTAAACACGTCATCCTATGCAGCAGTCACTGGAAAATGTTATACAGATGTTTTCTTAGAAAGGTAATGTTCACTTCTATCCATATCTATACAAGGAGGGACTGTAAAATGTGGAGCAAAGTAAAGCAGAAGTCATCTGATCACTTAATATATATTTACCATCAAAAGAGAGGCAATCAATGTATTTTCTACATATCATTACAATAGTTTAAAATACAGTGTTTTGCAATTAACAAGCCTGAAAGATTTTGCTCATAAATGACAAAATGTGTTTATCAAATTAAGTATTTTCCTGTGCTCTGTGGTCTTATTACCAGATTCTTCTTGCACCATTGGCTGAATATTTAAAATAGAGCCAAGAAAAAGCCAAAATGTGAAGGCATTTGAGGCTCTACATATGAGTATTGAGCTACAAAGGACTCTGAGATCTAGACATCACAAGATTAAGGATCTATATATCCCCTAACCATAGCCAAAAATGGTAATATTAAGGAGAGGCATAATCACTGTATATGTGTGTTTTTTTTTTTTCAGGGAAGATCAGAGATGGTTTAATGCTGGAAAGGGAATAGGTACAAAAATTCAACTGTGCCCTAATGAAAATGCTCATGCAGAGCTCAGCGTCCAGCACTGCTGCATGCCACCAGCACAGGTGGAATAGGATCTCAAAGGCACCAAAACCACCCAGAGAGGCGTTTTCTAAATATAAGTCAGTATGCTAACAGTTGGACACACTGAGCTGTAAGATGGAGGAATTTGCACTTGAGTTTATTTCCCCAAGAAATGAGTTTGCTTATAACAATTATATTCATGCTTTCTGCTGCTAAAACTCAAATGCTAGAAGATACGTCATTATAGTCTTGGTGCTCCTTAGAGAAAAGGAGTGCAGCAGATTGAGAGATAGATTACTATCTATTTCAATAGATGCTGCTTCCATCAATACAAAGGAAAATCTTAACTAGACTGTCACACCATTTCACAAGGGAAAAGTACCTTTTGTTGACCACAGCTCATAGAGAACTCTAACAACCTTCTAACTAATGTGTTGCAATACAAAATTTATCATCAGCTGGCCTTATACCAAGTTGGGTCACGTTTATACAAAGAGGCCAACTGCAGAGACATGTCATTGAAAAATTAGAGAAGTTGTTTTCAGGATGAAAAAGGAGTATATGATCTTTAGGAATAAATTGCTAACCTGCTAAATACAGTTAATCAAATTCATCCTTAATAGACAGTATCCAGAGATGTGGATCCAGTATAGAGAATTTTTCCAATGAGTCTTTGTATTGCTTAAAATACTGAAATGTATGTGTGGACACTGAGATTTGTCATAAATTTTACCCCTGGGAAAAATCTATACTTAGAATTTGTGGAAAAGATAAAATTAAATTAATTCTATTTTCATTTTCTCCTGAAATATTCCACATTAAATCTTTAAATATTAAATAATGAAGCCAAAGTTCTTAATAATCAAAAAATCATGTGAATATGCAACATTGTAAGATTATGCACTTACACTAAAATCCCAAAGAGTAGCAAAGTTCATAGCTGTAGCTTCTTCGGCTCGTGGAACAGTTTTTCTAGGTAAAGAGCCGTATGGCTTTCCCATCAAAGCCTGGAAACAAGAAATGATAACAATTTACGTGTTAAAGCAAAATACCAACAAAGGAAAGGGATAGTGATCTGTCAGTTCTTAGGAAGACTTTTCTTGTGCTCCTTAGCTCCTTAATGAGAATGACCTATTTCTCCACCTTTTTTCATTGCTTCTCACATTAATGTTTGAAACTATGCCTAAAGTATGCATTAATGATATTTTCTACATTTAAAGTGACAATTCACTAGCATCAATGTGTTACCAAGATGTGTCACATTCAAAGGCAATAAAGAAGTTCAAATTCATCAGTAGGGTTTATTTTAAAGGCAAGACCAAAAGATTAATTTTTCTTGTAAAATGGGATTTCATTGGTTTGTTAATTGAAATACATGTTAAGTTGCGAGGGATAAAATTTTTGGATTCTGTCCCAGTGTTCTGCCAAGATGCTTGCCAAGCCACAGTATACATCCTCATTGGGCACTTTCCAGGCTTTTCCCTGTGAAAGTTGGGCATATTCTCTCTTTTGGTTTCAGTGGAAAATGGATCACACTATTGAAATGTTATACTAAGGAACAACTGGAAATTCCCAACATCCTATTTCCCATTTGGCCGCTAGAAGACAAGGTGGGAGACTGCAAAAGAGTGAAATCGAGCAGATGACACAACAATTTCAATTTCATATAAGCCCTCTTTTTTGAAAACTTTAGCACCATTTCAGGCCATGCAAGACCACTTTTTGGACACAATCTTACATACATTTTTCTGTAAAGACTAATTCAAGATACCTCTCTAAAGACAACTTTCTACGAAGAAAGTATAGCTTTATGTCTTTTGTATATCTTAATAGTTTTCAATGGAGCATAAAGAGATTACAAAATTATTTGAAGTTCAAGTCCTATGAAATGTCACAGCAAAGACAGAAATTCACATACCAATCTTCAATGAAAATTTTAAAAAATCACACCTCAGGCACCATTACAAGTCCAAATGTCAGTCCAAAGAGAATCATGTTTATTCCATACATCCAGCGTAAGAATATGAAATAAGATGCTACCGATGAGCCAAAGTGACCTATGAAAATGTAAGATGTGAAAAAAAGGAAGATCAGTTAGTCTTTATATGTTGCTTTATCTTAAGAAGAATTTGTTCAAAGTTTCTTTTTTTTTTTTTTTTTTTTTTTTAAGAATAAATGAAATTAAGGGATTTTTTTTCATTTTCTTTACTACTGAAATTCTAGTAACTTTTTTCCAGAACGCATTCATTGACCTGGCAGAGAAAAATGAAACAAACAAACAAACAAATAAATGCAAAAATACTACTTAGACAAACTGTTTGGGGTCCTGTAAATGTTGTGATATTTATTCATACTAAATCCTCTAGTGAAGGATACAAAGTGAGTCATGATTTTTTTTTTCTTTTTTTCTGGTGCATATTTTGAGCATTTTTTGACATTTTAGGCCAGTGTCAGCTTAGCTGGTTTAATAGGAACCAGCACTGAATTAGCCAGTGGGAGTAGTCTTTCAAAGGACATAGGAGTTCTTGTAAAGTACTCCTCTAATTCAGTTACAGAAAACAAAATTGTTCACCAAGGAAGGACAGAAAGATCTGCAACTGTTTTTAACCTTTCTTTATCTTCCTTTGCTATCCATGTATTGCCCCCCCACCCAGGTGTAGCGCCTATCACACAAACTAGACCTTGGACTCTCTCCAGCTTTAGAACCCTGAACAAATCTGATGTGAAGAAAGAGTGCAGGAAAAATGGAGTGCTAAACACCTGATTTGATCAATACCTCTCTGCAAGTCTGGCCAAACAGAAGTAAATAGTTCAAATTAAATTCTGATCTGATGAAGAACCACTCTGCTGGATATAGAACAGCAGACAGTCTTGTCCATCTGTGTTAGAAAAACCTGGATTTCACTTCAGCTACCAACCATTCACATGAAAAAAACCTGACCTTTTCCACAGGTTTTCTCACACACACGTAAGGAGCATGATGCACTCAGATGACAAATTGTGAGAAGCTAATCTCTCTGTGCAGAATTTATGTTGTTATATACGCACTGTTTTGCAAAGCTGGCAACAGATTCTTTCGTTTTGTAAAATGAGGTTAACATGGTTGGTACTATTTGGGGCTTATCTATGCGTGCTTTATGATAGTAACAAAATTAGAAAAAGTGATATTAGTAGAAAAATTGATACACTTAAACTGACATAATCCCAGATTATAAGCAGAAATCCATTGGTAATAGGACAGGCTGAGAGAGCTAGGGCTGTTCAGCCTGGAGAAGAGAAGGGGGAAATGGTTTCAAACTAAAAGAGGGAGATTTAGACTGGATCTAAGGAAAACATTTTTTACAATGAGGGTGGTGAGGCACTGGAACAGGTTGCCCAGAGAGGTGGTGGAAGCCGCATCCTTGGAGACATTCAAGGTTGCTGGATAGGGCACTGAGCAACCTGATCTATCTATAGGCATCCCTGTTCATTGCCAGGGAGTTGGACTACATGACCTTTAATATCCCTTTCATCTCAGAAGGTTCTATGACTGTGGAAAGAGAGTAAAAAACTTTTTGTCAAAGATTTGAGAATTTCAAAGTCTACTTTATTCACATTTCAAAATGAAATTACCATTTTGATATTCTGCATGAAAAAGTAGCCTGAGCTGGTCAGCCTGGTTTGTGATATGCCACTTACGCAGTCATAACCAAGCTACAGCCTTTGATGATGCTATAGACTTCAAAAACACAAGTACAGGAAATTTCTGACAGGATTCCTGGAGGATTTCTGACAGCAAGATTCATTTGATAGTCTAGAGTAGACATGTCCAACTTGTGGGCCTAACTGGACTTATCTTTCCAGAGGAAGAAATCCTTCGCTTCACAATCACAGCTTATTCGTGTCATCATTTTTTGGTAGTACATACATCTATGAAAAACTGTTTTCAAGGAGGAAGCACAGGAAGAGTAAAATTTCATTTAAAAGTTCTGATGAAAACCTTAAGAGCTCACCAAGAATTGCAATCACATCCATTGAACCAGACTGTTGCACTAGTTTCACAAAAACAAGGTCAAATATCCCACTAGTTTTATGTTTTTGTTCCTCTCTATGTGTTTTAATAAAAATATATATTTTAAAAGTATGGTTTTTTTACTAATATACATTAACTATATTGTATCTTTTAAATGTGGCCCGAGACAATTCCTCTTCACTCACTGTGGCCCAGGTGAGCCAAAAGATTGGACAGACATGGTCTAGGGCTCTGCCTATTTCGTGTGTTCTTTTGGGTCAGTCTTAATATCCTCATTCTTTTGGGAATGGCTTCTTTTCAGGAAGCAGAAAGTAATATGGAACATGGTGAGAACAAGGTCCTTATTCACTACAGTGGACAGCATTATATAAAACTAAGCAGAGGTTAAAATGAAGTTTTGCTTCCTAGGGCTTAAAAACTGTAATTACCTTTTTCTTCTTCTCCCTCACTCTGTTTCCCTATTACTTCATTTATTAATACTCATGATACTGTTGATTATCACACAAAGGAAAACTCCTTCAAGAGTTTTTGTGTTTAAACTTTGCTGGTCCATAGGCCAAGCAGAAGAAAGGTCTGTATAACTTTTAAATGCGTAGTTAATGCTAGTCTGCAGTTTGGGACATAGAATGAAAAGTTAAAAACAGTGGTGTGTCTTCTCATGTCAACATAGTGATTAATATTTATTTTTCTCATGACAAACTCTTCTGTAGAACATCTAAGTCACAGTACTAACTGTTGACTTATTATTTGACTTGACATGATCAAAAAGGGTCTTGGGTACCTGCAAGTGGCCTTGATACAAAACCAGCTATGCTACTTGCCCTCATCCAACACATTTTTCATTTGACCTCTTTTTACCAAAAGCTATACTGTTTCTATTGACTTCATGTCAATTTAATAGTTCTGTTGTTTTCATAAGGTGTGTTTATTACAATGTTTTTTTCCACCAAATTGGCAGTATCAGTTGGCAATGGTAGGGCAGCATGGCTACCTATGCTCCTCAGTTTGCAGGAGAGAAAGCATTTAATATTTTTTAACTTTGTTTCACTGTTACAGTATTTCTCGTTAAAGTAATCTTCCCAGTATTTCCTAACTGATCTTTTACCATCATATAGGACCTTCATTTACATTTCTTTCTCAACCTCTCTATAAAACCCTGGCTGCTTTTGAGAACAGAGCAAAGCACTACAACACTACAGTAATAAGCATCAAGTATTTTTTAAAAGAGCCTCTGTTACATGTTAACTTCTGACCTGCATCACAAAGGGGGCAGACCTGTGCAGTATTATCAATGCACGGTTTGGCATTCTTTTTTTAATTGGTGCTCCAGATTTCAAATATGAGTCTGCTCTGAAAGTAATGCTTCCTTTTTTATTATGTTGGCCCACAACTTCAGTGACAGATGGTAGTGGTATGAGAGTAGAGGTTGAACCAGAGGAGGTTCAGGTTGGATATTAGGAAAACTTTCTTCTCCAAAAGAGTGCTCAGGCACTGGAATGGGCTGCCCAGGGAGGTGGTTGAGTCACTGTCCCTGGTGGTGCTCAAGAAACATTTAGATGTTCTACTACGGGACATGGTTTAGTGGGCAAATATTGGTGGTAGGTGGACAGTTCAACTGGATGATCTTGGAAGACTTTTCCAACTTCAGTGATTCTATGATTCCATGATTTCTGCCAATATCCTGTTGCATTTTGTTGCCATGAGACAGATGGCAGCAGAGGGGCAGTCTGACAAAATGATGTCTGGCATGGAAGTGCGTATATGAAGCAAAGGTGTGTCACTGAATGACAGCCACAGACACTCATTGATGCTAGATGAGCATTTATGGAGATGAAACAGTGCATGTGAGCACAGTGAGGCAGAGGGTGGGGCGTTTCAGCAGTGGTGACAGTGATATGAAAAACGAGCCACAGTCCAGTTTGCCACGCATAGCTGTCACACCACAAAATGAAAAATGTCTCAATCAGTTCATCCATGCAAATCAGCAGATTATGACCAGGGAACTGTACGGAGTCGAATATCAGCTTCAGTGTGTTGAAAATGATGGTAGCAATGTTGGTACACCAGGTGGGTCCCACAGATACTCAAACAGGAAGAAAAAAAACAGACTTATGTCTGAGTGCAGCATGCAGGCTCCTGTTCATCAAGGGAGAAAATGCACAGTTAATGGCAGTGGCTATGTTGAAAAACAGTGTTTTGTAGCTGAGAATTTGCTCTATCAAATAGTGTTATTGTGCTCCTTGTATCTGTTCTAGTTTCCATGGAAATAAATATGAAGCTTTACTTTCAGAGCGAGCATTATATACCTGCACTCATTCTAATCTACAAGGCAAAGATTGATTTGAGACAAGTCATACTTGCTTGTTCAGCTGCAAGTTTTTAGGAGGACTGAAGAATAAAAATGAGTGTTTCTCAGTGGTAAGAATATTCTATTTACTGCCTACTGTTAACAGTTACTGCCTCATCTGCTTGGGATTCTTTTATAAACAGCTCATTTTGAGACCAGGAAATGCAAATCATCTTCATGTGAGAGCAAAGAAATGACTTATGCTTAAAAATAACTGGTTGGAAGCTAACAGCTAAGAAGATTTGCTGAGCATTAACTGCTTCCTCACACAAATGTATTCAAACAGATAAGGAAGTCTCTTACAAAGAGTATTCTGCATGTAGATGACAGGCCTTAATTCCATTCGTGAGCTTGCTACTTACACTTTCTATTAGTTAGGATTAACACTCAAATAGAATTTGAAGTTTCCTAAATTTTAACTCTTTTATGTGCTGTTGACATCACCTACTGCATTTTGTTGGTATTCACAGTTCTGTGCTTAGTGGCCAGATTTATGTTCAAAGAAAACAGCTCCTAGCATAATATTAGCAGTTATCAAGGAGGATTACTTTAAAATGTTACCTCTAGTTTTTTTGGAATAAGAAGCTGTTTGTCTATTTATAATCCCTTGGTCCTTCTGTTGGATAGAGCAGATGCTACTTAGAAACATTCATTTTCAGGTATGTTTAACTAGTGAATAACATATACCAGACACTCTTCTGTGTCCTGATGGTAAAAAAATTATCACAAAATAAATGTTAGTTTGAACTTGCTCTACTGTGTAGTAATATGGAAAGCAGCTGTACAGACACAGTTCTGAAGCAGTGAACTGGATAGTGCATCAGATTTCTAAGAGTGGTCCAAACAGTCTATTTTACCTGTCACAGTCTGATGTCATTTGCTGCTCATTTTACTGTACTGTCTCCTCCTGAAATGAGCTGTCAAGTAGACATTGGTCAATTTCTTTCTTGCAACTACATTTTGCTACGAAACTACAGCCCATTGGAACTAACATGGCTAAGAACTCACAGACATAGTGGTATCTAATGATGATATCTTTATTTTAAGTATTGATCCTGGGGCAAAAATCCTAGTGTTCAATCACCTTCTTTCACCTCTCCTCATTCTTTTGTGCGTTCTGAGGGATCCAGTGTTTACGAGCAAGATAACTTGTGCCAACAGGATTCTCTGAACTGTTCAACATGCTTCCTTTAGCAAGACCTACTATGTGCTTAAGTCAATAGTGTTATTGTTGTTTCACAAGTAATTAAACTTCGCCTGGAAAGATAAAGCCATTCACACTGTGACATAGAAGTCGAAGGGCAACCAGGTATTTGTTCAGTTTGTAGCCGTCTAGAAGCACATCTCCCCCTGCAGAGTTGCTTCTGCTGCTTCTTTAACACAATGGCACCTCTGAAGACAGCAACAATTAAGAACATTTAATTTCATGGAGTTCACACATGCAAGATTGAAGCTGTGTGGAAGGGTAGATCTTTCCCCAGTATGTTCTGTACTTGATTTCTGATTAAATCTGGAAGTTTTGACCAGAGTTTGATATTAAAATAATGTTTTTTAAACATGATCTTGTACTAACTCTGCTGACCCGAAATTTGGAGAAGACTAAGGTAATCCTTGATGCAGCACTGTTTGTTAAATGCTAAAAAAAAAAGAAAAAAAAATCCTCTTCTCCTTTTTCTAAACTTAATACAGTAAAATCAGTAGAGTATATATATCCTGCCCATATATAAATTCAGTTGGCAATCAGATCAAAAAAAGCTAAAGCAGAAATTCAGTCTCTTTCCCCAATGTATCTTAATACTTCCTCATTTCTTATACATCAGTTGTCTTACTTCAATTACAGTTTCTCTCACTTCTCCTTTTGTTAATATCTAAATACCCTTTTCTTTCAGGGACTTGGCAACTTCATCAGTCTCGTCATTAGTGTGACTTTGATCTAAGTACTTTATATTTACTAATACAAGGTATGTGGTGAGAGCTACTACTTGAATTAACCAGAATCAAGTAAGTTGTGATTTAAAACTATTTTAACTATTTTCATATAAATATATCAGACTTGTATCCTTGAGCCTTTTTCCAGACTACACAGTTTTGACTGTACTTCTTCAATTACTAATACTCAGACAGAAGATTGTTTCTGAATGTACAAGTAAGTTGCTTTGGCAATGAGACAAATGAATTAAAAAAACTATAATAGAAAAAGAGTAAACTTTACAATCTTTCGTCTTGAAATTATGAAAAGGTATTATCCTACCATGATTTGGAGAGCTTCTAGGTGACAGCAAAAATGTTAACCATTGCAAAGGATGACAGTATATTGATACATGAGCAAGACCGGAGGGGTCGCTATTTTTGTATTCATAATTTACAAGGAAAGAGTAATGATAAAAACATTACTAGCAGAAGGGCTTATACCAGGACTCCTTCTTTATGGAAACTAGCAGAAACATAATTCTCACAAAACCACAAAATGTCTATTATGTGTCCAGATCAGTAAATTACCACGTGTACCTTGCTGCTGAATTTGATTTTAACTAAAGCAGCTTCTTCTAAACTTCACTCAAATTGAGTAGATAATCTATTCTGCAGTCTATAAACCATATGTTTAAGGACATTATGAAAGTTCTCAAGAGTTATTTTGCTGTCCAAAACTCCACAAAATTCACAATTTATCATTCTCCTATTCTTCTGTTGTTCTGGCTGTTACTTTTAGATGCAACTCAGAGTTCCTTCAAAAGGCAACTTCTCTAAAGTCAGGCACTATTGGAAATTCTCAGTTGTATTTCATCTGCAGCAGAGCCTCACTCAGGTACTCAACTGAAGTCAAATTTCCTTCCAAGAGAGGGACATAGTTTAAATTCATCACTGGAACTCTCAAACATAACAGCAGTACTAACTACACTGATTTATTTATGTTTATGTCTAATACATAGTGATGTCCAAGGCCACTAATTTTTGCTGTGTTATATGATAGAAAATCAAATAAATAATTTTGTAACACCTCATATAAATCTAAAGAAGAAAAAAAAAATCGTAGAAATAATTATGATATACAGACAAAATAAAGGTAGACAACAGCTAAATCCCAATATCTCTTTTCCAAGTTTAACTTCAATCCTGGGTCTTACTGTAAGGTGCCTAACATTCTCTCAAGGACATCTTGAACAAGCTATGATACCACATTTAATAATTATTAATGAAAGAAGAAATACTTATTGCTTTTATACCTGTATGTATAGACAGGGAGGTATTTCTGAAGTGCTGAGAAGTAATTTACAATTTTTGGCATACATCAGAGATATGATACTAGATAGTACTCTTTATTATCATTCACAAGTACTTACTTTCAATCTCTTTAATTTTCATTTCCCAGGGTATGCAGGCTGTCTTAAAATTCTCAAAATCTCTTTGGAATTTCATCCATTTCTGAAAAAGTTCATAGAGTTAAAAATCATTTCTGACCATAAGTGTTCAATTTCCCCTTGAGCTAACTAATATAACCCCTTAATCATACACACCATTCTTTGGCAGAACACCCTGCCACAGAAGCACTAGCTTATGAAGAGTCATCTCTTTTTTGTTTGTTCTGAATATGTCTCCCGCTGCCTTTGTGTGAAGTTCCTGTTTCTTCCACAGGAAGAATGATTAAATAATCTCTTACTTTCGTGACATTCATTTTTTAGAATTGTTTCTGAGAATTTAATTTGTTCTTTCCTTTGCTATTCACAATTCAGATTTGGAGCTCAAGCTTTGTCATTTAATTGCAATTACTCTACTCACTACTTTATCTATTGGATAAGTAGAACTTCTGTAACTGAGCTTCTTGTGCACAGCCGAGTTTGAAAGCCTAATCCCCTTTTGTGCATATTAATGTTAATAAAGATGTGACTACACAACTGCCTGCAGAAAAGCCAATCTACCTAAGGGTAAACCTGGACAGAATAAGTAGTCCTGCCACATATTCATAGTATCACTCTGCAACAGCATTTTATTTTGAGTAGGAGTGTACTTTTGAGGTGAATCTCCCAAAGCAGCCAATTTACCACATTCACATTTGAGCTTTAAAGCTCTATCAAACCATAAAACTCATATAAAAAATATACTGCAGAAGTGTACTAATCCATATCCTCTGCTACTGTGTACTTAGTCCATGAAACCACACAGGACTTGGATCAAAGTAAAACTGACCAGAACACATATAATACGGACATGGAGTCCTCAGCAACAACTGTTCAGCCTCTCAGTCACACTCCTACAGAGCCACATGGCATCCTAGAGTATATCTGAGATACAGTCATAAAGTTTTGGCTCAGTAGAGGTGTCTGGTATTTTTACAGTGGGCAAAAAGGCACTTTCTGATCTTTCTCAAGATCAAGGGAAAGATCAGGCTTAAGATCCAGTCTGCAGGGAAACAATCTACACCAAGAGAATTTTTTTCAGGAAATGTGTCTTCGTAACTCCTACAAAACAGATGATTTTTCTATTGACAGATGTCTCAATCAAATGCCTGATAAACAGATGATAGGTCTCAATCAAACTGTGAGCTTAATTAAAAACTGTTCCATGTGAGAGCAGAGGAATCTAAAGCATTAATAACCAGATAAAGACAAGGAAATTTATTTTGGAAATGAGTACACATGGCAGCAATCTTCAAAAGCCTCCCTTTTTGCATTACAAGAAGTTAGTGAAATAGTATACTTACCTTGGTCATCATCACTTTGTATGCATAGAATTTTTTTCCCTTTCCTTTTCCAAGTGCACCTTCAAATTTTTCAACAAAAAGCTGTGCTTCTCTGGAAAATAAGGGCAAAAGAGAGGTATAGTTAATTATAATTACATAATTATATATTTTTAAATGTAATTTTTTCTAACTCTACATTGAGTTTTGTATAACCTTGTTCCCTTAGTAATATTCAGAAAGAAAAACTCAGATTTTGTTGTCCAGCTGCCTAAGAGAAAATTATTTCCATTTTTTACTTCTGAGATATGTATATGCTAGAGCTTTGGTTCCCCTGTGTCTACCCTTCCCAAGACCGTATTTAATTCAACTCTTGAGAATTTCTGCATACATAATCTCTAACTGTACAGAATAATTCCTTAGAAGTGTAGCACAGCAGTACCCAAAAGGCTGAAATTTTGATTGTAAAGATATGGAAGTTAAATAATACACTTGTGATACAAATGTGAAGTTTCTTTTTTTATTGTTTTAAAGAGTATGATGATCATGTTTCAAAATAATGAACAGATAAGACCAAGAATGTACTAATATTTCTCCCTTTCATCCAAACTTCATTTACAAGTGTGACTTCTGTGCATCTCTCCATTGAGAAAATACACTCTAAAAGCCACACGTTCTGACATAAACCACTGAAAAACTGAGTAAGAATTATTAGCTGTCAAGTGTATGCTCACTGGTCAACTATTTTATTATTTTTACCTGGACAATTACAAAGCATTGTATATAATATCAATCACAGAATCATAGAACAGCATAGGTTGGAAGGGCCCTTAAAGATCACCCAGTTCCAACCCCCTGCTATGGGCAGGGCTGCTAGCCACCGGCTCAGGCTGCCCAGGGCCCCATCGAACCTGGCCTTGAATGCCTCCATGGATGGGGCTAACACAGCTTCTCTGGGCAGCCTGTGCCAGTGCCTCACGACCCTCTGAGTAAACAACTTGGACCTAACATCTAACTTAAATATCCCCTCTTTCAGTTTACAGCCATCCCTCCTTGTCCTGCCACTATCAGACCATATAAAAAGTCAGTCCCCTTCCTATTTATAAGCTCTCCTCAAGTTCTGGAAGGCCACAGTGAGTCTCCCCAGAGCCTAACTGTATTACACTAAGCACTTGAGGAAAGGTAGACAACTGGAAAAATGTGTATGTTCCTTTAGAGACTCTAAGTCTACTCAAAGGAATTAGTACACTTGCATCTGCTGCTCACAGATTTTACTCACATAAGCAAGCAAAAAGATTGTGTCAAACTGCAAAAGATGATACTGGCATTGCAGAATAGTAGAGTAGCTGTGATAAAGGAAAATGAAAGTTACATATGAAGAAGGTTATTAATCACATCAAAATTTCTCATAAGTCATGCTTAATATCAATACATCTTAGAAAATGTTGAGTAACTGCAAATGCAATTTTCATTTGAATAACTACAAAAATGAGACATTCATCATACTACTCTTTTTAAATACCAGTGCTAATCTTTTCTTTCTATACTTCCCAAGATTATGCGAACTACTGAATTCAGCTTTCACTCTTTGAGTCCCATCTGAGCACTCTCCTTCCAAATGCTCACATCTAAACCCAGCTGGTGAGGTATCAGGACTAATGCCATTTCTCCTGATAACCTGAGGATTACAGCAGGCTTTTTCCTACCAATTTTCCATGTTTTTCCTTCAAAGACTCAGGTTGGTAGAAAGAAAAGCTGCTATACACTTAGAGATGAATCCCAAGACAGTAACCTTTCCCCCCCCCCCCCCCCCCTTTTTTTTTCCCTGTGGCAAAATGCATAGACAGACTCAGAAAAAAAAAAAGATAAAATAGCCAATCACCCACTCAGATACACAGCCACATATACCATCTCTTCACCACTTCAAAGCGTTCCTCGGGATCCTTTTAAGTCTCTAGAAATCTCTTACTCTGTGCTACTGCATCACATTTATATTCTAGATCTCAGCATCCAACTTTGTTTTTTACTTTAGCTGACTTTGACACCAAATTGAGCACTTTGCATTTTCCAGATCACCCAAGTTCTTCAGAGGTATTCTGGCTGACATCTCATTCCTCCCTTTTGACTCTCAGAAGAGTTACACTCTTACTACTAAGGCCTATCTAAAACAAGTGAGAGAAAACAGGTTCTTCATCTTTAGGAAAAGTGGCCAAGAGTCCTGTTTAAATCCACGTGCTCAGGGTTTAAAATCTTATTGCGCTGTCTGGAGAGATATAAGGCACTCTTAACAGCAGGTGGCAGCGTCCTCACAGATGCTGCACTTCTAGAATCAAATTGGACACATACCAATCCCTAAGTCACCACATCATATTTTTCACTTAAGGGAAAAACGTTTTACCACCGCTTCTGTCATCAGATTATTCAAGCAGCAGGCAATTTCATGGAAAATTACTGAAATTGAAGGCTACAGAAATTGAAATTGAACTGCAGAAAGCCTATACTTTCAGTCAAAATCTACAAAGAGTTATGATGCAGAACACAAAGATTTCAAAATACAGGGTTTGGGGAGCATTTTATTTGTTTGTTATGTATTGTTGTTGTGGTTTGTTTTTTGGTTTTTTGTTTTTTGTTTTTTGTTTTTTTAATGAAGTATTAAATTAGAAATTTAAAGGGGGAAAACAACCACTAACACTTTAAAAATCCTCCATGCTGGATATGGACAGTTTGCATCTGTAGCTGAACAAGGTACTCCACAAACAAATTCTACAATGAAATTAAGTTAAGCCAGAGAAAGAATGAATTTTCCACAATGGAAATCATAAAAAGATTTACTTTAAACTCAATTGAAGCTTTGTGTTTGCTTGTTTGATACGTTTTATTGCACATTTTTCTTAAAAAAAAAAAAATTATGTCTCTCTGCTCCCTGGACTTACCATCAAGCAATTTTTCAAGAGTTTTAGTATTACTTAAGATTTTACTCCATTTCTGACTTTCTACAACAAACAAAAACATTGATTTTTGAAGTGGTGATCCAAATCTCCTGGGCTGATGTTGCTGAAGTTCCTGAACATTTCCTTCGGTTTCACTTTGCTGGTGGCTGATTTCCTCCCTCCTTTCTCTAACACTGCCCTACGCCAGTGCATGATGGTTACAGAACTTTTATAAACTTCCCATAAATGGGACTAATTTATAATTTGATTTTTTCATATTTTCACTCCACAGACCTCCATGGGGCTAGGTTCATCATTCAGCACAGCTAAACAAGACAATACCTGACATCAATTAAACTCACTAGGTGTAAAGCTTCTTTCATGCTTCATGAACAAACTGTGAGGCAACTCCTTTCCTGCTTTCATATACTGCTTGACCTGCACGTTTGTTGCATGAACCTAAAAAAAACCAGATCAGTCCAAATGGTGGACTTTAGTGCTAATTATTTTAATTTTCCCTTTTTGACTGTACTTGCATTCTAGTCTTGTTACAAAACATCACGACTGTTGTCATTAATAGGACTTTCAATGACTGTGACAAGAAGATGTTCCAAACATACATAAAGAAACTAAATATTTCCCATTCATGTGGAGTAATAGTCAAAATCATCACATAGTTAATAAAAAAGTAGCACATACTAAATGTTATTATATAGAGTGGAGGACAGCTAATGCCACCCCAATCTTAATGAACAGCAAGAAGGACAATTCAGGAAACCCCAGGCCAGTCAGCTTCAGCTCCATCCCTGGAAAGACGATGGAATATCTTTTTCTGGATGTCATGTCCAAGTAATTGGAAGAGAAGATGGTTATCGGGAGTAGTCAACATGGATTTACCAAGGGAAAATCATGCTTGACCAACCTAGTAGCCTCTGTGATGTCATCACCAGCTGGATAGATGGGGGGAGAGCAGTGGATGATGTGTACCTTGCCATTTGCGTTTTAAACACAAGGTGTTTAACTATGCCTCCCACAACATCCTTCTAATGAAGTTTAGCAAGTGTGGGATAAATGAGTGGACAGTGAGGTGGGTTGAGAACTAGCTGACTGGCAGAGCTTAGAGGGTTATCATCAGCAGTGCAGAATCTGGCTGAAGGCCTGTAACTAGTGGTGTTCCTCAGGGCAACACCTGGGTCTCTTCAGCCTGGAGGAAAATACACTGAGGGGGGATTTTATCACTGTTTATAAATATCTGAAGTGTGAGAGCCAAGTGTATGGGGACAGGCTCTTTTCAGCTGCGTGCAAAGACAGAAAAAGGGGCAATGGGAACAAACTGAAACACAGGAAGTTCCATACAGACACAAGGAAAAACGTATTTACTGTTGGAATGGCAGAGCACTGGAACAAGTTGCCAAGAGAGGTTGTGGAGTCTCATTCTGTGGCTATGTTCAAGACCCATCTAGATGCCTACCTGTGCCATTTGCTGTAGGGAAACTGCTTTAGCAGGGGGTTGGACTTGATAATCTCCAGAGATCCCTTCCAACCCCTACAATTTCGTGAATCTGTCATTATGCAATTGAAATAAATGAAATTCTTCTGTAAAAAGCTTCCTAGCTTTGAAAGTTCAGCAACAACATGACAGCATTCAGTCAGGGAACACACTTTCAGTGGATTTTCCATGTTTGTGACACATACTCTTTTTTGTTAAGTATAAACCAATATGTTATTTAATTCAGCTTTCTACCTTGATATTTAATCCACTTCATTTAAAAGGCTTCCATTTATACATCCTAGTAGACTTTTGCCACACTTCGACCTTTTCTCTATTTCTTTTATTTTAAAAATGAAATGTGAAGAAACACAGAATAATCAAGCAGTATAGATTAGTCTTAATCCCATAGAACTATTTTAGAAACCTCAACAATTACCAAAAACACACACATATACATGCACACTCACTTGGAAGCAGTGCAACTTTACTAACATGAGGACGTGTCAAAAGCAACACAGGGCAACAAAACTGAGCTTTGTAATCGCTGGTATCATGTGTTATAGGTAAATTATCTATATCACGAGATAGGCCAAAGTGTGCCCTGTTAGCTAACTGTGAATTTAAAGCAGCTTCAGAGTAACCTTATTAATTGAATTACAGACATAAGGAACTTATAAATGTTGCATGGAGTCCAGCATTATTGTCTCAGAGAAGCCTGAGCTAATTATTAATAAGAGGTGTGGAGTTACAGCTCCCAAGTGCTAGGTGTACGGTACTTCGAGCACTTCAGTGTTGCACAGAGAGGATAAATTACAGCACTCAGAGGTTGCTGCTAATGAACAGGATTCAAGTGGATTGCTCACAATTTTCAGTAACAGTTCAGGAAGGTCTAAAAACTCATTAAAAACAAATGTTGTATAAATATTGATCACTCAGGACTTTTCCAAGTCTAAAAAGACTGGCTTAAAACTGAATGCAAAACAGCTGTTGCCAGGTCTGTCTCACTTGAAAGCAGTTCAGCAGTAATAATGAGCGAATTATAGTGTTATTCAATACCCAGCTGGCCTTCAGGACAGCCAGGCTGGCCTTCAAATCTGCCGATATGTCCACAGTAAAAGACATGAAATACAGATTCATTGGACTGCAAACAGAACATCCAAAGATATATATAGTGCAATCTGGCCTGATGGATTAAACAAAATGACACTTTAAAAATAAAAACAAATAACGCTTTTTTAAAAAAAAAGAAAGAAAGAAAGAATTATCATCATAGTATAACCTGCCCTCAGCATATAAAAATGAGAATGCTTGTCTCCTTGGATTATTTTAAAAAACTGAGTTCTCATAGTTCTCTGTATAGTCTGTATTTAACTGGAATTTCTTCGAAAGGCTGAAACCTTTCAAAAACCTGTTGTAATTTTTCTTGTTTTAATGTTTTGTTAATTGTTTTTTGGTACAGTTCTAAACTGATATCACTGTTGGCAAGTTTCTGGATTCTTGTGTACAACTGTCTGTCTGTATTATAGGCATCTTAATAAACTTCTCTACTAGACATAGACTGTGTAACTATTAATAATGTTTACTATTTTACAGCACAAACCTATGTCTAAACAAAGTGCAGTGTGCACAAATGAGGGGAATGAGTAGTCCAGACCCTAACAGAGTAGCTCAGATTTTGAACCTTCCCTTTCTTTCATACCCATGCAAAACCCAACAAGGAGAATGCACAGATAGATGATAAAGTTCCCTAAATCAAACCATTAGCTGTAAATTGGGATAGCTTTCCCTGGAGTTTTCCAGCTTGCAACACTGAAAGCTATGTCCCATGGGTTTTATCTTTTGTACCTTTTTCTAATTCAAAAATCTTTCTAATAGTTTAACACCCTCTGTCTAAATCTCAGCATCATAAATAACAACTGATGGTTGTTACAATCTGATAGCTCTTTAGTTAATTTTCTTCTGTCCTGAGTAGCCAGTGTCGAGAGGAAAGATGCATCAACTAATGAATCTCCTATAGAAAAGGCTCAACAGCAGTGCTCACAGTAAATCTAAACAAAGGAAAATGAGAAAGTCTCTTTTGAAAGAGGAGATTTGTCTATGAAATAGGAAAAAAGCCTGGGCTCCAGCTGCACGCAGGCTGTCAACAGCAGGGACTACTACATCATCTGCTCATAGCCATGACTATTAGGGGAGAGAAGCAGTGCTATTTGCCACACAGCATGCTTTCATTCCTCTCCATGTCTTCTCTCTCCTTCTTTTCTCATCATCAGACCTACTAAGACCTAAGCATGACATCTGAAGATCGAGCTAGAGTCTGAATGTGCTGGTACAACTCAACTCCAAACCTCAGAGGGACACTGCAGTAGAGGACTATCATCAGTCAAACTTCTTCAGAGAGCAGACAGGGGCTATTTAAATTCATCTTTCTAGACACAGGGATACAAATTAGAAATTAGAGCTGGTCTAATTGTGTACTGCATCTCAAGAATGCTATTTCAACAGTGAGTGTAACAGTCAGATTTTGACTGAAGGCATTTTCTACAAAGCAGCTAGCTTTGCTTCTATGTTCTAAAGTTAATTCCCCATTCACACAATTTTAGAAAAAAGAATGAAGGAAAAAAATAACTTTTTCATTAAGCTATCACAGGAGCTAAGTAGAAATTTTCTGTCCCATTCTACTTTTTAGGGTATAGGAAAAAAAATCCCTCACAGAATCACAGAATTGCAGGGGTTGGAAGGGACCTTAAGAGATCATTGAGTCCAACCACTCTGCTTAAACAGGCACCCTACAATAGGTCACACTGGTAGACACCCAGCCAGGTCTTGAGTATCTCTGTAGGAGACTCCACAACCTCTCTGGGCAACCTTTTCCAGTGCTCCATCACACGTACTGCAAAGAAGTTCTTCTGCATGTTAGTACAGAACATCCCATGTTCAAGTTTTAGGCCATTATTCCTTGTTGTATCACTACACACCATCGAGAAGAGCCTGGCCTCAGCCATTTGCCTCCCACCTCCTTTGACATATTTATAAACATTAATCAGATCCCTTCTCAGTCTTCTTTTCCCCCAGATGAACAGACCAAGATTACTCATCCTTTCCTCCTACGGGAGTTGCTCCAGGCCCTTTATCTCCCTTGTGGTCCGCTGCTGGACTCCTTCTAGGAGATCTTTGTCTTTTTTTGAATTGGGAACCCAGAACTGGATACAGTGTTCTAAATGTGGCCTGACCAGGGCAGAGTAGAGGAGGAGAATCACCTCCCTCAACCTGCTGATCAGTGGTTTTTAATGCACCCCAGGATCCCATTTGGCCTTCTTGGCCACCAGGGCTCACTGCTGCCTCATGGCCAACCTGTCGTCCACCAGGACACCCAGGTCCTTCTCTGCAGAGCTCCTCTCCAGCAGGTCATCCCCCAACCTGTACTGATACTTGTGGTTATTCCTCCCTAGGTGCAAGACTACACTTCCTGTTGTTAAACCTCATCAGGCTTTTCCCTGCCCAGCTCTCCAGTCTGTCCAGGTCTTGTTGAATGGCAGCACAGCCTTCAGGTGTGTCACCCCTAAGGAAAACATTAAACATTTAATTCCAGTGCTTACGTCTTTAGAAAACAAATTACATTTTTTTTACATTTGAAAAATAAGCTGAGTTTGAATCGGAAAAGTGAACAAGTTGTTCAGTCTTGGAAATGCTTAAATAAAATGTTTCAACAATTTTTATTTTTTTACCACTTTCTAAAAGCAGGCGAATCAGTAGAAATTAAATAATTCCCCAAAATAGTTTGTTCTGGCAAATTAATTTTCTTAAAAATATGCATATATGAAGAACAAAAAGTCATACATAACCTTAATAATTCTCTTTCAAAGTACTTTGAAAAGTCTTTTCTTGTTTTACATTGTCATAAATATCATTGAGCATTCCAAGGGAGCATTGTTTTTTCATTCTTGGAAAACAACAGGTGCTAAAAAAAAATGCAAGTAGGAAGTATCATTTGGCTCACAACAAGGACTCTTCCATTAATGATTAGAAGAAACCTCAGTTTCTTCACTGTGGAAGCTGAAAGTCAAAGAACCGGGAGTTTTGTTCTTCTACCTTTAAGTAGACAGGACATTTTCTGTGCATCCCATAGTACTCAAAAGTCTGCACTGGGAAAGAACAATATGACACACCCAAATGCTAGCTAAAAATATTTCTTTACCAGAAGTTTGTATGATAGTGTAGGAGTATACAAAACTTACTTATGTGACTTACAAGTTTAAGGTACTTAGAAAGTCAGGTTTTGTCCATTTTTCATAGATGTAGGAATAATGTCAATATATCAGGCTATTGATTATGGGACAAATGTTTAGTAAGATTCTAAAATCTTAAACAAATGTATAGATATACTAAAATGTGCTAATATATGTGCTAATAATTAATAAGTTAATAAGAATAGACTCAAAGAAGCTAATCTGAAGAACTGACATTTTCTCTTGTAAAACATTCTCTTCTGGGGCAAATAAACTGCTAATAGTTTCTAAGCCTACTTCAAAGAGGGCTGTAGCAAAACACAGAAGAATAAAAACATTGTTTTGCAACTCCTGTAGAAGTATGTTGATGTATAGTTTTTAGTAAAATAATCCTTCTGATGGTGACAAATAAAATTGAATGAATGCCTATTCTCCCAGTCTAGATTTCATAAATATGATAGTATAAAAGTTAATTAAACTAGTAGACATTTAGATAGAATTGCTGCCCATGTTAAATGTACAAAGCCAAATTCACACTGAATATTAATAGGGAAATAATTCTCATTATTGCAGGTAACAAGAGTAAGATTTTGAAAACTTGCTATTGGCTTAACTATGAAAGTCCACCTCATAATACTCAAAAGCTATGTTGCTTTTCAGTCACTGAGGATGACTAGAAGCACTTGTTCGATTAGAAACATTTCATAGTAAGGTAGAATTTTAAGGCAAGAAAGGATTGATTTTCCCACTCCGTCTGAGCTGGGAATGACATAGGTTGCAGCAGTTCACAACTAGCAGCTAAGATAAAACATAAAACATATAAAAAATGTTGTAGATTTTATTTTAAGACTTCTGTCTCTAGTTAATCACTATTTACTCTCACCGTAAATAGATTTACCAGTTATCTTCTGTTTTTATGTCATGTAATCAGAGAGAAACAGCTGATGGCAATGCTGGAATAGAATAGCTATAAAAACACAGGCTCTCTACACTGGCACAATACAGTTGTAAAATTTGAATTTTATGTACATGTAAATTCTTTACTTACAGACTATGCAAAATATAGTAACTGTTGTCTGATTATATAATCTGGTCACCTAATTCTCCTAAAATTTCCCTGACTTCCATAATACTTCTACTTTACATCTCCTAGGCACTCGGTTCTATTTTGCTCTGTTCCATGTATTCTTTTTTCACAATATGTGTTCAGTATGTTCCTTTGTAATTGCCTCCTCCCCAGAATAATCTTACTTTCTAGAAAGAAAAAATCATAGACCTTCCACATCACACTTCATATGCTCTCTCATCCCATTATATTCATGTTTTCCCACCATATCAAAAACTGTCTGGAGGAGAGACCATGTATTCTCTGTTATTTGTGCCTGACTAAACACAACCATACATTTTGCTGCTGTTTGGGCAGTACTGCAGTGAATGAGTTATTGAAAACAGAGGACTACAGCAGCTTTGGCAAAAGAATAAAGTTCTCTTTGTTAGCCCAGTTTCTTGTGATTGGTGGAAATTTAACTGATAATCTAACTGAAATTTAACTGACTTTTTTGCTTTAATGAAAATGTAATGATAGACTTGCTGGGGAAAAAATATGGTTTTATAAGTGGCAAACTTGAAAATGCATGGAAAATCAAGCTTGATTTTCATTCAAGTTTGCTTTTCTGTAACTCCAAAAAAAATCTATTCTTCTCTAAAGAAAGAATAAAAAGAAAATTCTTCTCTCCTCACTAAAATAATCTTGGCTTATTTCTGAAATTGCATTATTTTTCCTTAAGAAGAGCTTAAACTTATCAGTTGAAGCAATTACCAACATAAGCTTAGCAACTGTAGAAAACGAAAGTTATTAGAGGTTTTGTGGTTGTGTCTGTAGGTCTAAAGATAAAGTGAAACTTTAGAAAAATATAACACAGTACAAAGCAGGATGGCAGATAGACATTATGAAATTCAAACCATACTTCAGAACTGACAACTTCTTTTTCATCTTCCATGGCTTGTTACGTAACGTGGCGATTAGCTTCTTTTTTTCTTCTACCTCTTCCTTCAGCTTGGCCAATTCCTCCTCCGTAATTGGCTCCTCCTCAGAGTCAGAATCAGAGCTTCAGACAAAAGTGGGAACAAAAAACATCACCAAAAATCAGGAGGGACAGAAGTTTTCATGGAGCACATATATGGTATTAATTCATGGAAATTCTGAGACCTAAAACAAGACCTTCCCTGTTGCACTGAAGGGAAAATAGACTCACTGTTAATTTTAGTATCAAGGTAAAGCCTGCACTCAAAGTGCTCCACCAGCATTACACCACAAGCAGTCACACAACAGATGAAGAGCAGAAGTCCTGCTGGGGAAGTGTCCTGCAGGAGTAACCAGCCCCTTAGGAGTCCAATCCAACCTTGCCAATGAGGACTATAACTGCAGCCATAAAAAACGAATTTCCTCACCATACTTCTGTGTAGGTTTAAACACCAATCGACAGCCCATCCGCTAATCAAAGCAGTAACTTTTCAGAGATGGGAAAGATACAGAAACCCATATGGATCTTCTTTTCTGTGAGCAATCTAATCACATGCAGTGGCATACAGCACATCTCTAGCAACAAGCGTGTCTTCTTATGTCATCAAACAGGAAAAAGACAAATAAGAAATCACTAGACTTGGACTTCCTGCCCTAAAAAGCTGACAGTGATGACTACCACAAACTGAGCACCTGGTAAAAAGTTTGATTCATTTCTATTTTATGTTCTTATCTTTGTTTGCTTTTCTCTATTGTTTTTAATGTATTGAAATATACTACTTAAAAAAAAGTTTTCTGTTTTGTTTTGTTAACAGCAATTCAAACTTCAAGTCCCAGACTCAATCTTCTGAGAGTCTGACATTCAAAATCCAATGTCAGAGCTGACTCACTACGTAAGTCAAATAACAATATAGTTTTAAGTCCTCTGGAAACCTAAAGAACTTTTTCTTCTGCTCACACTGGCAACACAGATGTAGTCAAACATTTATGTGATTTAAAGAAAGTATCTGAATGTGTTCTCTATCATCAAAAGTGTTTGGCAGCAAGAATATTTATGAAGTTTCAAAACAAAAGCAAAAATATTTGATAAGGTGGAAATGTGAATTTCTCATTATTCATCTACCTTTGGGTTTTAGAAATAGACAACATTACATCAAAAACTTCAGAAGGATAATTTAAAAACTCCAGGCATACAAAAGTAAACCAATAGAGGTGAGAGACTCTCAGAGTAATCAGATGAAGCAACATTAATGACTCAAATGCTATTTACTGAAAATTAAAAAGTTGAATTCATCGGCCTTAAAATTTCAGGATTCATGTTATGAAAAACAGTGCCAGAGAAAGTATAAATCTAGAGATATCGAGATGGTTCTGAAGTATTTTGAGAAAGATGAATATATGGTTGTTCTGATATTGTGATAAGAAGGTGAATAGGTCAAATAGATAAAGTCAAGAAAAGTATATGTACATAAAATTATAAAATTCTAATGCACTATAAAGCAAAAAAAAAAAGTAGTCAATTTGAGAAAAAAAAAATAAGAAAAATAAACTCCTTTAGGAAAAGCTTATATAAAGCAGACAGCAACATGCTCAATGTTGAGGACTTCCTTTGACAGAAGAAGAGAAGATAGCAGAGTTATGCAAAATTGAAATATACAAATGTATATTTCATATATATACAGACTTCAGTGAGAATAGTGGGAAATATGGTGGGCAGGTGTTAATGCAGTGGTCTTCCTAAGGAGAGGAAGCTGTGCAGAACACAAGTATGGTTATTAATAGTTCTTTTGCCCATTTCCCACTGCAGCTTTATTTATATTTGCATTTTTAACTTTCCTTTAGTGCCAGAAAAAATAATCAAAATTTAATTTTTTTAAACATCTTTAAGAAATCTAATTGATTTTATTTACTTGGGTTTTTCAAGAATATTTACACTACATAACCAAACTCTGTGCAATTGCAACTCATTCAGTGGTTGAACACTATGAGATTCAAGCCAGGAAATCAGAACTCTGCCTTCTGCAAGCATATGTCTCAGCCTTTCACAAAAGACAGTGATTCACATATTTAAAGGCGAGATCACCGTGACCTTCAGGCTAACACAGAGCAGAAAGGATTGCTCAGTAATTCCAAAACAATCCTCATTTTCCTTGACTCCAATTCAATACACATAATGCATCTTTTCTTAAGACTCTAGAGTTCTTGAAATCAGTGGTACTGCCTTAAATGATACACCTAATGAACCTGTCTGTAATTTTATAGATGTGAAAATTAAGATGAAAATGTTTTCTTGGAGCTTGGATATTTTCAGGGGAAAGTGCAGTAGGACTCTAGAGTGGTTACTGAATAAATTTGACTTTTTTCTTTCTGTATGGGTGAGAAAATTCTACTGTTCAGTGATAATCACCTTAACATCCCCTGGCCCTTTCTAGCATCAAAAAGGTGAAGTGCCGGTACTGCCTTATTTTTCCATATACCTCTGGACTTCTGCATAAGTTCTATATCCTCCAATAATGCAACTAAACTCAGATGATTTGCTCACAATTAAAACATAACTGCACAGACTATGCAGAATATAATATTACTTTTCTACTTGCAGCTCAAACGGATGGTTACTACCAGGTACACTAACTATTGGAGACCAAACGGTTGCAATTGGAAAAGTCAGTAAAGAACAAAAATCTAGCTTTTGAACCTAGGAATATCACAGAAATCTAGAAATATCACAGATCCTCACAAGGAAAATATATATGGAGCAATTTGTCAAAATATTTTGGGGATGATATAAAGAGGTCCTCCTCCTCACACCCCACTAAGAGATATCAATCACATCTAAGAGCAGAAGTTATTAAAGAGATTCAGTGTTGGGAACATTGCATGCCTGGTAGCATATAGCTGACTTTTCTCAAAGATTTACAGTATGGCCTTAGATAAGAAGTAAGCTGTGTATGTGTGGAAATTACTGCTTGTAGTGCTTTTAATTAACAGCAGGTGCTGTGCTCAAAAATAGCCTGGGAAATGATATTGTTTTGAGACACTTCTGAGATTTGTGGGGCACCTATCTTGTAAACAAGTATGCTATATAAGGAAGGGCTGTTGCCCTAATAAATGAAGCTGTTTGAACTCACTCTGAGTGGCTGCTTCCCCACGCTAACGGATGGGGGTTGTTTTCCCTTTGTCGACTGGCGAGTGACCTGTGTCCAAGTGTTTTCCTACAATTCAGAAACAGCTCCTTTACCATAGAATTACCCTATGAAACTCACTATAGGAGGATCAAAATTTCAAGCAGGCTGAAAAAAAAAAAAAAAGATTCAAAATATGGACAAAGGTCATCTAGGATTTCTTTAAGCAGAATGATTAGTTATAAAGAGTTGTTCCTGGTTAAGGTGAAAAACAGGATGTAGGAAAGGGTAACAAAAGCAGAATCTACTGACTTCTGATACCTAATCAAAAGGTAACTGTTCATTGTGGACAACAAAATCCACAGAAACATCAACAAATACAATATTCCCCTGTGGAATTATATCACATATACTGTATTCTTTATATTAATTTTACTTTTTATTTAGTTGCTTTGCTTTGTGTCTAATTTTGGCTATTAAAAAAGTACAAAGTACATCAGTAAGAGTGGTGAGGCACTGGAACATGTTGCCCAGAGAGGTGGTGCTTACCCCATCCTGGAGACATTCAAGGTCAGGCTGGACAGGGTTCTGAGCACCCCAATCTAACTTTGGATTGTGATCACTGCAGGGTAGTTGGACTAGGTGACCTTTAAGGGTCCCTTCCAACTCAAAAATGCCACGATTCTAGACATACTTATAAAGAATACTTAGCCTTCGCTATGGTAGGTCCTCACGGACTTGTTAGACAGAATACACTTCTGTGCTCACACCATTCTCTCGTGTCCTGAAGATCTACAAATGTGAACTATAGTTGAACAGATCACCATCATATTTTCCTTTATTGTTTTTTTTTTCTTCTTCTGTTGAAAATCCTTTTAAATACTGTTGTATTTATTACTGCATAAACTTGTCAACTTGTCCCCTAAATGTTTAAGAATGTAATGTTCTGGAAGTATCTTCTAGAGCATCATCAGATTTTCTTCAAACATTGTGCTTTCTACTTCAAGAACAATGTGCTGATCTATGTAGAAACTAAAATTATTCAGCCTAAATGTGTATTTTAATGTTCAGAGTTTTGGAATACAATTAAAACATTATGCCCTCATTCAATTTTATATTTTAAGTGGCTTTTTTTTTTTTTTAATTAACACTCAGTAAATGTTTACAAGAGATGACAACAGCAATAAGCAAAGGAACGTGGATTAGCAGATTCGGGCCTGTAGCTTATATGAGTACAGGAAATTGCACAGTGGGGAACAACAGGCACCACAGTGAAAAGCCAGCACAAAGGAAGATTTTAGACATTCGTGCAGGGAAGGGAAGTGAACTAGAAGTGTACTGAAATGGGATCGTGAACAAATTAATGCAGCAGCATATCTCCTTGTATCTTCTTTTCCTTCTGACTCCTGCTGTGCTCTCCAGTGATGCCTTTGGGAACACAAACAGTTGTAGCAAGTGCTGAATGGATTTATGGTCCTCTCCACCAAGATAAGCATGCCGAGCTCCATTAGCTCTTTTGTGCACTGTTCTCAGGGACTGTTTCCTCAAAATATCATGAAAAGGGATATGCTGCCAGAGAACAACAGGATGGCAGAAAAAGAATAAAAAGAGTTTTCAGAAGTGTTCAGTGTCAGTGCAATTTTTCAAAGACCCCAGGTTGCATAAATGCTTTGGAAAAGTGATAGGGAAAATTTCAGTGGGAGTTAAATGGTAGACAAACTTTGGAAACTTTCATCTTGGTTCTTGGTTCTGAACTCTTGAAGTTTTGATATTCTTCTGTTACAAAAAGCTGATTCAAGCCTGGCTAGGAAATGAGAACTTGAACTTTTGAAAAGTGTCAAGAATCTGATTCTGCACTGGAAATAGAACTAGATCCTGGGATTCTGGAAACTGATTGGTTCTGGTTTTTTTTTTGTTTTGGCTTGGTTTGGTTTTGGTTGTTTGGTTGCTTAGAAAAAAGTAGGAGATCTCGCTCACTGTCAACCTCTGTCATTTATCCCCTCCTGTGTCACTCCAGAGAACTGCTCAAGAACTTGAGACATTTAACTACAGAAAGGGGGACCCCAGCTGAAGTTTCTATTTTGCTTTACCAGATTTGTCTTTAATCCTCAGGATACTGGTGGTGTCAGAAGTATCTGTACGGTCATTTTTGAAAGTTCCACCCTGGACCTGTGACAGCCCCTGGACCACGTTTCACTGTGGTGGACTTGGCTCTATGGACAGTTTCCACTTCACTCAGTCAGAATTTCCTCACTCCAGAAAAAAATAAAAGAAAATAAAACCTCCTGTTCAGCTTTGACAGGGAGTCATGCCAACTCTTGGTATTTCACGGCTATAAATGAAAACAGGTTTGCATAAGACAATAATTGTTTTATATTAATACATATATATTGAATTACCCAGATCCTGATTTCTTTTTGTCCTTTTTCTTCTTGTTGGCCTTCTCTTTTTTCCCTTTCTTATCAGCCTTTTTGTCCTGTTTCTTCTCATTTTTGTCTTTCCCACTCTTACCCCCTTTTTCATCTTCATCTTGTTCATCATCTTCCTTTGATTTTTGATTTGCCTGGTTCTTCCTAGCTTTCATAGGGTCCCCCTCAGAATCACTGCCCTCATTTCCACCTGTTCGTCCCCGTCCTCTCCGGTTTCTTTGCCTGCGTTGCCCAGCTCTCCTTGGCCCATCTTCATCATCTCCATCCTCCTCACCACCATGTCTGGCTCTTCCTCTGGCATGTCCCCTCCTGGTTCTCGGTTTTGCTCTCTTCCTCTCTTTATCTGTGACAGAAGCGAAAACATGAGAGAAGGTAGTATGTTAGAGAGAGACCTTCCCTCCTTGTTTCATGTAGATAACTGAATGTGGTCTCAAAGTTATCCACACCTACTGACCTGCTCCTTTGTCATTTTCTTGATTCTCAGCTGCACTGTCTTCTTCATTGTCGACGTCACTGCCATCTGTGATTATAAAACAAAAGCCAATCCATGTGAAGTATGGATTAGTCAACAGGAATGCAGGGTTTTTAAGAAGTTCTTACGAATGACCACATTGTGCCCCCTTACGCCATTCCACAAATCCAGCTTTTTGGAACAAGGAGAGCAGCTTTCAAGAAGTCAGATAAAAACAGGAAAAAAAAGTTACATTTTCCTTCAGTAAAACTGAAAGTGATGGCATAAAGAATTTAATCTTACAGAGCAAATATGTAGGACAGGAAGATCACTAAAAAAGGAATCCCATAAGCAGCAGCACCCTGTAACTGAAGGAATAAATGAAAAAAGATTAAAATGATTCTCAAGCAATTCTCAGATTTTCTTAGAGATGTGAAAGATAAGCACTGGCTGAGATTAAAGGAGATTAAAAGAGTCATTTTCTGATCTGGCTGACTGGAGGGCATGAACTTTTACAGCTATAGCACTGTGGAAGAGCACAGTCCCAGAGGAAAGAAGAGAGTTTCTCTCAGATTTTCAGTTTCAGCAACCAAATCTCTGAGCATTTCACAAAAGTTGACACAGCTCTCTTGTATGCTCTACCACAGTCCTCTTCTGTCCCTCGGGAGATGACAGAAACTTTGAAGACTTTGGAGGGAGAGCCTATTTAGAGAAGCCAGTAGTATTTCTGCATAAAGACATCTTTGTTTTGGCGTGGATCTGTTGTTTATGTTTGTTGGTCTCAATAAGTTCAACAAGAGAGGTTGTTTCTGCCGTCTATCAGTATCCAAGACAGTATCCAGTTCATCTTTCTTGTACATTCTCAGACCAGGATCATATATTTATGGAGAATAAAAGCACTCCTCTCTATCATGTGCATTATATCCATAATTATACTGTATATTCATATCATATTACTATATATTACATATCAGGTTACTACTGAAACTGGTAGTGGTGTTCACCAGCAATGTACCTTCAGACACAGTCCAACTAATACCTGAAAAGCCAGGAGCTGGCTTTTCTTCAGGCATTCTTGTTTGAGTTTGTAGATGTGGAACAGCATGCCAGTGGGATATGTAGAGATACATGGCAGTAAGAGATTAATGACTAAGAAATATTGCCTTTTATAGAAGTAGGCAGCTGTCATTAGGCTCCAATCTAGTATGTATGTTCAGATATATACTCTCTATACATATACATATGCTGTGCCTCCGAACAGTCAGGACATGTGGTGTGTTGTGATCTGTATGCTGCATTTTTCAGACAAGAGTAAAGTACAGTTACCTTCCTTCTTCATTCGTGCATAAGTCTTTTGGACTCTGCTTTACATTCTGTATTTTTCCACCCATTCTCTAGTTACTTTCATAGATTTTATGAAGCCACAAGAGATTAACTGAAAAATTATAAACAAATTGATTTATCTAGGGGCTCTTACTGCTAACTGTAAGGATCAATTTCTTAGTTCTATCTAGTATCAAAGAAAAATATTAGAATATGCAAGACTGAAAACAAGAAAGAGTCCAGGGTATTGTTTTACTACGCACAGTAACATGCAAAGTATTATTACACAGAATTTGACAGGCATTTTAAAACTAGGACTTACGAAGAGAGTTTAAGTTCCCTTCACAAAACATTTTATTGTAATCACAATTAACAACACCTGCACAATATTTTTTTTTAGATGATGCAAAAATGTTATCATAATATCATCAGTATCAGTGGAATGTGAAAATAAGTGCTCCTTTGTTCTCTCTGGACCCATGCCTTCTATTACAGACAGAAACTAGATCTCCACTTGACAAGGATCATTACATTGCTATTGAAAGCCTGCAAAGATGACAACAGGCACTTCTAAAGAGATACTCTGCATGCCACAATGGGGCATGGTTTTTTATTTGCAGCTAATGCTTTTGCTGAATCTTTTCTAGCCAAACAGAAATTCCCAGGGAAGCACTTAAAGATACAAGATTGGCCTCACTACAGATTCTGATGAGTACGTACAAACAGCAGTCAGCTGGAGGTTTATCATGAACACTGAAATGTGCATTACCAGTGAAAGTGCGTCAGGCTAGAGCTAACATCATATTGACATAATAGTGAAATTAACGATGAACTATGTAATGCAGGATTAAATACAGCAGAATGTGTATGTTGAACTTTAATTAATTTTAATATCAGAAGTATAAAAAATGTGATAGTCTGAACTAAGTATGTCAGGTAAAATTAGATGTTAAACTAATTGATTCTTAAAGAAAGTATCAGGAATGTTCTTAGAAGGGAGTGTATCTGAATAGTGACACCTGTGTGTTTATACCTTTTTTCATGGAAGTTCACAGTAACTTTTTTAAGAAATTAAGAAAAAAAAAATCAACAACCACGAGATCAAATGAGAGTGGTTATTTCCACAAAATGAGTCTAGAAGAGAACAGCCAGTGATAATACAGAATCATGTGGCTGAAAGAGTAGAGGGTACTACAGACATCCAAAGAAATGTATGTCCATCTTCAAAAATGATTTCTACAAAAAAATAAAATTTTATGTCCAAACTTCAGATCATTCCTGCCTCCACAGACCCATGCACCCATACAGATACAAAATATATTCGTTTCTGAGCTTACACTTAAAACATAACAAAAGTCTTCTACTACTTTTATGTTAAGTAGACAATTATTGTGAGTTCTCCTGAGACTCAATTGCATGCACATTGCTATGGTTCTCAAAGAAAGCACCTAAATGTTCCCTGAGCTGCACTCAGCCACACAAATTTTGGTGAAACCTTCAGAAAGAAAAATGTCTCCCAGGTCTTGAGGTGTGATGCAGGAAGCATTGCACAGAATTTATTTTTAAAAAGCAGAAGACAGACAAAACTGTGTTTCACAGTGTGTCATGAACTGTGTCACTAGAAAAGCTGAAGCTCAGAGTAGAACTAGAAGTTCAAAAGAAAAAAAGTAACTAAGGAAGGGGACAAAGGTTCTTTAATATCCCTCAGGTCTATCTTGAATAGCATGTATCCACATGTTCACACAAGCTACGTAGCTACCCAACTCTGCACTCATATTGCAGCTATCCCTGAAAACCTGCAATTCAGTCAATTTTTATTAATAATTCTTTTGTTTTGTTTGTGGGCTTTGTTCAAATCACAAAAAGAACAATGTTCTTAATTGGTTTGATATTTAAGCAAAAGAGAAAAGTAATTATGAATGAGCTGAATAGTAATATTAGAAAGCTATTTCATATTATTATTAACATTGTAATACTTTTCAAAGAGGAAAGTAAAGGGACATTCTTCAGGCATTGAATTACGATCCTATAGGAAAAACAAATGCTCTTATTAAAGTAGGAATGACTAGTCTTTGATGCAGAAAAAAAATCATCACTGTGTAGGATCCTTTTAGGTGTACAGCCTGTCTTCTACTTTTTTAAACATATCTTCATGTGATCTTGCTTATCAAAAGATCATCAAACCAATGACTGAAAACAAGTTCCACACATGCCACAGCAATATTTAGAATTACTCAAGGTTCCAGAAAAGTGTTTATCAGACCTCATTTCTTTATAGTATTAGCACTCACAGAGCTCATTTTGGGTAATTGTGCTTTAGTCAGATAACTTGAATTTATAAGAAATCAGAGCAAACTATTGCTCAGCTGTCACATCTTCCAGGATACAGCATCCAGCCCCAATTATATGTATATTATTAGGCATATTTGAATCTATATTCCATAACTCCCTATGCTCTAGGAAAGCCTAGATTGATTTCTTTTCCTGAGTAGTCTGAGGGAAATTTTGTCATTATTCTAGTCTAAGGGCAACAGAAGTCCGATCTGAGTAAGTTATCACATCTCTTTAAGTCTTATTTATGTTTTAAACTATAGTTGGATATGAGCCAGCTAGACTAGAGGAGAGTGTACTGAATGTCAGTTCAGAATAATATACAAGTCAGAGACAGAACATTAATCTCAGAAGACAGTTTAGGAGAGAGCTTAGAATGCTGGCAGGTTGGCTAGTGAGGAAATTAAGCACAGAATACAATCCATAAAACCATAGGAGTCTTTGTTGTGAAGTGGCCAAATAGCATAGCGAGGAAATGTTTTATTCTTATCTTCCCAAGTCCTTTGCATGTTGTTACCAGAGGACATCTGTCAGATTTCATGCTTTTAACATTTTTTTATGCCACAAGGTTGCCTTAATTTCTCACTATGGGAGTGATAATGATTCTTGGAACTACTCCATAAAACATGGCTCACTATTGTACTATTACTGCTTAAAATGCTACTGTGTAAAACCAACTGCTGCTAAGCAATTCTGAGTATCCATGCCTTGAAAAAAGATCAGTAGAGACTTGTATTTGAACCTAAAGATGCTATCAGATTCTTTATCTATTTTTTAAGTCACAAAATAAATGTATTCTTATTAATTAATTGTTAAGCCAATTAAATGGATCGTATGCAGATAGTGTCCTGCAAGCAAATATTATATCTTCCTCTCAGCTCAACCAAACTGGATTTTTTCTAGTGCCAGAAAGATGTCAGTATAGACAGCTAATAAACTGGGTGACCAAAAAGCAGAAACAGTAACCATGAGGGACAACAAACTCTTGTGAAATACCAGACAAAAAGAATAGACAGGTCTGTATAAAATTCAACTCTTGGTATTTACATAATTTTCATAATATTATTTCATGTAAACATTGCAGTGTCTCTCAACACTTCTGTGAGGAAAAATATCACTAGAAGTAACAGCTGTAAAACATACCAGAAATAATAATAATATATCAAGAACTCATGGAAAGTCTATAGCAGAAGAGTGAACTGGTGCAGTCATCTAAGATTTGAGACATTAATATTAGAGAGGTCCTGCTCTCAGTGTCTTTCCAAAATGTAAGAAAAACAGTTTGGCACATGCTGGGTATAGGAGAAGGGAAATGGAGCAGTGGGGTCAGATGAGTGGACTTTGCTTGAAGTACAAGGCAATATAAAGCCTGACATAAAGTCTTACTTCCTTATGTCCAGGAGGAACGTCCGCATCAGTGAGCTGTAGAATACCCATGGCTAATTACAGTACACTTTGGCCAAAAATCCAGTTCCATTTCTGGCATTTATAAACAGAATAAAAAGTGACTGAATTTGTTTCACCCTTTTATTCCATCGCTCATGTAATCACATAAGCTTTTCATATGTCCCCAAGTACACCTTTCAGCAAAAGCTTAGACCGATAGAAGCTTTATATTTGAACAAGAGCCCAGTCCCACACTTGAAACACCAGGCAGATAAAACTTGTACAGCCAACAGGCGCTAAGGAAGACCAACAGATTTCCACTGTGATTTGGATAAAAAGTAATTGACTGGAGAGCCGAGGTTCAACACTGATGAACTAGTTGCCTGAGAAGAGAGTGGCCCAAGTTCCTCAGCACATCCAAGGGTGATGACGTGCAAAATGTTTTAGTTTTTTTTCAAGCATCTGTGTATCTCTTGTGCCATGTAAAACAAAGAATGTTTGACTAATCCGATAAGTATTCTTGAAAAATCTTTTTTTTAATACTACAACACCTCATCAAAGTTTAAAACAGGATTTAGATTTGATGGAGTAACAGAACATTGGGAAGGGTGAATTTTAACAAATTACAGCAGCACCGATACTAAGAACCTGACAGCTAGAATGTGAAATTCCTCTTTTGAGAGATCTAGAAAGACTGAGAGGAACAGAAGAGTTTTATAAGTGGTCTAAGAAAAAAAAATCAATGTATTCCAAATTCAATTGCATACAATTTCTATCTGTCATTGTCCGCGTCACAGATGTGGAAGCACAACATTTTATCTTGTACCAAAAAAAAAAAAAAAAAAAAAAGGAGTACATGTCAAAGCCCAAAACTGTAAATCAGATAATATCTTTCTTGTCAAATAAACATCATGCTTCCTTAGTTTTCAGATTTGTATCAGGATTCTGACATAGTTCGACCACTGCAGTTTTATCTCCAGATTTATGGCTTCTTTGAACCTGATAGTTCAAAATTGCTCTCTCCTCATTTCTACAGCAAATAAACACATTGTAGAGACAGCCAAGTAAGTTGTTTGCATCTTTACAAAATGGCTTAACCTTAGGCCTTTTTAATAACTTTCTCTTTCCTGCAATTAGACTCTGACAACTAGGCAAAATGTTGTTCCTCTCTCCAGTCTCTAACCCCACAAAATAACTTCCACACTTTATAACCAACAGCATTTTTGTATTATCAAGATTCAGAATATTATTATGAGGAATTCTCATTCGCTAAACAAATTACAAAAATAAAACATAAAAACTCCACTTGGAACTTGATAGGTTGTATTTGTTCATGTTCCTGTTGTCTTTTTCATTACATTTCACTAAATAACAGAATCAGCAGAGTAGCCACTACAAGATGTAAAATTATTTAGAGATTCAAACATCTTTGACAAAGCTCAAAGACTTCCACTTATATTTTAATTCTTGGAGGCAAAAGAGATGATAGTTATGTGCCACATATGGCTAGGTGCTAAATTTAAAATCTGAGAATGGCTTCAAAAACACAGGAGAGAGAATCCTACTCTGAACTCCACTAATAGCCAGCCATATTTACATCCTATATGAAGTGTTCTGTATAAGCAGAAGCCAAAACCTATTGTTGAAAATTTTTCTGACCTTCAGTGTTGCAGATTCATTTATCTCTTAGATTTTCCAGTAACTTCGTTTAAGAAGAAGAGATAATTTCATAGCCATACCAATGGAAAACAAACCTTCATAGAATACTGCCCTTGAAGGTATCCTAGAAATCTTTTTAAACTAAAGTATGAATTGAAACACAGACATTATAAATAAGAATTGCAATTCTAGGATTACTAGAACACTTAATATTTTAGACTGCGCCTGAATTATTATGCTTTTCCCAGATAGTGTTGCATTTTTTCTTCCTGTGGACTAAAATAAAAGTCACTATCTGAAAAAATATCCTGTGCAGCAGTAGCTCTGAATTTATTAAGTAAAACAATAATTCATATTCAGTTACACAAGCAAATATCATGCTTATTTTTCTGCATCTAAACTGCCAATGATGTAAATACTAAAGTAGCCAGAATATTTGTAGTACCAAGTGAGGAAGCCACCAGCTGTCTGGTAAAACTAACTACAATTAGTTTTAGCCCAGTCAACATTTGAAAATTACAGATGGGAACTACAGGGAACAAATTGTTTTATTTGGAGTTACATCTGTGAATTGCTCACTGGTCTTCCACTGGTAAGGAAAAATGACTAATGTCTTTTAAATGTTCTGCTGAAACAACAGACTGAGGTAGCATAGATCAAGTACATACGTAGGCTGGTAGCAGACAATCCATCTGATCATGTTCTGCTCTTCCACTTTCCTTTTGAGCTGCACTTAAATACTACAAGGTGTTAGTATTGTTTCCCACAGAAGGCAGAGAAAGTAGATAATTCAGAGAAGAATCCCTCATTCACCCTCTTCATGAGAGCATAGATAAAATTTTCCAGGCCACTATCTCTGTGGATGCACCTCCATTTCCCTCCTTGGCTTGACTGTGGGAAAGTTTTCATTGTTTTCCCTTTCACTGAAGTCTTTACTTCAAGAACTAGGATAAGAATATTAAATGTCCTATGCCTGGCACATGTGAAATGACAGTAAATAATACCAGTCTGATCTTTTCGGGTTCTGAAATGTGATTTACTTATTCATTCATCATACCGTTATCATGAGTCTATAAGAGACATGAGTTTATATGAAAAAACAGCCTATGTTCCAGCAAGAAATGTAGCATTCTTGGTTGATCTGAACTCAATCTCATTTTTACTATCTTACAGGAAGACAGTTCTTTTAAGATAGATAACAATTGCTGACCTGCTCACCATAGATTCTATTTATTATTGTTAGAGGCACTTTCCATTTGTTCTTTTTTAAACATCCACTCAACAGATTAGTGCCCTAGGTCATCTTCTCCTCTATGAGAAGCCAACAGTAGTGAATTTGCATTCATGAACTTAGCATAAGGAACCATACATCTCCTACAATCCTAGATTTTGGAGACTACTTACTGTGAAACAAGAGGAAAGGCCGAACCTTAGTTTCTCTAGAGCAGAAGATATCAGAAGAGAAAAATGCTTGGACCTTGACTGCATTTCTACAACACTCTTGTAGCCCATTCTTTGCAAAAATATTCTTCAGGACTGTCAACAGTGAAAAAGCAAAAGCCACTGTACCAAAATTATATCTGGATTAGTGTCTGATCTCTGTGCTGGCTAACTCCAGTCAGAAGATTTAGTCATTTCAGTCCAGTGTCTGAGGCTAGAAGTCAGATGTTCAAGGTAAGCTTAGAAATGTTATATTCTAAGAATTCCTTCATCAGAAATGCTTATTAAAATATTCATGTTCTATGATCATGTTTATTCTGTTTCTTATTTACATGAAAATTTTACTTAAGCTGATAAATATTTTTCCTATGCTACACTAAATTCTGCTTTTCTTCCTTGTTAAAAGGAGCTCAATTAGAAAGTACTACTTGGAAAATATTTGTCAGTATCAGTATTTGTAGAAAAAAAATGGGGGAAAAAATGAAGATGCTCGTACAAGAGGAAAGCAAACATCATAACCACTAAATGTACTAAGGGTTATATTCTGATAAAATTCTAAGCCCCTTCAGAAGTTTTCTACAGAAACATAGCTTATTTTACTACTATTTCATACTATGAGTGTAGATTAAAAAAAAAACAAACAGAAAGCACTTTTTCATAGTATCAGCCCTGGTATTTAGCAAGACCTAGCAAGAATGAACTCATTCATTTTCTACCATGCTGAATGTCATGACAGCCCTATATAAAAAAAAAAAAAAATCAATATCTTGGTCTTTTGGAATAATAGTATTCTCCATGAGAATCGAAAGCACTTCCCATGTTATCGTTATTGCACTTTGTCAGAAAAAAAATCACATCATTATAATCCTACAAAAATGATACTTATATCCAGATCATTCCAGTATCAGTACAGAATTATTGTTAATGCTTTATCTTACTATAAAGTATGTGCTTGATTTTAACACTAAATGTTGAAAGGAATGAGTGAAAGAGCCATTGCACTTATGTTATCTTACAGAAGCCACAAAATACACTAATTTTCTCAACCTTTCCATCCAACTGCATGTAAGTGTATAACAAGTAACTGGACTGTCGTTGGACTCTTTTGATTTTTTATTTAGTCATCCAATAGCTAACCAACTTACAGCAAAGCTGTCTTCAGCAGAGTAGCAAAATACACATTTGAACAAAAGATAAATAATTATGATAAAAGCAAATTTGCATCAAAAGAAACAAGAAGAAAACAAAACTTTCACATTGTTGAGCTACATGCAGAAAAAGAATATATGCTTCAGATATATAATCATAGTAATAATTACCATTTTTTTCATTGGTGGCTGGCTTTTCATGTTTAGGCATTGTGACTGCACTTCACAGGGCTGCTCCAGATGACACCAGTACAGGAGATTGTCTGAAGGTTGAGTGGTTTGCAATAAAGTGTTATCCACATCAACTTTGGCCTGTCTGCCACTGAACGGATGGTGCTGGTGAAGTTTCACCGACTGAAATATAAGAAGATACTAATTTCCTAAGTAATTAATCTTTCATGAATGTTTAGTTTACTACTTAGGTTTTGCATGCTAGGGTCAAAAGAATGGAAGAAGTTGTTCATCTTCTTTTTACTGAAAAAAAGAATTAAAAAAAATTCTGCAATGGACTTGTCTATGACTAATACTGACATTTAAATGCTAAAGTGCACTGCTGAGCACAGCTGTTGCATGGTGTCTACATGGGGAAACTTAGATGCTGTGTACAGGTCTACATTTCAACAGTATATGGAAGACTGTATATGAATAGTTTTTTCTCATGAAAAACAGCTTTTACTGTACAGACATATTTAGATGGCATACATTTACAAAAAAAAAAAAGCATCCTAAAACACATTTACATGCAAAGAGAAAATTAGAAAGGCAAAATCCCAGCTAGAACTTAATCTGGCCACTGTTGTATTTAAAAAAAAAAAAAAAAAAAAAGTTTTCACAAATATGAAGGCTGCTCTGAAAGTAATGCCTCCTATTTTATTATGTTGGTCCACAATGTCAGAGATGAATGTTGGTTGTATGGCAGTAGAGGCTGAACCTTCCCATCAATATTCTCTTACATTTTGTTGCCATGTGACAGATGGCAGCAAAGGGGCAGTCTGACAGACTGGCATGTCACATGGAAGCACGTATGGAGCGCTCTTTGTATCTTTTGTCATTTTCATGGAAATAAATAGGAGGCGTTACTTTTGGAGCAACCTACATACATAAACAACAAAGGAGAATCTCCATCCTTTATTGGATGTGATGGAAAACATTACCACCAAGGATGAGGAAAAGGCTGAGAGACTCAATTCCTTTCTTGCTTCTGTCTTTAAGAGTCAGATCAGTTACCATCAGAGTACTCAGATCCCTGATCTGGAAGATGGGGATGGGGAGCAGAATAAACCCCCATAATTCAGGAGGAAACAATGACCTGCTACTCCACCCAGACTATCACAAGATTTTGGGACCAGACTAAATCCACTCAAGAGTACTGATGGAGCTGGCAGAAGTGCTCACCAAGTCACTTTCCATCATTTATCAGCAGTCTTGATCAACTCAGAAGGTCCCAGAGGACTGGAGACTTGCCAGTGTGATGCCTGTCTACAAGAAGGAAGATGCAGGAAACGACAGGCCTGTCAGCCTAACCTAGGTATTAGGAAATGTTATGGAGTAGATAATTTTGAGTGCAATCACACAGCATGTGTGGGGCAACCAGGGGATCAGGCCTAGCCAGCACGGGTTCGTGAAAGTTAGGTCCTGCTTGACCAACCTCATTTCCTTCTATGACCACGAGACCTTCCTGGTGGATAAGGAAAGGCTGTGGACATAGTCTGCCTAGACTTCAGCAAAGCCTTTGACACTGTCTTTCCCAGCATTCTCCTGGAGAAGTTGGCAGCTCATGGCTTAGACAGGTATAGTCTTCCCTGGGTAAAAAAAATGGCTGGGGGGCTGGACCAAGAGTGTGGTAATAAATGGAGTTAAATCCATCTGGGGAACAATCAAAGAATCACAGAATCACAGTCATATGTTCCCTAGGGGTCAGTACTGGGGTCTGTCCTGTTCAGTATCCTTACTGATGACCTGGATGAGGGTATTGAGTCCATCCTCAGTAAGTTTGCAGTTGACACCAATTTAGCAGGAAGTGTCAATCTGCCTGGGGGTAGCAAGGCCCTACAGAGGGATCTGGACAGGCTGGATCAATGGGTTGAGGTCAGTGGGATGAAATTTAACAAGACCAAGCCTCAGGTCCTGCACTTTGGCCACAACAACCCCAGGAAACGCTACAGGCTTGGGGCATAGTGGCTGGAAAGCTGCACTGAAGAAAGGATCTCAGGATGTTGGTTGGTAGCCAGCTGAAGATGAGCCAGCAGTGTGCCTAGGTAGCCAAGAAGGCCAACAGCATCCTGGCTTGCATCAGAGACAGTGCAGTCAGCAGTACCAGGGAAGTGATCATACCCCTTGTACTCAGTTTTGGGCCCCTCACTTACAAGAAAGGCAATGAGGCCCTGGAGCATGTCCAGAGGAGGGCAGTGAAGCTGGTGAGGGGTCTGGAGCATAAGCCTCATGAGGAGCAGCTGAGGGAACTGGGACTGATTAGTCTGGAGAAGAGGAGGCTCAGAGGAGACCTTATCACTTTCTTCAACTCCCTGAAAGGAGGCTGTAGTGAGGTGGGGGTCAGTCTTTTCTCCTACGTAATTAGCGATGAGACATAATGGCCTCAAGCTGTGCTAGGGAAAGTTCAGTTTGGATATCAGGAACAATTTCATCTCTGAAAGTGGTACAGCATTGGAAGAGGCTGCCCAGGGATGTGGTTGAGTCACCATAGCAGTAGGTGTTCAAGAACAGCACAGATGTTGCAATTAGGGACATGGTTTAGCAGGCATGATCAGTTTTCATTACATAAAGTCCTCTTTGCAGCACATCAGTCTTGCAGTAAAAAGAAAAAAAATGACCCTACATTTAATTTATCTTCATGTGACAGCAACCAGAACAATATGGAGTTACTGTAACAACTGTAACACATAACAGATGATAGAAAAAGCTCCAGTGGAGACAGGTCAAAGGAATTTTGACTCATTCCTAAACAACTTCACTGAACAAAACATTTTTTTTTTTAATAGCAAATATGCCACATTTTTATTTGTTCAAATCTGTACCTCGTCAGGAACACTTTCTACACCATAAAAAAGCTGATGCATGCATGATACACAAAGGCTGAAGATCAAAACAAATAATTATCCCTTTACCATAGCCAAAACTGATAAAATACCCTGCAATGAAGGAATAGTAAACTATTGGTTCACATTTTCTTCCATATATCACTAAAATGATCATAGAATTATAGAATTGCTCAGGTTGGAAAGGACCTTCAAGATCATCAAAGTCCAACCGCAACCTAACCATACTACCCTAACTCTAACAACCCACCGCTAAATCATGTCACTGAGCACCACATCCAAACGGTTTTTAAACACATTCAGGGGTGGTGACTCAACCACCTCCCTGGGGAGCCTGTTCCAGTGCCTAACAACCCTTTCTGTAAAGAATTTTTTCCTGATATCCAACCTAACCCTCCCCTGGTGCAGCTTGAGGCCATTTCCCCTTGTCCTGTCATCTGTCACCAGCGAGAAGAGACCAACCCCGCTCTCACTGCAATCACCTTTCAGGTATTTGAAGAGAGCAAGAAGGTCTCTCCTCAGCCTCCTCTTTGGTCCTGTACAGTTCTTTCTGTACTGAGGTGCCCAAAACTGAACACAGTACTCGAGGTGAGGCCTCACCAATGCCAAGTAAAGGGCAGGATTACTTCCCTAGTCCTGCTCACCACACCATTCCTGATACAAGCCAGGATGCCATTGGCCGTCTTGGCCACCCGGGCACACTGCTGGCTCATATTCAGCCGACTGACCACCAGCACACCGAGGTCCCTTTCCATCAGGCGGCTTTCCAGCCACTCCTCCACAAGCCTGTAGGGTTGCCTGGGGTTGTTGTGACCAAAGTGCAGGACCCGACAATTGGCCCTACTGGAACTCATACAGTTTACCTTGGCCTATCGTTCCAGTCTATCCAGGTCCCTCTGTAGAGCCTTTCTACCCTCTGGCAGATCAACACACCCTCCCAACTTGGTGTCATCTGAAAACTTACTGAGGGTGCACTCAATCCCCTCATCAAGATCATTAATAAAGATGTTAAATAGAAGTGGCCTCAGTACCAAAACGTGGGGGACACTGTTCGTGACTGGCCGCCAACTGGATTTAACTCCATTGACCACAACTCTCTGGGCCCAGCCATCCAGCCAGAGTTTCACCCAGCAGAGTGTATGCCTATCCATTTGGCTTTGATAGCCAAAGGAGATAAATTTGACATCAAACAATGACAACATAACTATGACTGGTACAAATATTTGTGCCCCAGTAAATTTGTAAGGCTCAATTTTGCTTGTAGTCAACATTTCATTTATAGTGACATAACCTACTCAGAGTAAAATAACCCCTTTCTGACTGCTTCTGCCCATCTGCACACTTCTGTACACTCATTCTAGCAAGATGAAATGTTCTGCTTGTTGACTTTCTGTGCTTCAAGGTGCATTTTCCATTGGTTTCCATATATACTGTAAAACCTAAAGAAATAATTTTCTAGCAGACCCTTTCTAATAAGGTTACTTCTCAGGATGGAATTTGAAAATGCTGTTTTGATTTTGGATATAAGAAATGCATATCCTGATCTATTGAATCAGATGGTACAATCAGGCAGTTCTAGATGTGGATATGAAAGCAAGCAGAAGTCACCGCACTGCAGCCGTGCTACTGAAAAGGCCTTTTTTTTAATATGTAATGTAACACCTGCATCGATCCTTCCCTAACCTGCTGCATCCAAATGAGTCAAACAAGCCTGAACAGCATTAATGGTAAGTCGGCACCTAACATCCTCATTATCCCACATCGTTTCACAGCTCAGTGGATGGTTACACGGATCTCGTCTGGGAGCAATAGGAGGCTGCAATGGGAGGGGCCAGAGCAGAATGCTGGTGATCCCAGGAGGGTCAAAACATCCCCAGGGGGCACAACCCTGCAGCAGGGCAAAAGCAGGGTGGTCACGGAAGCACCAGCAGTCCCCATCAAGGCTGGGCAGGCACTGCATCAGGTGACAAATCCTATTAATTACAAATCCCATTAATTAATTTCATGCAAGAAACATAAAAGCTGACTTGCATCAATATCGACTCCCAAATTAACATTTAAGCTTCTGAACACTGATTAGGCACTATTGTGTAACAAACACACAAATAACCTTGCTCTGACGCCACATTGGTATACATAGAAAAAAAAAAAACACAGCTACTTCTTAAACAGACATGCAGACAAAACTTTGTGTGGGTAGAGGTCTCAGAACATCAAATGAAAAGGCAAATCTAACAGCTAAGCCAAATGTCTATCTGAAATTCAAATCAAGTTTAGCACATAGTTTCTGGAGCCATCTGAGGCTTTTCTGGCATTTCTGAAATAACGTATTACAAATTTCTTTGAAAATCTGGAAGCCAAACCAAAAGAAAAGCAGGTATATTTTTAATTGTGTTTAGGTACTCTATGCTCTACTGGTAGACACAATAATCAGGTTCAAAGGAAAAGCATTAGAAATCTCATGACAAAAAACTTTTTTTTTTTTTTAAGATTTTCTAGTCCATTAACGTGGATCACAAGAAATGAGGGTGGTATACATGGTTTAATGGAATTTATCCAAACTGTTATTGATCACTATATCCGTGTCACTTCCATCAGTTAATCAGAATGTTTTATTAGAAACTCAAAAATGGCTTTAAATTCAGGAAAAAAAAAAGCCAAGTTTTTATAAAGAAAAATATTAGCAGAGTTTCTACATATCCATGTGTTCTGCTTTTTAGATCAGTTCTGAAAATTTGGACACAGAAGTACTTGGAATTTTGTATGAAATTGTGTGTACATATGTTTCCTTTAGTGATAATGCTCTTTTCTACTTCAAATTCTATTCTTGCCATTATCCTAGCCAAAATGAATGTCTGGCTGCATTGTCATGAATACAGATGCTTTCTTTAATAATAACATCTGATACGACACACTGCTACTCTGCTCAAAGCACCTGCTACACTGATGAAAAGGCACATTGCTCAGATAATTGGTTTTGCTGCTTAGCTGCAGCTTCAGCCAGAGCAGAATGGAGTAAATCACTGTAGATTTACACCTTCGTGCAACTATTTATTGCTTATTTGTTCTAAGAAGAGATTTGAATCCACTGCTTCTGACCTGTTAAATGTCTTGAAGTACTTATTATTAGTATCCTAAGAGCAGCTAGAGCAGACCAAAGGGGGTGAACAGAACTTCTAGCCTGCACAGATTGCTTCAGACAGGATGCGTTCAGAGGTATTAAAATCCTCAGACTTCATGATTCAACAACCCTCAGTGCCATGTCACATGGCAGACCAAGACCTGCTAAATACCATACCCACTCAAACTACAATGAGCGTCCTACAACAGACAAAATTTACTCAGAGAAAGTACCAGGGTCTATTTTAATTGCATTTTTCAGGCAGCCAAAACTCTCCTCACACCTGTGCACGCCAGAGGAATTAGAAAGGTTGTAATCAGCTTTAAGCATTCCTCTCTATGGAGTTTGACCATTACATGTTCTTGGAGCAGACTAGTCTACAACTCATGATGGCATTAAGAGCCCCTCGCATTCCCTAGCTAACATCTGCACCCTATTCTGGTTCCTCTACTGACATAGCAAATGGCAACTGCTATAAAACTAACAATGAGCCATTTTATTCTGCAAGGAAAAGCATAGAGCAAGAAGCACTAGATCCGTGTTCTACCATGATTAGGAGACAGAGGGTAAAACCTTGAATATGAAGCTCCAGCAAAGTAATAAAATACTGAGGTACAAAAGCAAATTCTGCAGAATGACTAAGAGCATTGTGCCTTCAGCAAAATGAACTAGTCTATTACACACCTGTTAGTCTCTTCACCTCTCTGCTTGCAAAATCAAGTGGATATAATTCAAATGAAAGGCAGAAGTTTAGGAAAGTATAGTGCAACTAGCAGTTTACCCAGTGACAAATTCTTCAGCTACCAAATGAAAGATTATTGATAACACTGCCTATGGTCCTCCGATGCACTCAATCAGAACCTTCTCCAAGGAGAAGGTATCCTGAGAGGACAAGGTTAAACAAGAAAAGTTTACCCAACAGCCTTTACGGAAGTTCTGGGAAAAGTCCAGCACTAGAAGAACAGAATGAGTCATTTCAGCTACCGGTAAGGCAAACTTTCCATTAAGACCCATTATGAGAACTGTAACATATGAGTGAAAAGCTATTTTAACTTTCATAACATTCAGCATTAGTTTTGTGAACTGAATGGAGGTCAGTTAGTGTCAATGGTATTTCAGTCTCCAATATGTGGACATCCCTTCACTGGCAAAGACTTTGAAACTATTAACTCATTCTCTATTAACTTCTTGAATAGCTGCTGAACAACAATAATTTTAATAATTTGGCAAACCCAGACATACAATACAATTTCTTTGACAATTTAACTGCAAGTTAGGAGTTTCCTTAGTTATTGCCAATCTCTTGAATCCAATCTTTCAACTGATAAGGGAAATAAATATACCTATGTTAAGGGAACATATCTAGCTTAGCATAAAATAAGATAAAGCGGTTTGAAGACAAAACGTGAAGGTCTACAAAACACAAATATGTAGAAACCAAAAATGACTGGAAAAATACTAGTATGCTCAAACCCTAAATGTACAAACAGAGGCTTGAAATAAATGCTTATATCCATAAAATTACTTTCTCATTAAAATCAAAGTTATAAAGCTAAGCCCATTATAGAGAATGATTTGCAGTATCAAAGGTATTTATGAAAAGAAAAAGAAAAATATCAAAGGTAACAGAGACTAAAGCTTGTCTTAAAATTACTACGATTTGGGCAAAATGGCAATCATCAGCTACAGAATAAATTATAGAAAACTACATAACTATGACCTGCCAGTGAGCTTTCCACGGAATAAGTTTATATAGTTGTTGAAAGATGAAGGCAAATTTGGAAGATCTTTTTCAGATTACGTCCATTTTCCTAAACACTGCAGCACTGTGTCATCATTTATCAAAGCAAGATCCTTGGAAGACAGCTTCACATACCTGAGCAGAGACAATTCTAGCACTGCCATGATATGGTGCCACAACCAAAGGTTTAATATCAGTGGTGATCCTCATGCTCTAAACTCTGTGTCATCTTTCCAACCATCCTCAAGAGCAGCCAAGGCATTTGAACATGAAGCACAGAGCAATGTTTCTTAATACTTCTTAATGTTTTGGGGGCTTCACTGCTTCTTTCTGTGTCTAATATACTTTGTCACACATACCTGACTAAGGCCACTGTGTCAAATACAGGGAAAGAGTATTAGTTTCATTATTATATATGTACTTTTCTATTTGATGCAAAACTCACCCATAAATTCCAGAACTCCACACACAGATACACATATTGGTCAAACTGTATTAACTGACTTGATTAATATTCATGACTTCTGCAGAAATATGGAAAGATTATCAGTTTATTATTTCTGTGATTCTTTGACTATGGTAATAATGAAAAGTGTATTCATAGACCTAGGATATAACTTAATCTGTAAAAATGTGAAAAGCTACAAACATAGGCTGTGTTGACAAATTATGCCATATCAAATGGCTTCTAGATCTGTTGCCCTATGCATAGATGAGCCTTTGCTAAATTATTTGTATTATAATTTGCTGTTAGAAACACTTCAGAAAATCCAGTCAACTCTCTTGAAAAGCTGCAGTTTTAGCTGCTACCAGCAGATGGCAATACAGGTGATTTATTCGTGTTAATACAAGAGATCCATTCACCACAAAACCTGCGAAGTATTATGGTCTCCCTACTTTGAAAGCTGATCACTCAAACAACAAAAACCAGGGAGAGTGGCAGATTCACCAGAGGGTCACACTGCCATGAGGGACCTCTGCTGGCTGGAGACATGGGCCAACAAGAACCTCATGAAAGTCAACAAGAAGTGCAGAGTCCTGCATTTCAAGAGGAACAATTCCAGCCCCCAGGACATGCTCAGGGCCACCCAATTGGAAGGCAGCTCTGCAGAAAGGTACCTGGTGGTCCTAAGAGATATCAAGTTGACCATGAGTCAGCAATGTGACCTTAGCACTGAGAAGGCTAATGGTATCCTGGGCTGCCTTAGGCAAAACAATGCCAGCAGGTCAATAGAGGTCAAGAGAGATGATTCTTCCACCCTAATCAGTATTGGTCAGGACATACCTGGAGTTCTGTGTTCAGTTCTGAGGTCTCCAGTAGAAGAGAGAGATTGCAATACCAGAGTCTGACATAAGGCCACTAAAATGATGAAGAACTAAAGCATTTCTCTATGGGAAAAGGCTGAAAGATCTGAGACTCCTTAGCCTGGAAAAGAGAAGGCTCAGAGAGGATCTCACCAATGTTTATAAAGAATGAGGATGGAACCAGGATCCTTCCAGTGGTGCCCAGTGACATGACAAGATGTAATGGGCACAAACTGGAACACAGGAGGTTAAGTCTAAATATCCAGAAGCATTTCATTAGTGGGCAAGTGACTGAGCATTGGCATAAGTTGCAGAAAGGAAAAAACATTCCACGATTCTGTGAAAAGAGATAGCATGAAATTAAACCATGTTAATCTTGCACCATGTCTGTTATGTCACTGCTTTTCATGACTTGTTAGATTTCAGCTGATTTGTTGTTTGGATGGCAGAGATTAAATGTGATTCTTGGCTGATATGGCAATGATACAAATAATATCATCATCATTTTCAATATGTTTGTATGCTTAAAATGAAAAAAATATCAGAACAACATCCAGACTGCTGTTAACTGCAGGAGACAAAGACTCTGAAGACAGTCCAATTCTGGTGTTACCTGCAAATCACATTTCTCTGGCCAGTATTTCTAAGACTACATGGACACCAGTGAGTAGAACATACACTACTTGCAGATGTAAACTAGAAAGACAAGCAAGAAGATGCATGCATTTGAGACCAGATATTATTTCATCAAAGAGAAAAAGCAGATTTTAAACAATAAACAAAGTCCAGTTTTCCTCTGGAATCAGTCACATTAAATAACTTAACTGTATCATCCTTCCACATCTATGACTATTACTCCAATCCTCACCATCACCTTTGAAAGTTTCTATTTGAGTATACAAAGATATTAGCTGTTTTCCAGTATCTATGTGTATATTGTTTGTATGCTTCAGTAGAGACACTTGAGCTTCTATCCCAAGATACCTGCAAAGGCAGCAGAAAAGAAGAGATAAGATGATTATTACAAGCAAGGAAGAGAGATGCAGAGATAAGTTTGGTGTTTGAAGCTTGGTGTGAAGGCTTTGTAGGGCAAAGAGCTGAGTGCAGGCCTATGTCTTGGATGGACTGGGAGATAAGGGGATCCTCCATGGAGAGCATTGTGAAGAATCTACACTGCAATTTTGGATAAAGGCACCTGCACCACCGAACTGAAAGCTATTGTGAAGAAGCTGATGTGAAACTACTTGTGAGAAAATTAATTAAATTAGTTAATTATGTGGTATGGCTGTAAATATGAAATATGTGAAGTGCCAATAGGCAGCACATCAGAGTACATAGCATCAGTATATCATCTTGGAGTTTCCAAGGACAGCTAAAACTTGCTACTGTACAAACCTATGGATTGTTGTGCACTGCTCTTTATGCACAAGGAGAATTCTGAATCTCTTAGGGATGCTGCAAATGCAAGTGAAGAAACTGAGCATCTCCATACCAATCCGTATCAGGAGCCCAGAGGGACCTATCTGTACAGGTGGCCCCTGGGACTGTCCATTCCTGGTCATCACCGTCCCGCAGGCACTGGAAGGACCTTGCTGCCTTTATGCTTAATGACCTGGGCAAGCTGCAAAAGTCAGCCAAACAACAGGGAAGTCATGCAAGCCATGTAGGTGCTAATACTGGAAAGTGGTTTACAAAAACAATCAGTATATGATAGCTGTTATTTGAATACATAGGCCCTTACTTGTCTTCTGACAGGATTCAACTTTTCTAAGACATCTTCATTAAAGAGTTCTTTTGCCAACAGTAATGGATTTAAAACTACTGCTGATCATGTTTTTGATTTTGTTTCTCTTGGGTTGAGATAAATCAAAATGGTTGAAGGGGCAGGAGTGACACAATAAGGATGTAACTTGCAGTGCCTGGCCATGTACAATCCTGGAGGTGGGGAGACAGCACTGGAACCAGGATGCACTAAAACTTTCCAATGAATGCTATTATCTTCAGAAAAGAAATGAGCACTAAAAATCTCATGAAATCCAGATATTTCCTTAATGTTGTGCTTCCCATAGTAGCTAAATCCAAAACTTGAGGGATCACTTTTTTAGTCCCATTTTGCCATAGACTATTTTATAAAACACTGCATGTCTCAAACTCTTTTAGATTTGATGGGGTTTTTTTGGTGGGGTTTTGGGGACATTTTTTTGCTGGTTTTTTTGGGGGGGAGGGAGAGGGAGAGAGAGAGCATTTGTTTTGTAATGATGAGGTTTTGTTAGAACTTCAAATTTTCTTTTAATTTTCATCTTGTTCTAGTTATGAATAATATTTTCCATTGTCTTCACGTAAATACAAGACATGAATTTAGGAAGCGGAGCAGTGGTATGGAGACATTTTTCTGGAGCCTTTCAGAAAAGTTCTGCAAATAAAACATGATTAAACTGTCCTTTCTTCTAACACATAGCGGAATAAAAGTTGTTTAAGTTAGTCACCGTTTGAAACATAGTCTAAATCGTTCAGAGGCACAAGGTATTCAATCCAGGAAATAATTTAACTGCATTTTCACTGGTGTAAACTATAAGTGCCTTAAAGAACACACTCTAGCAAACTGGGCAAACGAGATCTGACTTTTGTCATGGGAAGGAAAGAGATGAAGTTCAATACACTATCTGAGCCTCAGTAACATTTTTATGATATTCAGGACTTTCATTTAAGTCTGCCTTGTATGCATATTTATGGAATATATTCTGATCTCTGCAGTATCACTCATATACTAAACAGTCTTCAACTACAGTGCTGAAAGTGAAAGCACATTTAACGCAGATGATACCCTCACACACACACACACACACACCAGTATCCATAAAATTTAGCTTATTTAAGTCAGTTTTCCAACAACCTTTTCCATAGTTGTGTTGGCAATTGCTATGGGTAGTTTTAGAATCATAGAATCATAGAATAGAATACAATCATAGAATCACCAAGGTTGGAAAAGACCTACAAGATCATCCAGTCCAACCATCCACCTATCACCAATCTTTCGCGCTACCCACATCCCTCAGTACAACACCTAAACACTTCTTGAACACCTCCAGGGTCAGCGACTCCACCACCTCTCTGGGCAGCCCATTCCAGTGCCTGAGCACTCTTTTGGAAAAGTAGTATTTCCTAATATCCAACCTGAATCTCCCCTGGTACAACTTGAGGCCATTCCTTCTAGTCCTATCACTAGTTACACAAGAGAAGAGGCTGACCTCCAGCTCACTACAACCTTCTTTCAGGTAATTGTAGAGAATGGTAAGGTCACCCCTGAGCCTTCTCTTCTCCAGACTGAATAATCCCAGCTCCCTCAGCTTCTCCTCATAAGACCTGTGTTCCAGACCCCTCACCAGCTTTGTTGCCCTTCTCTGGACGTGCTCCAGGGCGTCAATGTTTTTCTTGTAGTGAGGGGCCCAAAACTGAATGCACTACTCAAGGTGCAGCTTCACCAGGGCTGAGTACAGAGGGATGATCACTTCCCTGCTCCTGCTAGCAACACTGTTTCTGATACAAGCCAAGATGCCAGTGATCATCTTGGCCACCTGGGCACACTGCTGGCTCATGCTCAGCCGAGCATCAACCAATACCCCCAGGTCGGTTTCCTCTACACAGTCTTCCAGCCACTCTGCCCCAACCCTGTAGCATTGCCTGGGGTTGTTGCAGCCAAAGTGCAAGAGCTGGCACTTGGTCTTGTTGAACCTCATTCCACTGGCTTCAGCCCGGAGATCCATCATGTCCAGATCTCTCTGTAGGGCCTTGCTACCCCAGGCAGATCGACACTTCCTGCCAACTTGGTGTCATCTGCAAACTTACTGAGGGTGCACTCAACGCCCTCATCCAGGTCATCAATAAAGATACTGAAGAGGACAGGCCCCAACACCAGCCCCTGGGAACACCACTTGTGACCAGTCACCAGCTGGATTTAACTCCATTCACCACCACGCTCTGGGTCTGGCCCACCAGCCACTTCTTTACCATGTAAAGAGTGTACCTGTCCAAGCCATGGGCTGCCAGCTTCTCCATCAGAATACCGTGGGAGACTGTGTCGAAGGCTTTGCTGAAGCCTAGGTAGACGACATTAACAGCCTTTCCCTCATCCACCCAGTGGGTCACTCGATCATAGGAGGAGATCAGGTTGGTCAAGCAGGACCTGCCTTTCATGAACCTGTGCTGGCTAGGCCTGATCCCCTAGTTATCTTCAACATATATCAGGAAAGTTGAAGTCTCCCATGGGGATGAAGGCTAGTGATCATGCAACTTCTTCTAGCTGTTTGCTTTAGACACTTTAAACTCACTTAGTGCTTACTATGTAAGCGTATTCTCCTGGTAAGTCACAAATGATCTTTCCATTGCAGGATTTCAGCACATCTCTATTTCTGATAGATCATTATCAGGTTTTTTAAAAGTTGTTCTGAAACTTTCGAAAGATATGAGTTTCACTTGTCTCTTTTGTAGAACAGAACAGGAAACTGAGCAGAGGTAAAAAGTGAGGCTCTGCCTCAACAATATTCAAACTCACTATTCAAACTCAGCAGTAAAATACAGGACAAAAATCTTGAAATAGTGCCCTTTTTTTAAGCTATACAAAACCCTGACATCAACAAAGAAACCCTAGCTGTTACGAGAGCAGATAAACTTATAGGATCTCCAGTTCTCCAAGCCAGGGCAGAAAAACTGTGGTCTTCCTTCTGCTGTATTAGGATTCTGATCAGACTAGGTCAGGAATGCAAATAAAACCAAATAGCAGTGATGTATTTTGGAACTCAGTATATAAGCTTTATTCAATTTGGATATAGACACAGAAAAAAATATTGCATTCCTCATATTTCTTCCATCCCCACTTTTTGTTAGTAGCCAACAATAACACTGTTACTCTAGAAATTTATTTTGAAGTTTTACCATATTCATATTCTTAAAATAGTTCATCTTCAATCATCAAAACATTGCCTCAGATAGTCCTCATCAGTACTTACAAATATATTCTTTAAGCTTTAAGTGCTAAAAACTGTATATATGCGTTTTATATTTTGGAATTTAGATCTAGGATTTCTGAACAGTTGTGGCTGGCACATTAATGAAATGATGAAGGGTCATTTTGTTTTGTTTTTTAATTCAGACAGAATTCTATATTTCTCTAAGTTATCACCTGTTCTCTGCCCCCCTTCACCCCTTAATACAATTTACTGCTTATTACTTTTTTTAATCCAGAATTAGCACAGCAAGATTGGGCTCTGCCTAGGAAATGGCTGCAATTAATACGTGCTGCTTTCACCTTTAGTCAGAAACCGAAGTTCAAAGACAAGCTGAAGTGAAAAACTGCAAAAAAAGAAGTTAGTTCGAACGATTCATAGGAATAGACAGAAAAACTCAAGTAAGCTCTATTTCAGTCTTCGAGAAATCCTCTTAGGTTGCATCTACTGATCTATACAGTCCCCTGAATGTATCTGAGAGTGCTCTGGACTTCCTCGTGGAGAAGGAACTGCTACTGTGTAGGAGACTTGAGATTACTATCGAAGTACTGGGTGATTTTATGTTGTACATCTCAACTCTCTGTGCTCTTGCTTCCTCATTTACTACGTGGAATTAGCAGTAGCTTAAGACTTACTGATAGAAAGCCACACAGATGCAAGCTGCATGACATCACATGTGCTACAGCAAGCATTTATCCAGAAAATTAGCAACCTTGTTATGCTGGTGCAGACTAAGCATGAGAATTTTATAGTCCTTTGTTTCTTCTATTTCTACATCTGCATATTCTATTACTAGCTCATAATGGGTTTTAGGAATTAACTGAAGCATCCAATACAGTAATACTGCGGGGGTTATTTATTGATGGTAGTTTTTCATGTTTTATTTTTCCTGAGCTTCTGCGTGTGTCAAATTAAATTAAACCTTCAGAAATTGTAGTCACTTTCTTGTGGGCTACGAAGAGCCACTGATGAACAGAGCCAGAAAACTGCAGCAAGGTCTGCCCAGACGACCAACAGAAGCCCTGGATCAGGTGAGTATCAAGGCACATGCTTGCCTTTAAACATGTGAGCAGCTTCATCTATTAAAACACTTAGCCATTAGATGTTTAAATGACTAATCTTACTCCTGCTTAGCAAACATCATAAACATGAGGTGTTTCATTCTCAGCAAAGGCAGTGTTAAACACCTCATGAAGAACAGACCATGTCAAGCCCAACCAAATGCTCCAGAATCCCAAGTTCAAACAGCTGAGATTCATGTGAGTCTTCCCACAGATGATCAGACACTGTTGTTGCAGTTCACCATTTCACTACTCTGGTTTCAGACATGTAACTCCATTGAAAACTATTTTCATACCTATAAAGGTAAAGTAATTCAGCATTGAGCAAATTTCATCTCTTTCGTGGATTTTTTTTCTTATCTTAACATTGTACTTGGTTAAAATTAATGATAAACCTAATATAAATTTCTCTCAACATCCTTTCAGCTTATTCTCTTATAATAGTGTTCTCTGCTTTTCTCCTTTTGTTTTCCCTCCTGTTTCTTTCCCTGATAATCTAATTAAAAACAAAACAAAACAAAAACATGGATTATTTATTTTCAACACAATATATTTTGATAAGATTAAATATTAACAGATTTAATTATTGAAAGATCTGAAGAAGTTGCTTAATAGAGCCTGTTTAATCACAGATTGCACCTTTAAAAGAGCATTGCACATTTTAAGTGTTACATTTTATGTATAAGACCCAGTGCAATTGCTCAGGCAGAACAATGTATTTGAACAGACAAATAACCAAGAAAAAAGTGTATCAGCTGACTTTCACAGCTAGAATTTTAAACTAAGGTAGACCATTACTCTTTTGAATAGTTACTTTTGTACTAACCTGCTTTGTCTTTGATTTGATTTGTAAAGTCAAATCTCATGAACATACTTATGTAATACAGAAGAGAAAAATATATAAAAATCCCATTGTTGGTGTATGATATTTTATGTGCTGTAGGTATATTTCTGATTAAATTTTCTACTATCTATATTAAGTAACATAATCACTAATCTCTCTAGTTTTTTTTCTGAATGAGATGGTTCCCCATAAACAAAATTAATCAGTGTGTTTTGACTTGGTCAGATTTAGCGTTACTACTGGGGATTACACTTCTGTTAGTTTGTTTTACAGTAACCATTCAAAGATAACTCATACAAATATCATTTGCAAGGCTCCCAGGGTAATTAAATCACTACTGTCAGTAAAGTCAATCAAACCAGTGCAAGGTATACAGACAGCGTAATATTGCCAGTGATGGACTTCTGTAAGGACTTTGATACCTTCCCTCACAATATTCTTGCCAATAAATCGGAGATATATGGATTTGATGGGTGAACTATTCAATGGATAAAGAAATGGCTGGATATATCTAAAATTATCCATATACAAAGAATTCCAATCAGTGGCTCAGTGTCCAAATGGAAACTAGTAGTGAATGGTGAGTCCTTCAGGAGCTCTTCATTAATGACATTGACAGTGGCATCGAGTGCACCCTCGGCAAATTTGCAGATGACACCAGTCTGAGTGCTGCAGACGGCACCAAGCTGAGTGGTGAAGCTGGTAAAACAGTAGGAAGAGATGCCATCCAGAGGGATCTGGATAAGCTGGAGAAGTGGACCAATGGTAAAGTAATGAGGTTCAACAAGGCCAAGTGCAAAATGCTGCACCTGGGTTGGAGCAATCCCCAGTATTAGTATAGTATGGGTGATAGACTGATTGACAGCCAAGACAGACTGACTGACTGTAGATAAACACTTCAGTGTTTTTGTGGATGAAAAGCTGTCAACAGTTTACGGGCAGGTTTGGCCCTGTTCTGTGACTAGTGGGGTGGGGAAACCCATGGACCCACGCTCCTGGAAAAGGGAAAGGGGAAAGGGTAGGGAGATGGCCCTAAAACAAAACAGCGGCAACAATCTGAGGAGAAACATACTAATTTACTAAATAAGATATTGAAATGCAAGATAACACAATATAATACAATATAATTGAAATTGAAGCTAATAAATCAAATAAAATGAGAGAGAGTGTCCAAAAACCAAAAGGCCTTATCCTAATGCTGGCAGCAAGACGGCTAAGGAGAGAGAGATGCTGCTGGAACAAGTGGGAGGGGAGTGAGAGAGCAAAAAAGGGAACATCTTGTGATATGCGAATAGTTTTTATCTTTCCCTCTGAATGGAAAATGGTAACAGAACAGCAAGTAGTCCTCTGGGAAGTGTAGTTCTTCTTCTCTTCTGATAACCAGGTACCCAGAACTATCCACAATCCACAGAACTGGAGCATTAACTCTTTAACTCCCAGTGTACTACATGATGTTATGAAGTGGAATACCGATAACCAAAAATCATAAAACCATGACAAAAGCTCAACACGAGCCAGCAAAGTGCACTTGAAGCCCAAAAAGCCCACTGTATCCTGAGATGTATCAAAAGTGTAACAAGCCAGACGCTGATTCTCCCCTCTACTCTACTCTTGCAAGACAACATCCAGCACAAGAAAGACTTGGAGTTGTTGGAGTGAGTCCAGGAGAGGCCATGAAGATGCTCAGAGGGCTGGAGCACCTCTCCTACAAAGAAAGGCTGAGGGACGTGGGCTTGTTCAGCTTGGAGAAGAGAATGCTCTGGGGAGACTTTATTGATGTTTTTCAGTATATGAAAGGGAGTTTGTAAGAAAGATGGAGAAAGTGTTTTTACCAGGATCTGTAGGGATGGGACAAGATGTAATAGTTTTAAACAGAAAGAAGATAGATTTAGCTTGAATCTAAGGAATACATGTCTTATAATGAGGGCGGTGAGACAATGGAACAGGTTGTCCAGAGAAGCTGTGTATGTCTCGTCCCTGGGAGTATTCAAGACCAGGTTGAGTGGGGCTTTGAGCAACTTGACCCAGTGAAAGATGTCCCTGCCCATTGCAAAGTGGTTAGACCAGATGTTCTTTGCAGGTCCTTTTCAGCCCGAACCCTTCTGTGATTCTATGAAATCATACCTATCCTCAGTTATTTCTATGGAGAGCATGCTCAAAAAAATCAAAAATTTATGTCTTGCTAATTAGCAGAAAGGTCCAGAATAAAATTATAACCAGGAGTTAGACTGTGCCAGGCCTCCAGTTTCTTATGGAGCAAACAATCCAATACGTGAGTTTTGTTTTGTGGCCAAAAAAATTAAGAACTTTACATCATAATTCTCCCATTATTTATGCACTTTTATTGTGAGCCAACATAAAGAGCACTACCATTGTAAAATGTACTTCAGACTAATTACCAGCTTGGGACATTATGCCAATTACAGTAATTAACTGCATCAATCAGTGCTAGTTATAAAAATCCACATGTGCTACTGCTTACACAGCACCCCATGATTTGAAAATTGAAATTGTCCTTCCTGTTTTTAACCTCACTGCTCTGTCCCAATGAGAGCTGTGCCATTTTTGTAGACAATGCCAAGTCTACCTAGGTTATTCACTGACTCATGAACTACAAAAAGGTTGCAACGGACTATTAATGCCCTCCCAAAGACCTTAGATAAATCAATTTTTGGTGACCAAGGGCCATGTAAGAATAGTTTCCGTAGAAACAGCATATATGAGGGCAAAAAAAAAAAGTCCTCTAGACATCCTTTCTAGTCCTTTGGAGAAAACATACAGCATAAAGGAAGATATTTGCTAAAATGCAGAATAGCTGGTGAGTTTCAGAAAGGATGTTTATGCTGTTGGGCACTTCATACTCACTGAAGTTAGTGGGGCTTAGTCAGTTAGAGACAGTTTCCAATGACATCTTCCTTTGAGTACCCAAACACTGAGGCACGTTACATCAGTGGGTCCTTATGAAAGCATTGGCACTAACAATTAATATCAGCCTCCATAATGAGTCACAGCTACTAAAATGCGAGTGGGAAAGCTTGCTGCAAAGGCAGAGACTGCCTCAGGAAACCATTGCACCTACATTTTTTATTTTAATTTCCTTCTGACTCCACAGAATTCCCCAAAAGTATGAACTACTGACCACTTGTGACTCTATGCTAAAGGACTATACAAAATTTCTGAGTTAAAATAATTCCCCATTACAAAGGCCAGTCCCAAACTCTTAATAGTCCCATGAGCAATGCTGTTATTCGTTGTCTACAGACTAACACTTTAGAAAGCCTGTTCCACTGTCCCTCTGCAGTTATTTTTTCACTTTGTGATAGTCTTTATTTGCTCCAAAGGTCAGAGAGAACTAGACTGCAACTACACAACACTGGATAGAGCCATGCTTGTTCTACGTCTGTAGCTGTAACCAGCATAGCTGGACAGCTCAACAGACTTTTACTCTGTAGATGTTCCAACAGATGACCAGTAAGTGAGGAGTGTCAACAAAAGAACCACTGTTTTTTTAAAGCTCCGTTCCAAAGCCCTGAGCTGGAGCATGCTAGGTAGAAATGCTGTCTGCTTCCTGGGGGGCTTCCGCTGGTGACCCTCCCTCCCACCACAGTGCTGCACAGTGGCAGTGCACCACTGTGACTCCATTTGGCAGGCAGCTTGTTGGGCCTTGCTGGGGTGAAAGGCGTACTGAGAGGGAGGGCAGATGCACTGCAGTAAGTGATCTCCCCATCAGCAATCTCTGACCTGCACACCTCCAAATCCATTCAGTCTTCCTGTGTTCACCTGGACAGTGGTTTGTGTAACAGTCAGGAAAGAGGCAGGAGACACCGGAATTATCTCTGCACTCAGGAAGTGTCTGTGGTCATCTGCTTTAGGCAGCCCCTAGCTCCCTAGGTGCCAGCTGAGTTCTGCAGCTAAAGGCAATGCTCAAAAAAATGTACTCACTGTTTGTAGATAACAAAACCTCTCATGACACACTCCAGCCAGCAGAATGCAAAATCACAAAGTTTTAAACAAGGCCCCTCTCCCCTTGAAGGGCCATCATGATACATTATAAATAAGCAGAGCCCACAGTTCCAGTGTGTCAACGGTTTACGGGCGTTTGGCCCAGTTCCGTGACGAAGGGGACGGAGGATCCACGGGTCCACAACCCATGAAAAGGGAAAAGGGGAAAAGGGTAAGGAGATGGCCCTGAGAGCAGAGAACAGCGGCAACAATCTGAGGAGAAACAAACTAATTTACTAAATAAGATATCGGAATGCAAAACAACACAGTATAATACAATATAATTACAATTTAAGCTGATAAATCCAATACAGAGAGAGAGAATGTCCCAAAATCAAGGTAGGCCTTACTCTACTACTGACGATAAGACGGCTGGAGAGCAAGGTGCTGCCAGGACGAGAGACGGCAGAAAAAGGGCTGAGGTCTCGTGATCTGCAAGTTTTTATACTGCGAGCTTTTATCTTTTCCCTCCGGCTGGAAAATGGTAACAGAGGAGCAAAGTACCATGGGGAATGTAGTAGTCCTTCTCTTCTGAGAACCAGGTACACTCACTACATGATGTTATGATGTGGAGGACCAATAACCGAAAATCATAAAACCATGACACAGTGTTTAACCAGATTGGTTCCAGTGGTGAGGCCCTGGCACAGGCTACCCAGAGAAGCTGTGGATGCCCCATCTCTGGAGGCATTCAAGGCCAGGTTGGATGCAGCCCTGGTCAGCTGAGCTGGTGAGTGGTAGCCCTGCCCATGTCAGGGGAGTTGGAACTGGATGATCTTTAAAGTCCCTTCCAGCCTAGGCCAGTCTATGATTCTATGATTCTATCTACGAACCTCTTTCTAGTGGAAGCTGCCACTGTTGACTGGGGTAATTAGAAGGCACCAATTCACTTTATCTGTTGAACACAGTTCCACAAACTGCAAGACAAAGACAAAGCCACACCAGTGACTGCTTTTTCCTTGTGAAGTCAGACACATTCTGTGTACAGGTCAGGTTTTGTCTTAAGGCATGGTTGTCCAATATTTTGGCTTGCCTTGGCTACATCTAGCAAACAGGAATTGCCTTGGGCCACATATAAAATACATAATAAATTTAATGTATATAAGTAACAAAACTTATTTTTAATGTATTTTTTATTGTAACATAAAAAAACAGAGAGCAACAAAAACATAAAACTAGTGGGATGTTTGACCTTGTGTTTGAGAAACTAACACATTAGGGTGGTTCAATGGCAGTGGTTGTCATTCCCAGTCAGTTCTCAAGATGTTCGTCAGAGATTTTTGATTAAATATTACTCTTCCTTTGCTTCATCATTGACAATAATTGTTCACAAATGTACATACTGCCAAAAAGCGATGACATGAATGAGGTGAGACTGTGAAGTAAGGGATATCTTTCTCTAGTAAGAGAGGTCTGGTAAAAAGACATAACCAAATTTTTCTTTGAGATGAATGTTTGATTGCAACTCTCTGGGTACCATGTGAAAATTTGCAAGTAATGTATTTATGTCAACTGAAAATGGAGTTAGAAATATACAAAAAGAAGATGAGTTTTTTTGAAATCTTGACACCTATTCTCAAATTTCTGTGTTAAAATGGAAAGCATAGCTGCATATTTTTCACTGTTCACAGGACTGTGTTTAGCCAATGTATCAAAATGCATGAATGTATTTGCCATAACTCAAGCTTTCCATAATTTGTTTCATTTCAAACACTGTTATTGTCTGAAACATAGCACAGATAAGCTGACTTTCACCTTGAAGATGCACATTTAAGTCATTTAAACAAGCAGACAAATCTACCAAAAATGCTAAGTCTGTGAGCCATTTTTCATCTTCACGATCTGGCACAAATTTTCCTTTTGATTCCATAAATGATTTGATTTCACTTTTAAAATCATGAAGTCTTTTTAGCATTTTATCCCAACATAGCCACCTTCCTTCAGAAAAGCAAATGACGACCCCATAATTGGTATCCATACTTTTAAGGAACTCCTAGAATTGGCAATGATTCAGTCCACCGGACTTTATGAAGTTCACAGCTTTGATCACAATTTGCATGACATTATCCATATTCAAAGCTTATGCACATAAATTTTCTTGATGTCTGATGCAGTAATATTTCATCAAATGTGAGTTACTTGCAGCAATTGCACCATCTTCTATTAATTTTATAAGTCTCTCTTTTTATCAGCCACCACCAGGACACCATTAGTAGGTATAACAGATTTGTTGACAAAGGTTAAAGAAAATTGCTTTAATGTAATTTTTACTGCTTCATATAAATCAAGAGATTTCATTGCGCCTTTCAATAGCACCAAAGAAGCCATCTCTTCAATGATACTATATTCATTATAAATACCTCTATTGAAAATGTCAGGTTGCCCAATATCTGCAGCATCAGTGCTTTCACTTATCGCCAAGGCATAAAATTTGAAATTAGCTTTACCCTCCAAGTTTTCTTTTTTATAGATTTTCCTGTTTCTTCAGTTCACCTGGTTATAGTCTGGTGAGGCAGATCAATTTTAGAAAAATCCTTTTTTTTTTATCAGGACACATTATATCTGTTTTGCTTTCTATATATTGCTTAACAAACTTTGATTTTTTTGTGATCAGATTTGCTATCACATAACTAGCTCTTGCAACAGAATCCATTTGAGTTTCAACTTTTTTTTTTAATATTTTGTTGAAATGACAGACTACTTTACAGTTCTGTTATTTTGTCTTTAGGAAGCATTCCTTGACATGCATCGAATTTGGCAGCATGTTTCTGTATATTATGTCTTTTCAAATTGTAATCTTTAAAAACTGACATGATTTCCTTGCAAATTAAGCACAGTGCCATATTATTTGTCAGCACTGCACTGCACCCTCCCCGTGTCCTGGGGCCAGGCCGGGCTGCTTGGTGGGCAGAGCTGCCGCCATGATGATGTGGTAGCAAGGGCCGCAGGCTGCAATGCGAGTGGTGCTGGGCTGCATGTGGCTGCAGGCTGTCAGTTGGACATGGCTGCCTTAGGGCATGAACCTCACCCCCTTCAGGGATCCTCTTTTGTAAAACACAGAGTTTCCTTCCGCCATCCTAAACAGCCTCAGTCCAGGAGGACAAAGTAGGCCCAGCAAGTTTAGCAAGTGCTGTTGTGTTCTTAGCAGTCACAAACACCTGTCTTTCCCCTAATCTCCTTCCCTGGGCTGCTGGTACTTGCTGCTGAGCACTGAAAGCACGAGGGTGGCAGCTGGACCCCTCTTCAGGCGCACAGTGCAGCACGTGTCAGGTGCCAGGCAGCTGCTGGATCAGAGTGGGACAAGTCAGCTGCCAACCTCCTGTGATTTCAAATCCGTCATCTAGTGTCACCTGCTTGTAGTGCAAGCAGGGGAGGACGAAGGGAGGTAATCCGATATGGAGCACAGAGAAAGCCTGGGAGACAGAAAAAAGCTGTCCTGGTCTGCAGACCTCCAAACCACCTCTTGCTAAGCACAGCTCCATCTTTATCACAGTCTTTATGCACAGTAGGTTGAAGCCTGCTCCTTTCCTACTGTACAAATGGGTGGTGGGTCACCCTGAAGATTTGGAATTTGAAACTTTGCAAGGCTTCTGAAATCACTTGCTGATGCCTAACTATTTTAAGAAAGTATTTGTTGCAACAGCTCAAATAGGTACATGCTTGTTTATGAACACAAGTTTTCTCCTTGTTTGTGTGCATGGATCTTGCAACTCTGAATGCATCAAGGCCTCGCAACTCTTCTTGTGAGAGTCTAGCCTGAGCCCCACTCCAGCTCATGGTGCACTGAACACATAAATCCTCAAGCTGTCACAGAGATCAACCCTATGCTCAAATACACAGACCCATTTACCTGGTGAAACTTCTCAAGCCAGGTGTTCCATCTGTTTTTGTTTTTACAGCTAAGTCATTGTGGAAGGAGGCGTAGCCCGGTGCTCAGATCTGCCTCAGAATATCAAAACAAACAGTGAGCAATGTGAGACGTGACTCATTCATGATATTGCAGGATTTTTCACTGGTGCAAATGGGTGTAGAGAATGAAAATAGAAAAAGAAGCACAAGCTGCTTCTGCATGACTTGTTAAACTCTGTGACAACAGGAGCTTCTGCTAAGTCACCTTGCAGCATCTCCCAGCTAGCACCAAGCAGCCCTCTCCCACCAGACGCTTCCCCATACTGCACTTAAGATTACTTAAGAAATTAATCAGACACATCACAGCAGCAACAAAGCCTGAAAGTCATTTATTCTGAGGAGAAACCTGTAAATGACTTCAGCAGAGTTGGGACTCCCAGCTGCTTTGCCAGAATTTCATTTCTCGTTCCCAGCAGATATTCTGAGTATGGCTGCCTGGACTGGCAAACAAAGCAGGCAAGTAGGCAAGGAGATGCCAGGTTTCCTCCTGACCTACTCTGAGCAAGGAAAATGTCTTTCCCCAGAGCTGATATCAGATGATGCCCCCAATTAGCTGCATATTAAGTAAACAAGGCGGGGCTGGTGGGTGGGGTGTGTACACGGAGTGGTTGTGGAACTCAGAAGTTTCTGCTTTCCAGTCTGTTACGATAGTGTTAACTTCATGTTTCAGCCAAAGCGTTCCTATTTATGAATGACTTCAAAAGCAGTATGCTAGTGCTCTTCACCAGAGCAGCTGTACAAAATGGACCCCTTTTCCACCACACCAGCTTTACATCTCTGTCATTCCACTGACTTTAGTCAAGGTAACAGTAGGATTCTTGGTTTCTGCATGAAAAGCAGCTCTGTAGTTTGGGAAGATCCAAAAAGAAAAACAGAAAACCTCAGTTAAAAATGTGCCTGAAGAAGCCTTCTCATAGCATTATTAAAATGCTTCTTGCTTTCATTGACATAAAGTTGACAAATATAGCAAAGTGGCATAAGGTGCTCGGACACAGACGTGAAGGGCTTACACATATGTACCACAGAACTCTATAGCTCTGAATCCACCTTATCCTTCAGACAGTTCCAGTTGTCTCTCATCAGCAATGAAAGAAAGTTGACAGTGAATAAAGTGGTTGGCATTCCTGAGTGTACATAAAAAAGACATCAAGAAGTTTATCTCACAATGTCTTCCACCTTCCCTTTCAATAAGTGCAAGAAAATGTGGAAATTATCAAACCATACTATTTTGCAGTTTCAAATAAGTAGAGTTTCCAGCACTAAGTAGAGTTAGGTTTCTGCTTTCTTTTTACTCACTCACATCACTCTCCTGAGAAAATCTTCCCACTACTAGTCCAAAATAGTTTGCATTTTTCTGTATCACCTCCTTAAAATATTCTCCGTATGAACAAAATTGAATCACACAATTTTGTATCCTCCTTTTCTAGTTTTTATCAAGTCCCAGTTATGCAGGTGAAATTATCCCAAAAACCTAAGCCAGCGATTATAGTGTAAATCATGGAAGTTTCCAGTGGGTGAAAATATTCATATAAGCAACTTGTCACCATCTGACAAAATGGTATGACCCTCAGATGGCAGTTTGAAACAGCTTGTCATACCCCCTCCAGATGTTCTCTGAAACTCAGAATGATTTCTGATTATAATAGCTAGAATTATTTAGCAATCTCATTTATTAAAAACACAGGTACAGATTTGTGTCTCTCTCCACATGCAGCAAAATAAGTAAAAGCTTTTCTCTAGGTCTTGTACACTGTGTCTTGTGATGTGCAATAATCACACAATCAAATCTGAATAAAACCAGTCTAAATGCAATGCTTTATGACATCATATGTCTGCCAAAACAGACATATTAATCAAGAAACAGAATAATTCTTGGCAGGGTTTCAAAGCTACTTCAGAATTTGTTAGAACTCAGCGTTGAATTATGAAAGGGAGAAAAAGTCAGAGACAATAATGGCACTATTCAGCTACGTTAATCACTCTTTTAGTATGTTATGTGGTGGACCAAAATAGCAAAGAAGAGCAGGTAAAATGAATGTGCTACATGACTGCTGGCAGATGGTTCACTAAGCATATATTGCAGAGATGACAACTGTTTTTTGTCTATTTTTTCTTAAAAAGAAGAAAAACAAGTTACAGAGATGAATTACAGGTTGTTAAGTTTTACATGGCACCAATAATCTTCAGGATTACTACATTTTATCAATATTTCTTGAGGATCCTCTATTCAGTAATCACAAAACATCATAAATTGAGTATACTGATGCACATAATTACATTTATTGAAGTGCGTCATGTTAATTTGGCATCTGTCTATGCGTGTGTCAGTGGGGTGTAATACCATTTCTCTTGGCCTGCCTTCAGGAGTGGGAAGAGAGATTACTTCCCAGGCAGGTAGGACTCTCTCTTTCTGCTCACATAGACACTGAAGTGCTCTGGCCCCTGTGAAGACATGTGCCTTCTAAAGATAGCACAGAGACAGTGGAGCACACAACCACAGTGTTTGGAAAAGATCCTGTTCACTCCTGCTCATGTTGGAATATGTCAGCTGCAGTCTTGTGAAGTGTGTATTATCGACTACCTTCATCACGCAGACAGACAAAAAGCAGGCAAGGAAATGACACAACTATGTATGTCGAAACATTTGAGTTGGATACTCTTTCACAGGACAGAGATGGACAGTTAGAGTTTTTCAGGCATACTGAGATAAGAGTACATGCAAGGAGTAAGAGCCTCTAACAACAATACTGGTACTAAAATAAATGCTCATCAATTTGCAGTACGAATTTCCTTACAAATATGACTTTTACTAACTGATAATTCTTTCTTCATTCTCAAGATCTATTCATGAAAAAAACTGGTATGCAAATGTATTCATGATCAGCTGGAGAAAGGACTACATTATTTTTTACATTGTTTACTTGAGTTTTATAATGAGTGATATAAAATCAGTACAAAACTTGAAATGTAATATGAGTACATACCACAAGACAGCTGCAGTAATAATGTGTTCTGATCTCCTAATCTGACCCTGCTAATTAGTCAGCATATCTTCTGAAAATGTGTACACATTTTTCCAACTGGTAAAACTGATTGTCCTAAAGAATTTCAAGTAAATGATCGTCTGAAATGTCATGTTTTTTTTAAAGTTGAAAGGAAGTGTTAAATTATTTGCAGTTTATGTCTCTTTTAAATAGATACACAGGACAGGGAGAGAAGTGTAATCTCCTTATAGTGTGTTGTTTATTTACTCTGCAGGAGAGAGAACTGTTAAAAGAAGATGAGTAATGATCACAGTAGGAAAGCAAAGTAGCACCTTAGAAATTTAAAAAAAAAAAAAACCTGGAAAAAAAACAACCCCCAAACTGGTGTTAGAAATTGAGGATTTGACTTCAATTACTGTCTACCTTCCATTTGGAAACTGAATCTAACGTCATACTGCAGAAAAATGGATACTCCTTACAGCTGGTGACGCAGAAAATCATAGAATCATAGAAACATATCCTAGTCCAACCAATTTAACAAGATAAATGAATTGTTTTTCTATTGTCTGGCATCCAGTGAAATCAACGACAGCACTTGAAATGTCATTGTGACTTATATCTGTACTTTCCTGGATACCACCAAATAAAGTACTTCCTTGAAATCTCTCCATAATGTTGATCAACTTTGGAGACAAACTTCTGAGAGAAGGCCAGCATGGAACAACAGGAGTGTAAAAGCTATCCCTTCTTCATCCTCAGTTAAGTAATAATACAAGGTAAAATGTCTTGATGTGGTTCTGGATTGCAACAGACATAATTCTAGGGCTATTTTTTTAACATTCTAAGAAATACTTTAAAAAACAAATAACAAAATTGTGCAGCAAAACAAAACAAAGTATCAAGCTGAGGTAGAATGGAAGAGGCTAATACTAGCAACAAGCCCATGCACTGCCCATGGCCATAACACAGTCACCAACCACATTACTCTTCCTATTTGAGATGAATCATCGATATCCACCTTGTCTTCATAAATACATTCAAATATTACCTCCTTTTAATTGTAGACTGCTTACCAGGTCTACTAGACAATGCATCTCCTTATAAATACTGACAAGAGAAGCTACATTAACAGAAGGAGGCCCAAGGCTGAACTCCTGGTTTGCATGCATACTGAAATCATTGTTTATGCTACTTGTTGCATACGCTGGGTCCTCAGGAAAACCAGCCTTGACCTGTTTGACTTTGATCTAGCTCAACAGTTTGATCTGTTCAGTTAAGTGGCTGCTCAATGGACTCCACATGGACTTGAGCTCTTCAGTTTCTCTTTCTGACATTCTAAGATTTCAAGGGCACAAATTATTACCGTGCAATTAATTTGTAAGCATTGTGTTGGCAAGGAAATCCATCATGAGCCACGTGAGCCACTCAGATTTCATTCTCAGCTTGGCTGACTATAGCAAGTACAATTAAATATAAGCTGACATGAAGACTGCAGGAAATGCACATCATAAGGAGATGGTTCATAAATCATAGAATCATAGACAGAAGAGACCTTTAAGGTCATCGTGTTCCAGCCCCTGCTGACATGGGTAGGGTTGCTACCCACTAGAAGGAAGGTTCTACATTATATGGAAATATGGACACATGGAAGGTTCTTATTTGATTACCTCACTCACAGATTCACGGAAAGATAAAAACCCAAATAAATTAAATATTCTGGGGTTTGGTGGACTTCTTAGCTGGAAAACTGATATTCCCTTTGAAGAGACTTCCTTGAAGTCTCCCTTGTTCATTTCAAAGTTGGCTTAGCCAGCAAAGTGACCCGTCTAACTTTTCCTGATATGGACACCTCACAGCTCATGTGATCTCTTCTGCTGGAACAAGCCCCGGGGTGGTAACCTTTGCTAGGCAGATGATAGCAAAAAAATCTGCTAATGATAATCTCATCTGGCAGAGTAACATTCAGAAGTGGTCACTCTCCACTGTAGCTGACCCATAGTTCAGTGTTCAAGAGGCATTTGGACAACACCCTCATTATTATGCTTTATCTTTTACTTAGTCCTGAAGTGGTTAGGCAGTTGAACTTGATGATCTTTGAAGGTCCCTTCTAACTGAACTATTCGATTCAGATCTTCTGAAGGATGATGAAGCCTGAAGCTGCTGGATATGAATGTCATGAGAAAAAGCAGCCTCCCTGATCATATAAACTCATTTCCTCTAGAAGTTTATAGATTAGCCAACTCATTAAACTAGATCATAGAATCATAGAATCCTTAGAGTTGGAAGGGACCTCTAAAGTCATCTAGTCCCACTCCTCTGCAATGAACAGGGACATCCACCGCTAAATCAGGTTGCCTATTTTCCAGTCACCAGGAACTTCACCTGACTGCCACAACTTTTCAAATATCATTGAGAGTGACTTGGCGAATACATCAGCTAATTCCCTCAGGACTCTGGGATGCATCTCATTGGGACCCATAAACTAGTGGATGTTCAGATTCCTCAGGTGATCACAAACCTGATGTTCGCTTGCAGTGGGAGGGATGCTGCCTCCCCAGTACCCTCCTACCAAACCAAACATTTGAGGGCTGTGTGGTGAGCAGTTACCAGAGAAGAGTGAGGCAAAAAAATTGTTAAATACCTCAACCTTCTGCTTGTCTGTTGTTACCAGCTTGCCTGTGTCACTCACTAGCGGGGTATGCCCTCCTGGACTTTTCTTTTCTGGTTGAGGTACCTATAGAAGCCTTTCTTGTTTTTCTTGGCATCCTTTGCCAAGTTTAGTTCAAGCTAGGCCTTGGCTTTCCTGACTCCATCTCTACACAGCCTAGCAGCTTCCTTATACTCTTCCCATGGTACCTGTCCCTGCTTCCACTGCCTGTGCATTATCTCCTTGCTCTTCAATTTGACCAGCAGGTCCTGGTTCAGCTGTGTCAGTCTCTTGACTTCCTTTCCTGACTTGCTGCACCTGGGGATAGAGAGTTCTTCCATGCTGAGGAAGGCTTCCTTAAAGATCTGCCAGCTCTGCTTTGCACCCTTGCACATGAGGACAGTTTCCCAGGATGTTCTGCTGATTAACTCCCTGAAGAGCTGGAAGTTAGCTTTCCTGAAATTTAGTGTCCTAATTCTACTCTTTGCCTATCTCGTATCCCTCCGGAGCATGAACTCACCCATAGTCTGGTCACTACAGCCCAGGCAGCCTCCAATCCTGATGTCACCAATCAGTTCATTTGCATTGGTGAGTATCAGGTCCAGTATTGCATTCCCACTGGTGGGGCCTTCAATTACTTGACTCAGCAATCAGTGCATTCCTCAGTGCATGACTATGCTCAGTGCACTCCAGGAGCTTCCTGGATTGGCTCCAGTTCACCGTGCTACTTTTCCAGCAGATGTCTGGGCGGTTGAAGTCCCCCAACAGAACGAGCACTTGCTATCACATGCCTCCTGTAGCTGGAGGTAGAAGGCCTGATTGACAGGCTTTGCTTGATCTGGTGGCCTGTAGTAGACACCAGTCACAAGGCTCCATTTGCTGCCTTGGTTTCTGTCACCCATAGGCTTTTGACTTGCTCATGACTATTCTTTAGGGACAGCTCTTCAAATTCTATTCCTGAGATTCTTGAAATAAAGTTAACATTATATATCAAGCATTTCAAGCACCTTTGAGTACCCTTCATTATCAGGTAAAGCTGGTAAGAATACTACCCCGGAATGTAATAACATCACAAAAGAAGGTAGGATTAGCAGTTACTGTCTTTCATTATTCACTATTGTATGGGAGATAAAACTGTTGCAGTCATGAGGGTTATGAGTCTTGAAGAGTAATTCCTCTACAGAAAAGAAAAAAAAATCCTCCACAGAATAGGATATATTTATAAGCTAATTCAGTTATCAATAGATGATAATTTATAATCATTTTTATACTACAAGTGAACTAGCTTCTCTCCTAAAGCTTCTCTAGACGAGCATAGCACAAATTACAAAATCCCTAACCCGAGGAGGCTGCAGACTCCTTTATTCTTAAAAACACTACTGTGATTTCCACAGCTTGAAAGTATGTATACCCTGCTAACCATAATCAATAAAGAGCTGACTTGGGAATCCTTTCTTGTCTAGAAAACATTTGGCTGGCCATTAGTATATAGAGTTTAATGATGTAATGGAGTGCACAAAAGACACTACTAAGTATTTAACTCAAGTGTGAGACTTACTAGGGTTGCATTAGTTAGCAACAGTTTTTTTTTTTTATTCTTCTCATTTTGCCTCTCTCCCACAACTGCACAATTATTTGTCCAAAAAGAATTGTTCAATTTAGTACGCATTTGAGAGAGTATCTTGATTCTCCTACCAGAATCCATGACAAAAAGTCACAAAATGAGTCATAAATGAAATCTGTTAATCCAGGCATCTTTTTCTGAAGTACTTTTGAACTAAGTGGAACTAGGCCAACCAACCCTACTAACTCCAGCAGAAAGACTACAAAGAAATATCAACAGCTCTACAGGGATATGTCTTAATCTTTCATTTTTAATTTATGGTCTTACTTGGTCTATCTCCAAGTAAGATCCAAGAAACAGTGACTGATTCTTCACTGGAGGCAGGGTTAAGTGCTTGTCAGTCACGGTCACATATTACATCTGGTATGAGCAGCCCCTACTGTTAAAAACAGTGACATTCCCATTCCTAACTTCCTCAGTCCTCAATAGTCTTTTACATGGATGCTCTTTAAAAAAAAAAAATCATTAAAAAAGTCACCTGTTCTTCTGTCAGCTTTTTTATGTGTTTGAGTAAATCTTCCCAAGTCTGAGCTTCTCTAATAAGAGAAAATGTGAAAGATTAGGAAAGACTTTCCCACTTTTTGAATTTGGATTTGTGGCTAATTATCATGTCTGCTTAGCTGGCGCACCTGTGAAAACAGACACAAATTCTCTCAGACTTGTCAAAAGTTAAGTAGTTTAATGAGGAGAGACAAAATGTTTTGAGAAAGTGAATCCTCAAATAATAAAAAAACTGCATTCATCTTTTTTCATCTAAAACCCTACTAACAGTGGCCTTGCATGAGCAGGAACAGAAGGTCAAGGAAAGGTCACTGGATTGGACTGTAGTTTGAGAGATCTTTGGTTCAAATCCAGATGCCCTTGCCAGAGCTTACCATTATTTTACCATATTGCCAATCTCTAAAACCCATTCAAACTTCTTAAGAAACCCAGCAAGTACTGCTCACCAGCAGATCAACTTCTGACAACCTTACTCCTAGCAAGAAAAAGAGCTCATTTACTGTTCCAGTTTCTCCATTCATGCCAGCTATTGCAGACTGGCCTGAAAGAAGTCACATGGACTCACCAGGAGGTCAAGCTTTGCTCCTGGCAGCCAATAACTCCACCACTAATATATAAGGACTCTCAAGTGGTTACCAAGAGACCACTCATGGCAAACTGCTGTTTCCTGTTTTCCTAACAGCACCGCTGAGTTAACCCAATATAGTCACACAGCAAACACTCTAATAATCAAGTAAGCACTCAGGAATTATAATGATATTCCAGTGTAACTCCACCGTCTGCCCTCAGTCCCAATGTGGTGCTCCTTCCAAGCGCCATTAGCTCATCTCACACATTCTGACTTGTCCACAATCAAATCTAATACTGTTTGGGAACTATATGCAGGGAGAAAAGTTCATTTTTCCATGTGCAAGTGTATGCTAATCCGGGGAAGATTGTTCTGGAAAAGGATATAGACTCTAACAGATGAATAATCATCATGTAAGAAGCCAGCACAAATAATTCTTTTAAAAACGTACAAAATATATCATGCAATATATATGTTATATCTTAAATATATGTATATAATAAGTTGTATAGAAAAAATATAATACATAAATATTTGAATATATCCATTTAGGAAGTCTTGAGGGAAAAAAAATGAAATATTTAAACAACTGTTGAAACACACAAACTGGCAACAAAAGTCTTTCCCCTGACAAGGGAGAGAGTAGGAAAAAACTATATCCAAATCAAAATAGAAGAGTGTCAAAAGCAGTAGACAAGTTTGAAAATATCTGGGAAGTGGTTTTCAATTACAAAATGTCACTTAATTGATACCAAGCAAAGAACTCAATTTAGTTTTATTTTTGATGAAAGTGATATAACACTGCTGTCTGCATCTGAGGTACAAGCTAGGTTAGGTGTGGCAAAGACTTTGCCATAATTCCTTTTTTTGGTTTTCAATATGGTGGGTTCTTTTTGGAAAAGGTAGCTGATTCATGAAATTACCAGTATTTTTCATTTGTCAATTCTATTCAAAGTGACAACTTCCATGTTTAGCTTATAAGTGCTTGTCAATTACAATTTAAAAAATTGAATGAATTTACCTGCTTATATCTGGAAATGACAACTGACAAAATAGCAGCTGCAGTAGGGCAGGTAGAATGGTAAATAGTCATATAATTGTTTTCTGACTTTCGGATCTAGCAGGAGCAAAAATGTGCTTTTTGTTAATTACATAGATTACTCTAGTCTTCAAAATATTAGAAATTATGAAACTATAAAAATTGCTCTTGCATGAGAAGAATTTATGTGCCTGGAATGTCCTGAAAGTCTTAGGACTTTCCTAGAGAACTTCTCACATAATCATCACCAGCCTTCATACTGTGAGAGCCTTGAGGCAATGACAGATTACTTCTATCTGCTTCTATAGCAAAGCTCATCCTTTCCTTCCAGCTGGGTAGGCAGACACAGTCACTTTCCCTCCCATGTTCACTAGATCCTCCCTGTATTACTGCATCTCCCTGTATTAAAGAGAAGCAAGGCACAATCCAGTCGGCGTGCCCACCTGCTTTTTCAACTGGCTAAATAACTATCAATACATTACTAATTTATTGCATTTTTTCCACAGATTGTTGGTCTGACCACATTGTCAGCACAATATCTTGATCGTGTTATTCTGGACTGCCGTGCAATAATTGTGTCTCTATAAAAAGCTCAGTAAGGTCTCAAAGACTTTTGGGGTGGCAGGATGCAAAAAGAATAGAAATACTGTTGCACTGGGGAATGGTTCTCACTTTAGCCAATACAAAAGAGGAGAAGACGTGCCCCAGTAACCTTTCCAGTCCCTGAATTCCAACTTGGATTGTGCTCAGAGTTATACTTGTCACTCCATAACCACAGGAACTTCTCCAAAGATTACAGAAGGCTCAGGGGCTATTCTTCACTTCCCCATCTGTCTCCTGTCAGTTGAGTACCCCTGCCAGATCCCAACGTGATCTTTCTACTGGGAGCAGATGAGAGACAAAGAAATGACCATTCTCCAGCATTTGTGGTTTCCTGTTTGTGTCTCTTTAGGACAGCTTTCCTGTGCTTTCTACTGCCAACTTTGCCTGATAGGATTTCAACCAGCACTAAATTTGATTAAATAAAATTACTTCACCTACATTCTAAAGTTAGAGTCTCACTGAAATGAAGCTGTAGCAGGGATAGATCTCTTGATACACACTGGCCTAGACAAGTCTTAATGAAACAACAAAAAGTGTTTGTGACTCTTCTGACCACTTTTTACATTCACTGGCAAAAATAAATGTATGTTCTTTCATTTCAAACCTTACCACCACCATTCTTTAATCTTGTTTAATCTTGTTTATGTAGTTGAGTTCTTATCTTGATGCCCAACACCAAAGCATCTGATGTCTTGCAACGATTAAACAATAATAAATCTCTCATCTTTCCCATCAGGTAAGAGTTAGAACTTGATAAGGAATAATTTAAGCCATTGTTCCTCCTGCGTTCCCCTCAGGCAGCAAACAACCCCTGTTGACTGAAACATTAGTAAACAGGAACATGATGAAACAAATCATCAAAGTGAAAGAACCTGGGTGTGAAACATGAAGCATTTATAGAAATTGATTAGTCATACCTTGGAAATCCATCAAGAACTTGGGGAGAGTGGGGCAGAAAGATAGAGAGGCCAAGAGGTAGACAGATCTAGCTATAAATAACTTCCCTGAAGACAGCTGACTAATATATAGTGCATGAGTTGAAACTTCTCTGTTTGTTTGAACCCTGAGAACCCTGTACAGGCTTTTCCTGGTCAAATATTTTGGTGGTGGAGGAAGATATAAGTGATAGCAGTTATTCTCCAGTTAACACACACTCTCCTGTAATATTCCACCAGGACTGGTGTAGCAATGGCCAAGCAAAGTGACCTGTCCCTTCACTTCAGGGAAACACACAGGTGGCATTCTTATTTTCTTTCTCTCCTCACATTGCTTTATCGCCTCATCACTATTTTCTTCACTGATGCAAATACGTACCTCCTTGTGTATATGTGAAAAATCACATTCTAAAACTTCTTAGAAGGAATTCTTTAAACAGTTTCTAAAAGCATACTATCTAATTATTTTACCAGTATTTTTACTAGCATACCTCTGGGTGCTGGGGATTCTAACATCTCATCACTGCGATTCGTTCTTTTGCAAATATTATTTTTCTTTTGTCTCCATTATGAACTGTAAGGAGATAAACACTAAAACTGGGCACTAGCAGAGAATTGTTTCATAGCATTAATAAGCCGCTCACAGCCTGATACTAAGGGTGAACTCTAATGGATTTGTCAAATTATTCAAAACTCCTGTAACATTATAAGTATTGTCTTCTGCTGTAGCACAGGCAACCTAGAACCAGTCTGCTGATTTCTGCACTACTTCACAACTGAACTAAGAAGCAATTCAAGTTAAAAGCTGAATGAATTTCATTCCAGCTACCTAGGACACATCTCTGCTTCCTATAACTAGAACATCTCAAGGTATGTTCCTCTGCTACAGAGGATTCATGTTTATTCATGCAGGAAAAATCATGACCCAGAAGACATAATTTTAACAGGGAGGGGATGAAGGTAGTACATAATTGAGTTCAGTGCACAGCAGGATCAATGCAAAATCTCTTTTTCACACAAACTCTCTTATCACTTTGGTAGTGACTGCTTTCCTTGACTCTTGTACTTACACATATCAGTGTAAAGAAGTAAATCCTCACTGATACCCATTTCTTATTGGAAGAGAAAGAGAATACAAAATTTGACAATTTTACAGCTGATCCAAATTTCCTGCTGAAAAATTCCCAAAGAATTCATTTACAATGGTATTTTCTCCAAATAAAAGTATCAATGTCTGATTTTCTTCCATAGGGAATTATGAAGTGACATTTTTCTATTTGAACTACTGTTTTGTCATGGAATCTCATTTGAACATATATGAACAGCAACCCATATGAGTTTCAGCACTTGAGCAAAAGCAATGAAGCCAACTCTGAAAAAAAGATGCCGTTTTGGACAGTGAACAGTGAATCAATTACAAATTAACATTCATCACAAGACTGGAACTTTCTTATTGCTATTTCAAGGGATATGTATCAGTATTAGAAAAATATCAGGTTCGTTTACATAAAGCAGGCTAATTCAATGGGCTGCTCCAGAAGGAATATGATAAGGCACAAACAGGTTTTGATTAATGATTAACTAAGTTAACATGACATATTGTGTGTGTGCGTTGGATGAGGATATTACTCTTTATGAAGTATTATGAATGTGTCATATCTGCAATAGTGATTACTCATCTCTGCTTGCAGACAGCTTGAAAGTACTTGCTGTTAAGTGTACGTATTGATTTAGTCAGCACACCCTAATGGATTAAGTGGGAAACATTGTCATACAGGGTGCTGGTGACTCAAATGTTGCAGCTCAGTGAATGAACACTGATTTTTTTTTTTTAAGTCATCTTCTGTTCCCTTGTGTTACAGTAACTTCACCTTTTTAAGAAATTGGAACATGAGCTGGAAAACTGTTTGCATGATGTGGCTAGTATTAGCCAGCATATACACCACAGGAGTTGAGTTTCTCTCCAATGCTGTTTGTGTGAAATTCACAGAATAAATGGCCCTCTGAACCCACAACATCACATCATTAGTATTTTCTGATTTTTACCCCACAAAAGTCAAGAACTGTCATCCAGATGCTGCTCTTTATTAATCATCGTCTTCTGCAGTCATTGAACTAAACGTAAGTGCTGGCAACCCTTAGCTACATAATACACTTGGAAGGGTAGAAGGCAAGTACTACACCTCTTGCCTCACATCATTATCAGCTTTATGCTACAACCAGAGACAAATCACTACGCTCACAATTTTCAGAATACTTTTCACTTGCACTAACAGTATAGAGAAATACCACAGAATCAGATTAGTAGAATGTTTGTTTCTATTTCCTGTGGCAAGGAAAACTATTGAAAAATTTTGGACAGAATAATTCTACACAAAGTCAACATCATGACCATCCTAACATCTGTTTTTTTTTTCTTTCTAACTGCCAAACGTAAGTTAAAAAAATGTCAGATTCTTACAAAGACTGGTAGCTAAGGGTGAATTAGTAGTCGTAAAGTGTTAAGACCCTCAAAATGATACCTGCAGATCAAGAATTTAAAGCATCAGCCAGAATTGCCATTCTTCCACTTCTGCAGAGAGCTCCTACAAGATAGTTAGGCTTCAGGAAAAGCACTTTACTTCTTCTTGCTGAGGCAAGCCAACACAAGAAGCTGAGGTGTCCTACTCTGGAGCAGCATCCCAGGAGATGGCATTCCAGCACATTGGAGTCCTTGGCCCCCGCACCACCTGCACACAGGTTTATCACAGGTTTTCCAGCAGCCTCTCCTGTTAGCTTGAAATTTATCAGATATTTTTGCAGTGGAATCTTGATGAGATTTCACCTGTGATTCATGTGGTTTCTGAAACAGTTTTAGGTTTCAATAAAATGAGCTTGTTTTTTTTAACAAAGCTCATATTCTCAGGCATATTCCTAAACAGTTTATCTCCTTGTTTTCCTGCCTATCTGCAGAGATGAGGGTTAACTGAAGACTTAAATAAAGCCATTTTAAAATTTTATCTCAGTATTTTCTTGCTGTTCAGTTTCTCTGTTTGAGCCTATTTTACCTAGTATTCTCCTAAGCATGAAGTATGGACTAGGACTGTTAAGTGTTCACAGCTGGACAGCTTTACACTACAGTCTAGATTATCACTTTTACTAAATCTTTTTAAATAGGAAAACTTCTACTATAGCTAGTTGAAGATGGCAAATAATTTAACATCTTAATCAATGACATCGATGATGGAAGTTTGCTGATGACACCAAGCTGAGTGGTGCGGTTGACACAATAGTAGGAAGGGATACCATTCACAGGGACCTCAGCAGACTCGAAAGGTGGGCCTGGGTGAACCTAATGAGGTTCAACACAGCAAAGTGCAAGGATTTCCAACTGGGTCTAAGGAATCCCAGGCATATATAGACACTGGGAGGTGCAATCCTTGAGAGTAGCCCTGCTGAGAGGGACCTGGGGGTTCTGGTGGATGAAAAACTGAACATAACCAGCAGTGTGCTCTTGCAGCTTGGAAAGTAAATGGTATCCTGGGCTCCATCAGAAGAAGGGTGGCCATCAGGGAGAGGGAGGTGATTGTCCCTCTCTAGTATGTCCTCATGAAGCCCCATCTGGAGTACTGCATCCAGGTCTGGGGCCCCCAATACAAGAAAGACAGGGAGCTATTGGAGAGGGTCCAGAGGAGGGCCACAAAGATGATCAGAGGGCTGGAGCACCTCCCCTATGAAGACAGGCTGAGGGAGGTGAGTTTGTTCAGCGTGGAGAAGAAAAGGCTGCAGGGTTACCTCATGACAGCATTCCCGTACCTGAAGCGAGCCTACAAACAGGAAGGGAATCAACTCTTTACAAGGGTAGATAATGGCAGGACACGGGGAAATGGTTTTAAGTTGAAGGAGGGAAGATTTAGGTTGGATATCAGGAGGAAGTTCTTTACCAAGAGAGTGTTGAGGTGCTGGAACAGGCTGCCCAGAGAGGCTGTGGATGCCCCATCCATGGAGGTGTTCAACGCCAGGTTGGATGGGACCCTGGGCAGCCTGGTCTAGTATTAGATGTGGAGGTTGGCAGCCCTGCCTGTGGCAGGGGGGTTGGAGCTTGATGATCCTTGAGGTCCCTTCCAACTCAAGCCATTCTATGATTCTAGCAAAAGGCAATCTCTGTTGATGGTTTATAAGGGTGTTTTAAAGGGGTGCAACCTTGCTTTTATACTTCGCAGAAAAGCTCTGGATTTTAGCAGACTTCCAAAATATTTAGGACATAAGGACTACTTACACTGGCTGAAAATGGCCTCATAAATCCCAGTTTTGTTGTAGATTAACTGCAAAAGAAGTGTTCCAATCATAAAAGTGAAAAGATATGTCTGAAGAGGTTTTCTTGTAAATTTCGTAATGCCTTTCAGTACAGGTGAAATGCTGCCAAAATGTTTGCTTACCTAATGTTTTAGTTTTTATGTACTCTATTGCATTAGGGACTACAAAAGGCCAGTAAAAATTAAAACAAAACCAGAAAAACTCTGTCCAAACCTCAAAAGGATATAATTGTAGTTTTATCAAGATTAGATTGGCTTTTGCTGCACTCTAACCAGACCCTTCTAGAGCAGGACTTAAGTCTACACATGCAAAAATTGTGCCCTAGTGAACAGTCTTGTACACATTATCATGAGCCTACTTTATTCTTGCAAGTTATCCCATTAATATCAACAGCACTCATTTCCTGTGGTGATCTATGTTCTAAAACGTTTTGCAGAGCTTGTGTTAAAATATCAAGGCAGAAGTAAATCATTAATAAATAATAAGCCTCAATATGCCTTCTATGTTCCACAAGATGACCTGAGTTTTAAGACGTAGCCTTCCACTCTGCTTATGGGGTAAATTATTTCCAAGTCTGTAGTATGCAGATGGACACCCATAGATCCACAAAGGAAAATAGAAAGGGAGGAAAAAGAAACACATCCTTGCAAAAATAAGGGAGATATTATGTTTATTTTTTTTAGCACACATCTTAGCTGATACTTATTGATGTTTTGTCCCTTGTATAGAAGTTTCTTTGCCTGATTATTTCTCATCATCCGCTTTTCCCAGATCAGTTTGATGGTGATAGTAATTGTAAATGCCTGGAAGGTAATATCTACTACCTGGGCCTAGAGTCAGTGAGCATAGAAAACCCGTGAATTTTGATACTTGTGTCTGTTATGAGATGAATAGTAGAGGTAATCTAATTATCCTTGTCTTCTTTTGTCTCAAACGATGCAACACTACCCGTCTATTTAGTATCTCATGTTCATAGATTAAAAAGTGTGATGTTGATGCCAAGACAAAGATTCAGTGTATCCACCTGGGGAGACATGACCCAAGGTGCGCTGCACAGTACCAACTGAAATGGGATCACATCCCACACTGAGCCCTAGGGGTTTTTCTAACAGGTGGTTAGGGAGCTGTGGCTGGACTTGCAGACCCACAAGGTATCTTGTAGATTAACATGGGGTGGCAATGGCTTCTCTTCTTTGAACTGGAAGTGCCATCTGTACAAACAGCAAGTAATTCTGCACACTCTCACAGACTCTTATCCCACCATATGACTTAATCCTTTCGTCCTCGTTCCCAGATCAGCTTCAGTGATCCAAAAGATTGCTGTTCCTTGCTGTCAGTACCTGTTAAAATACATGGACTGAAGTAGAACAGTCCATGCTCAAAATTACAATTTTATTCTGCATTTCCAAACCACGTAAGTGCCTACATCTGTACCAAGTTTGGCCTCTATGTAACAGTTTCATGCATGCAGGTACCCAAGACATAAATCCAGAATCATGCCTCATTTTACAATAAATCTATAAATCCTGGTGTGTGAATTTAGTATGAGAACCTTTGGTATTTCTTACAGACTTTATGGCTGTTCAAAGAAGGCAAGCAGTTTTGTAACTGCTTAGCGGTTCTGTGATTTCTGAGTGAAGGGGAATCAACACAACAGGGCTGGTACAGCCACTTGGCCTACAAAGTGCATCACCATCCTTCAAGAAGGAGAACAAGTTCTTAAAAAGGAAAGTTGTTTTCTCCCTGGTATCAGTTAGGCCCTGCATGCTGCAATATGCCAGAGACTTAATGAGTCAACAACATCATGCAAGTGGTTCTTAGCAGATACAAACTATCTACTGAAAACAATTCCATTTGTAAAACTGCACTAAACTGGCTGGCAAGGAATTTCCTCTCCCTACACTGAGCACTGACTGATGGAATATGAATCATAAAAGTTAATGATAGAAAAGATCTATTAGCTCATCTGTTCTTCTCCTTCCGGGACAGCCTTATTCTCTGCCATGTATTTGGCAGTGCTTTCAAGTTCTTTTATAAAATCTTCACACATCCTACTACCGTATCTTTGGCATTCAACATATGTAATGGATATCAAATTAGAAAACATTTATTAGTGTATAACTTTTGCCTAATTTCATGGCATTGCTTCCACTGCATGCCTGGCAACTTCTCAGTATGTTTAACTCTTTTTCCACTTGTTTTCAGTCCTGCCACATCATTCTTTTGTCAAGTGCCACAGCAAAGAACCATATTTGCAAAGCTGGCAGTTTTTAGCATCATCAACAATTTTCAGAGCAGCTCTGAACAGAATACTTTGGCTGCTGGTGTGAATGGAGAGCAGCTGTTAGAAAGAAAGACGGAATTACACTAACTTATAGGGACAGACCTCCTAGTGGAGACACAGCTGAGCCATTAATGAGGAACAGGCCTTCCTGCATGTTGCTACTTCTCACGCACTCTGTTCATTAAATGCTAAGCAGCAGCTAACCGTAATGCGAATTGAAAGACTTCTCTGACTGGGCAATTCTAATGAGTTCTTAATACGTCGTGTTCATCGCTAGGCATTTGTATGTGCTGGTTACAAGATCGTAAGTAGCTTCCAAACAGCCCTTCTGTATAAAGCATATTCTATTATTATTTCTACTTACTCTTCAGACTGAATTTGCAGGTCCTGCATTAACACCTAATTTTAGAGCATGCCAGTTGCTTAGAATGCCAGAAGCATGGGTTACATGACTGGAATTTAGAGGCTGTGTGCTTGTACTCACTGTCTTCCTTTCTCCTCTCCATTTCTCCCACTGCAAAGGCGACAGTACCAGAGAAATTACGTTCGTGACAGTATCATTTGCTCTGAGGTGATTCAGCTTTGATTTAACTGGAATGTTCAGACGTCTCCATCTTAATAACTGTCCTACCTGACACACAGGAAAGTAAGAAAGAAAAAAAAATAAACAAACCCTAATTACTCCAGTAGTTAGTTCCTAGACTACATTCTGAGTCTCTCCAGGAGACTCCAGGATGTTAGCTTTTCATCTTCTGATAGTGTCAGATCGCAGCCCACCCATTAGTGCCAGCCAGCAGTCTGAGCATGAGTAATACTTCTTGTTTTGCTTCGAAGAAGGGTCATTTTAGTTCACCCAGTCTTGTGCTCACTTGTTCCAAAAAATATACTTCCTAGGGATCTGTTCCTCCTGATTGTGATTTTCTTGAATCAGTTTCTTCCACTGTCTTTGAAATATTATACACAATCTATCATCACTGCCAAATGTTTTTCAATACAGCAGTCATCACTAGTACTGAGCAGTGTCAAGAAATTAGGTTTTATGAAGGGTTTTCACTTTTTATACCTTAGTAGAGTCAATAATTCAAAATTTCTTTTTTTTTTTTCCAGAATGGAAATTCTAACACCTGTGGAGAAAAGGGAAATGTTGAAACAACGAAAACATCTTAAAATCATCTTTTATTAATGTAGAATTTTCAGCTGTTATATTGTACTACGTAGAAGATATATTGTAGACATAGCTAATAATTGGAATGAAAACTTATTTCAATCTTTTAAACACAGTATATTTTCAGCCTAAATAGCAACTGGGAAATGTTTATATGATTCAAATATTTTCTGTTGCATTTTTAAAGAAGTTCCCTTCAGTAAAACAGGTTTGATTTTTACAGAATTTTGATACCCTTTCGCTAAGCATTTTCAAACAGAAGTCTTGCCAGAAAAAGTCTTGCACATTTATTTTTGTTTTATGTGGTCTCAGTAAATGTCAGCCCAGAAGTACAGCAAATATCTTCATATTTTGTTCCTTTAATCTGTAACAAAGTACACCATACGTGTAGTGTATGCCCCTGAGTAAACCCCATCATATTCTAAATATCACTGTTTTCCAGTTGCATCCTAGAAGATTCAGCACATGCATAAGCTTGTTGTGCACACCTCCTTAAAATAAATTTTACTCAAGAGAGAGGAAGACATGCTGTGCTCCAGTTTAAAAGCTGGGAAGAGGTATGGAGTGAGAAGTTTTCTACTCAACTGTGAATGGAAGAGGGATGCTCTGCTGTCAGTTAAAAGACACCTGTGCAAAACTACCTGTAATATTATAGCTCCACAGAGATTTCTCATGGTTTTAAGTATTAAGCAATGCTTATGTTTTAATAGTAGTTCCCCAAGGGACTGTGACAACTACTAGGGTTGACAAAAGAACTACACTGTCAGCTGTAAGAAAACCTCAGTATTAGCACATAGCTAGCCACGACCGATTGTGGTAGGGTAGGCCCCAGTTTCTAGTTCTTTCTACATAGAATACTTTTTTAAAATGACATATTCCTGAGAACAGAGACTACAGCAGCCTTGGAGAAGCAAACTTACCTACGGGGTGGGGTACTTGTTGGTTTGGTTTGGCAGTGGGGTTTTTTTTGTTTATGTTTTAGTTCAAGGAAGGACAGCGAAATGCCCTGACCTTTGAAAATGTGTACAGAGTTAAATAAATAAACAAATATTTTCAGGATTAGGGCTGATATCAAGTATGCCAGATATGTCTGCTTTTTAGTTGAGGTATTTCTCTTCCCTTCTTGAGCAGAGCTACTCATTACTGCAAGATCCTAATTGTTATACGTGCTCCCTTTTCCCCGAGGAGCCACATCAGGAAGATACAAGCAGTCTTTATATTGTGCAAAATTAAATAACAAGGCAACAACATACATCCCAGCCTACTGAGCTTTGTGTGAAGACATTGTAGAGCAAAGTTATAAAGCTTGGTCTTCCCAGCTCTGCCATTACAGTCTGCACACACACCCTACACACATGTAACATAGTTAACTGCATTATGTTTTAATATTTTTATTTGCATTTCAGTAATGACGACAATATGCTTGACATTCTCTCACTGCACACAGAGAAAAGACAATTCTAAAAGACACTCAAATGCACACACACACAAGTAGTCTTTCATATAGTTTAGGAAAGGATTGAAATTGCAGCCTAATGTAATCTATAGCAAGTGACTAAGTACTAGTGAACTGTAAGACAAAATGTAATTCTATCTCACAATAATCAAACAATGTGGCTTCTCTTTATTCAATTTTGGATTTTATTAAAAAGAGGGATGGACAATGAAAGAAAGACAGGAAAACTGCAAGCAGAAGAATGGAGCTTTTGCTCCTAGTTTGAACTCATCTCAGCATCTCAGCGCTGGCTTTACCAGTGTTCAGAATGGCAGCCTTGTTTTACTCTCAGGCACTTAAATTATCGTTTTCCTCAAGGAGCTGCTGCAGGAAAATAATTCTGACATTTGCACAGCAACAGTGAAGCAGTGAGATAAATGCCCTGCATTTCCCAGCCATTTGCCAACAAAGTTTTTGAATTAGTGTTTAGGGAAATGGCAGTCCCGTGATGGCACTCAGCATCTCATGCTGCCCAGCCTCCATGCCCTGATAACCTTGTACTCTGGCCTGTGGCATTTTATGGGTGCACACAAATCTTGCCTGTCCATAGTTCAGGCCAAAAATTGGAGCATAACAGGAAAGACAATGCAACTTTATTTGACATAATTAGATTGTTAGTGGTAGCTGATTCAAGGTAGTTTTTTCCTTAACATTGTGGTAATGTTGTTAGACTTCACTACCAGCTTATAGCTGGAGTATCCGTGCAAAAAAGAAAAAGTACTCCTAATCTGTTGAATGTTAGAAGTTCTAGAGTCATTCTGGCTTTTGGATCATGTCTGTCAAGTCAACATCTCTCTAGAAAGTGGTCTAAAGCACTTGCAGTGAAGAAATACAGCTCATATTTCAGTGACATCAACTGAAGTCAGATCAATGTTCAAAAAGATTTGGAGCTTGTCTGCTTTCTTTAGGTTGCGTGAAGATATTTAGATATACAATCTGAGCAAGCAAGATCTCAATGACTTTCATTTTACATGAGTTAATGCTTTCAGACAAGGAAGGTTTCCTCTGATGGCTTCACTTGTTCATAATGCGGCCGACCTCCATTCATTGTGGCATACCTCTGGCAGAGCATGGATGCAGACCAGGAAGCTACCAAGGATTGCAGTTCACACATGAAAAATCTTCAGAAGCTCTCCTGCCATCTCACAATCATACTGTTTGGAACAGCCAGCATCAGTGAATAGCCATGACCACCACAGAGGCAATTTGTGCTTCAGCCTGATACTCAGACACACAACACACAAGGCATGTGTATATTTGTGTATTTGTATATGATGCTGATCCCTGCAAGCTGGCTGCAGGCCAAGCACTGTGCGAGTCAGCGTCTATGACAGCGGTTTTAGTGGCCAATCACAGGTTCCTCTGCCTCATCTGCAGCTACTCGGGAAGGAGAACAAGAATGAGGCCAAGAAAGAGAAGCAAGAACAATGCTTAGAATAGCTTTCTTTAGAGCACTGTTGTTATGGGAGTGATAAAGAGGCACTGTCAGGAAAAGCAGTTGGTGCTGCAGAATCAAAGTCATGGCTGCATAAAATGGAGACCCGTGTACTTCAGCAACAGAAACATACATACAGAAGACCTCCTTCAAGCACCTAGAGTACCTGGAAGTCCATGATGCTGAGTTGCTGCCTGCAAACACAAACCGACACAGTACTGACAGCCCCACGAACAGAGCTGTTTTGATGGAAGTTGGCACAACCCCTAAACACAGATATTGCACTTACTTGCCCTTAGCAGTTCTCACTGATTATTCAGATGCATGGACATCACAGTCTGTTTCCTTTTCTTGTTGTTGCTTTTTAATCTTTTTTTTTTTTATCTTCTGAGTCTTCCTCTTTTCTCTTTTACCATAGTTGACAAAGACTTTTGCATACACCAAGAACTGTCTGCCACCAAAGCAGCTGCTCAGTAACAGCAGAACATGGCTTTAGGAAACAATGGTCCCTGATGTTCAGTATCAACCTCAGAATACAATTTTGAGGCGTTGGCTGCAATATTGTCTGCAGCAATATAGGAAGTGCTGCAGAGAGACAAAGCCATCCATTTTCCAAGCAGTCTGAGAGTACTAAGAGATGCCACCACCTACAGGAGAATTGCCAGGGACGCAGCATCTGGAATGTCTCCTTTGCAAAAGAGGCCTGCCTGTAGTACACAGGCTGTGATTAATGTATTCGACCACTTGTCCTAAGTCATGGGATGTGATAGCATTAGCCAAGACCCATGCACTCCTGGGCTCATTCTTCTGCTGCACCTGCACTGTGCCTTACTGAGGGTGCTGTGGCATGAGAATGCACTTATTAATAAGAAGGTGATAAGCATACCACCACCACTAAGAATTCTGGCCTATAGGCTTAAATAAATGTTGGCTGTTTTTGTAAGGAGTACCATCTCAAATGCTTTGTAAAAATGTGTTTTTTTAAAAAGAATGGAAGGAGAGATGGGTCTTTGGCTGGAAGCATTTTGTTTAATGGTCAAAAAGAGAAAATTGGACTCTTATTTAAACAAACAGTATCTCTCTCTTGCCTAAACTGCAACATGCTGTGCAAACAGTGGGGGATTGACCTCTGGGACTAGAGACAGCTCAGTATGGAAATTTTAACATTTAGACTCATAGTCACTTGTTGCCTCTTCCAGACCTCTGGAGAAACCCAGAGGCTGAAGTAGTTCAGCTTTATGTCCAGAGGAATCAGAGCAACTCAGCTTCTGTGGGTCACTGATTTCACTATAGAAGGAATCACAAGTTGAACAGTTAGAACACTTTGAGCTATGTTCCTTGGAGGAGACAAAATAATTCATAGAATTGTACAATCACAGAATTGCAGAACGTCTTGGGTTAGGATGGACCTTAAAGACCATCCAGTTCCAACCCCACTGTGGTGGGCAAGGCTGCTACCCACCAGCTCAGGCTGCCCAGAGCCCCATCCAAACTGGCCTTGAATGTCTCCAGGGATGGGGCACCACAGCTTCTCTGGGCAGCCTGTGCCAGTGCCTCACTGCATTCTCAGTAAAGATCTTCTTTACTCACTAGAAGTATAGTCCACAGCATCTCCTGTGTCAAGCTTTCCACATGAGAGAAATCCAAGCATAGAGGCGAGAATGACATCACAACGCTGTCTAAGGGCTCCAGTGATCTAGATCACAGAGCCAGGATTTGGAAAGTAAAACCCCAAGGACATTTGTTCTGCAATAAAAACATGATCTCAGTTACACTTGCCTCCTGTGTTGTGCACTCAACTCAGAATGGTACACTGTCCGCATAGGCTGTCCACCCTGTAGTCCATGAATCTAGATGGGATATCCATGACATTTCTCATAAATATTCTGCATTATACATACCATTAATTGAGTTTGTGTGTACTGATGCAATATCAGTTCCCTTCAGGGATCACACATAATACATAAGAAGAAAAATATATACTTTGGGAAAAAAAAAAAAGAACACCAACAAAACAATGACAGAATAAACACCTTCCTTCTTTTTCCCAACTATTACTGGAGTTCCTTTGCCCCAGGTTGCTATGGGCAGCTGTTCTTCATACATGAGCTTTTCACAGTTTGTTGCTGATGGAATTTCAGGCAGTCCCATCCAGTACCCCGTATAGACAGTCACACACCAAAGATGAAGAGGTAAAAAAAAGGCAACAAGAAATCACACTTCGTTAGTTCATTTATCTACAAGACCTGCTTCTGCAACTACTTTCCAGTTCTCCGATTACAGCAATTTTCCTTCTTCAGCAATTCTTTGGTTTTGCCTCCTTGCCCTGCTGCTTTTTGATTGTCCCCTGAGCCCAGTCCTCTCTTCTTCCTTTCATTGTGTTCACACAGGTTATAAAAAACTTGTTTGCAGATGTTGTGCAGCATTTAGCAGCACTCTTCCTAGAAAGCTTTAATGCCCTTTGAATGTAGATTTTCTAAATCCAGAACCCCCCCTACAGGGACAGGCTGAGAGAGTTGGGGCTCTTCAGCCTGGAGAAGAGATGACTCCAGGGGGACTTTATAACAGCCTTCCAGTACCTGCAGGGGACCTACAGGAAAGCTGGGGAGGGACTTTTTGTAAGGGCAGGTAGCGACGGGACAAGGGGAAATGGCTTTAAACTGGAAGAGGGTGGATTTAGACTAGATATGAGGAAGAAATTATTTGGTGAGGGTGGTGAGACACTGGAACAGGTTACCCAGAGAAGCTGTGTATGACCCCTTCCTGGAGGCGTTCAAGGCCAGGCTGGATGGGGCTTTGAGCAACCTGGTCTAGTGGGAGATATCCCTGCCTACAGCAGAGGGGTTGGAGTGTAAAGTCCCTTCCAACCTAAATCATTCTAGGATTCTATGATTCTATGATCCTTTTATACCAATGCAGCTTGAGTTACTACCAAATAAATACAACATGCACATAAGTCTCTAGGTACAAGCAATATTAATCAAAAATTTAATCTTTCCTTGTGCTGTTCATGCTGTGGAGATCTGATTATGTAATACTGAAATGAACAGAACGCATTTACTAAGAGTTAATGAGGACCAAGTTCTGTCACAAAACAGTTTTTGTGAAATTTGAAAAGTGTATTTTTAAAATAGGAAGTCAAATGTAAGTGTGAGCCTACAAACCCAGATGAAATTAATGACATTGCACATAAACCAGCCACCAAGTTATTTGCGCCTACTGTCATAGAAACTAGACTTGTTACAGCAGCACCACCCACAAACTTTCAACCAGTTTACATCAAATACATATTGTCATGTCATTGTGAATGTCCCTGGCCTACAGACATCCCTGAAAATTCCACCCCTTTCCTCCAGACTAAAATTAGCTACAGATGTCTCCCAGTTTGCTTTTGCTCATTGAATGCCAAACACAGGGAGGAAAAAACATACGGCATTTAACTACACATCATGAAACATCTATAATGCTTCACTGAGGAAGAACTTTTCAGGATGATGCTGAGATGATTTAATGTTTAAATCTCCGCAGAAGAACTGATACACAAGTGGGACAAAAGGGTAGGTAGTTGAGCTGCCCTCAAGCACCCCGTTGTGGAGAGCTCCAAGGCTTGTTATGTGTTGGCTGTGGGTGTCTGAGCTAGGCATTTGTACTAAGCATTTTATCTACGTGTAGAAATTTATAGGTCAACCAATGCTGGTATAATTATCTCTAGAGAGTTAAACAAAATAAATCTTTGCACGAATACTCTCCTTCCTAACTAAGACTGCTCACATGGGAATTTATTCAAGCATAACTATTGCACTATAATTAGATCAAAATAGTTCTACTGGTTTCAATTCTAATCCAGAAAGTCCTATGAAAATTGCTACAAGAAACAATACTGATTCACCTTGATTTGTTTAGCCACATTCCTTCATTTCTATTTCTGAATACAGGAAAAGGAAAATGCATGCATTCTCTGGATAGTGCAGATGAGAGATTGTTTTACATTCTCTGGTATATCTTTCTGTGTCAACAGTAATTGCTATAAAACTTCATATCAATCATAAGGTAGCACAATGTATCTCTGAAGCCAGAAAATCAAAATTCAATACAGAGTTTGTTGTTGTTGTTTTTTAACCCCCCAAAAGGCTTCACAGAACTCAGTGAGCTACAACTAAGGGAGAAAATGGCAAATTTCCCACTTGCACTAATTAAATATAATCACAGCTGACAAGTAACTGTTTCCCTGAGGGGCTCACTGAATCTGTTTGAAAGCACTAATTCAAGATTAAAACAAAGTACAAACAGTTCCAAAAGGCATCAGAGATAACATGGTGACTACTGGAATATTAAACTATAACATCAGCTGTCTGACATGAATCAATTGATTTCTTATCTGTCTAGTTCTCATCATGATGAAAACCCCTGTTCATCCCAGTTCAACACCATTCTTCTCTTCTATCTGCATGCACTAATTTACTCTTTTCTCCACAGCCAGCAACAAACTGTGGAGGTGAAACAATGAACTCTTTCATGGAAAGAAAGAGAAGAAAATAGAATGCCCTTCACTGAAAGTCTTTTGCTCTTGGTCTCTTTTCCTGAGACAAAGGCTGCCTGCCTACGCATTTTCAGAAAAAGCTAAGGAAGTGACTATTAAAGTTGCAATGGTCAAAGAGGATACCCTTTTCATAGAAAAGTTCTTATCTACACAATTTCAACATTAAAAGAGCTAGACCTAGAGCAGTTGTAGGCTGGTACCCATTTGTAAGTGCTGGAGAATCTCTGCAGGCAAATGCAGAGATTTGACTCCATCTCTTCATGCATGGTAGCAGGCCTTCACACTGCAAGTGTCTGCAGAGGACAGTTGCCCATGCCCCTGAGCAGCACTGCTGACGTAGGCCATGCTCACACAGCTCCAGAACTCCGCTGGCCTGGAAGTGTAGGTGAAGCCAGTGTGATCCCCAAAGCCGGTCATTCTGGCCACACAGTGACCACTGGGCTTCCACTCCTGGCTCAGGCCAACTCCTCACTTCCACACACACAAGAAAGCCAATACAGCTCCACTACATGTGCAACATGTATTGTTAGGTGGGTGGATGCACTGAACAGACACGGCACCGCAGCACCTTACATGGCATCAAGCTGGGCACAGCCCCTCCTCCTACCTCAGCTCTGCCCGCTGGCCTGGATGGCCAGACCTACACTAGTGATGTTAGTATCATAAATCACCCCCAGTCAAGCTAAGTAAAACCACAAAGACACCTAGCCAAGTACCGAGCCTCCCCAATGCTGCCAGGTATCTCCCTTTAGGAAGCTACCCTACTAACTAGTAAAATCAGTGGAGCTTGTGATTGGTAAAGGAATCTGCTCACATGGAGCAACTTGTGACACTGGGGCTTTTTTTTTTTTCAGTGGTGCACCAAGAGGTCAAATAATAATTTCCATAAGGATTCCTGGATTTTTTTTAATAGGATCCCAACAAAGCCTTATGGTATTAATTAAAGCTGGTAGAACTGAAATCTGTCTTCCATCCCCTCAACTCCAAAGATCTTTCTTTCATGAAATTTTGATTTTAAAAAAAAGTTCTTATTGTTCCTCTGAGTCTTTTAATATGCCAGCCCTTCTTTAAGAAAAGAGTCTTAGGCTGTCTCCAGGGCTTTGTTTAAATATAATTTTCTCCTCCAACATATTCTTCTCATTAGAAGAATACTTTGTCATTTACTACATGGTCTCTTCCTCTGAGAGGTTCAGGAGCTCCTGAAAAGTGGGAGTGCTTAGCTCCTCAAAGGGGAAGCACAGGACAGCATTCCTTGGGGAGCACTGAGAGGGAACTGGGAAAAGGCAATTTCCATCCAACTGAAAAGTAGATGAATAGCTGCCCAGAAAACAAAAGCTGTATTAGCTGACAGAATGAACTGAAACTAATCCAGTATTATAAGCCTGGAACACTGAGTCCACTTGGAGCATCTTCACATTTGTATTCAGCCTCTCTAGCTGGAAGAGGATAGGAAAGGAGAGAGCCTTATATTGTATACCATGCAGGAAGAGAGGTCTATGGCCCAGGCTGATATACACATTTCTTGTTTTACTGTTCAGCATTTTAGGGAACTTAAGTCACCTGAGCTGCCACACCTATCAGTTACTCTCTTCGCTCAAATAGGTAAGGAGAGTGTTATAACTCCTTATCACTCTGTAGGACTGACATGAAAGGTGGTCAGCAGAGCTCAATAGGATGACTTCTTCAGCTTAAAAGGTGACTTTCATTAAGTTTTAAAAATTTCAGGAAATTACATTCCCACATTTCCAGCTTCCTCCACCTTCCTCCTTTCATTTCACAAATGAAAAGACAGATGCTAGATAAAAGTTGACAATGCAGTCAGATGCTGAAAAGTTCATAAATGTCAGTGTTAAGGAACACAAGATTTTGAGAAGAAATGTACACAATGAGTAATTAAAGCCTGCAGTGTAATGCACAACCTCAGAGAGCCTGAACTAAGTTTGCCCCAGCAACCCTAACTTTTAAATGCTATGTTCACTGCATTCAGGCTTCTTCCTCAGAGGTTTCTAGAGTTTGCTTGTAACTGAATGGACTGCATCATTTCTTTAAAAGCTTGTTTTGTAAGACAAATTTGAAAAAGATGGATTTTTAAAGTGCTCTAAATCATTTTTGTAGGAAGAAAAGAAAGTAGTCAGTTCCATTAATTTGAAGTTTCAAATTTAATGAAGTTTGCCTGTTCCTAGTGTCAAGCAAAGTACAGTGGTCACAGTGACCATGAGAAGGTACATCTATTTGCACTTGGTTTGGAATTTCATAAAATAGCACTACCTTCTTCCGAGAAACATGCGTCTGAACTCCCAGTTCTTACGCTGAAAATGTAATCTAGTTTCTGGTACTCTTGTACTTATTTAGCAGATCCCTGTAATAATAATATCAAGGACACTGCGAACTGAAAACTTACAGCATAAAAGTTAGCAAGTGCTCATGTAACTAGAAAACGCTGCTGAAAAATCTTTAGTGAAGCAGTGGAGCTCCTGAGCCAAGAGAAATCCTGATGAAGATGGTGCACAGATCATTTTCAAAAAAATCAAAATTTGTTAAGAAAGGATGCTAATATTCTTCAGTGGCTGATAAGCACTAGCAAATATACAGTTCCTGTCCATTTCCCCAACCAGTAGGAGTGAATTTATGTGCGGATTAATCATGCCATGACCCCAGAGTCAGAATATACTGCAAGGTTTTATCACAGTTTTTCATTTCAGTAATACAAACAGCAGTGCTTACTGAACATCCCAAATAAGTATATATACATATTAATATACTTTTAAAAATAAGGGTTGGCCTTTTTGGAGATGTAGATGAAAACCAACAACATTAAAATCTGTAGTCTTAGACAGTCCAAAATTTAATCTGGGTTAGTAATTTGCATTGGACATCTAAGGTACACTGACTCACAGTAATTACTGATGTACTTAGAAACAGAGACTATTTGCAAATAGGCTGCACATCAAAGATGAATTTTGCAGCTGATTTGTTCTTATCATTTTAGGGACTTAGATAAATGTATATTTTAATCATACCATGGTTTCTAGAAAGATGGTCCACAGGATTATTTCTGCACCAGCTCCTGTGAGCTGCCAGGTAATTCCTTCCATAGGCAGGGTGTGACCAAAGCCCCCTACGGCCTTTTTGTCATCCTTTCATCACCAAGAAATACACTGGCTTCTCCTGTTTTCCACCTACACACTCTGATTTCTTGTTAATGTGATGTAGTTCAGAACACTTCTGAGCTCAAAACAGAAGACAGGCACTTTACACTTTTTAGTGAGTAAAGAAATAGTTAGACACAGGAGTGGAGCTTGATGTCCAGAGCTGAAAGCAGGGAAAGAATGGAGCATGACAGAAGTTCCCAAAAGGCATTACAGATGCGAGAGTACTAAGTTGTATCTTTTTTCCAAAATACCACAGCAGGTAAAAGGGAGATAAAATCAAGCAACATATCATGCAAAATCTACTGTCCACACTGTGAGAATTCATTTGAAGTGTTAGGGGAGGGACAGTGTCCAGACAGTGGCATCAGACCAGAAGTTGCCCAAAGGCAAACAAACACAGCCATTTCCCCTCTGTATATCCCTTCTCAGCAGCTTTGAGCCTACAAGCAGCCAGCAGACCTTTTGTGTCATTTAACAAAAGCTACCATTTGTGACTACAACCTCTCCCAGTGTGGGCTGGCTCTGCCTTCACAGAGGGAATGGTAAAGTAAATCAGTAAGAAGTGGATTTTCCATAAAAGTTTCCAAGCCATAAGCTACAACATTTTCATGTGATATGGTTGGTATTTAATTTCACTGTATTTCTGCTACAGGCTGCAAGGCCGTTCTAAAGTTCAAGTAGAGATACTTCGTACTAACATATATGAAAGCAGATATATTAAATGTCTGGGTTAAATGGCAGACTTGAGATCTCTGTATTGTGGGAGGGGGACCTGAGTGGATTCATCAAGACCTCCTACTCCCAACTACTGCACTACTGTGAGAAAACGATAAAAGAAGATGGGGAAAAAATGCTCCAGCTACCACACACAAGGGAAGCAAAACTCCTCTGTAGGCCATGGTCCATGCAAGGAAGCAGATGCCAGAGCCACATCTTTGCCTTCCCATTTTCCTATTTACAGTAAGAATGTACAGGAGAGCTATCTTAGGAAACCTACATATAGCACCAATACAAAGCCTCTGGTGCAATCCTGAATACAGAGGTTTCACTTGACCTGAGACATTTTAAGTTTCTTTACAGAGATATTCATAGTATGATAATTGAAACTTTTCCCTACTTATGCCTATCTCTGTTTATATATGTGATAACATACCAGGCCCAACAGTATGCTTCCATTGGCTGTCATCATTATTACCTAATATCAGCTATACCACTGCTAACTGCTTTGAGGTCATCATACAGAACATCTTGAATGAGATCACACAGCATGTGTGGGACAAGGGGCTCAGGCCCAGACAGCACAGGCTCATGAAAGGCAAGTCTTGCTTAACCACATGATTTCCCTCTATAATCGAGTGACCCACCAGATGGATAGGGAAAGGTGTTGATGTTGTCTATCTAGACCTCAGCAAAGCCTTTAATACTGTCTTCCCCAGAACTCTTCTGGGGAAGTTGGAAGTCCATGGCTTGGACAGGTACATTCTTTGCCGAGTAAAGAACTGGCTGGAGGGCCAGGCCCAGAGAGTGGTAGTGAATGGAGTTACATCCAACTGGCATCCAGTTCTAAGTGGCATTCCACAGGGGTCGGTATTGGGGCCCATCCTGTTTAATATCCTTATTGATTATCTGGATGAGGGGATTGAGTGCTCCCGCAGTAAGTTTGCAGATGACATCAAGCTGAAGGGAAATGCTGATCTGCCTGAGGGAAGGACAACCCTACAGAGGAATCTGGACAGACTGGATCAATGGGCTGAAGCCAGTGGGATGAAGTTCAACAAGACCAAGTGCCATGTCCTGCACTTTGGCCATAACAACCCCAGGCAACACTATAGGTTTGGGGCACAGTGGCTGGAAGACTTTGCAGAGGAAAAGGATCTGGCACAGTTAGCTGACAGCTGGTTGAACATGAGCCAGCTGTGTGTCCAGGTGGCCAAGAAGGCCAATGGCATCCTGGCTTGTACCAGAAATAGCGTAGCCAGCAGGAGCAGGGAGGTGATCGTCCCTCTGTACTTAGCTCTGATGAGGCTGCACCTCGAGTACTGTGTTCAGTTTGGGGCCCTTCACTACAAGAAAGACATAGAGGCCATTGAGTGTGCCCAGAGAAGGGCAATGAAGCTGGTGAGGGATCTGAAAGACAAGTCTTATGGGGAGCAGCTGAGGAAACTGGGATTGTTTAGTCTGGAGGAGGCTCAAGGGAGACGTTATAGCACTCTGCAACTCCCTGAAAGGAGGTTGTGGTGAGGTAGGAGTCAGCCTCTTCTCCCACATAACTAGTGATAGGAGAAGAGATAATGGACTCAAGTCGTGCCAGGAGAGATTCAGGTTGGATATGAGGAAAAATTTATTATCTGAAGGAGTAGTCAGGTGCTAGAACGGGCTGCCCAGGGAGGTGGTTGCGTCATTGCCCCTGGAGGTGTTCAGTAAATGTTTACATGTTGTACTAAGGGACATGGTTTAGTTGGAAAATGTTGGCGGTAGGTGGATGGTTGGACTAGATGATCCTGGAGGTCTTTTCCAACCTTGGTGATTCTACGATCATTTTGAGACTGATGACAACCACATGTATGTTTCTTTTTATTCTTTTAAGGACTCAGCCAATTTCCTGCCCACGCCCCTCTGCTCCCCCACTGCCCTCCTTGGCTGCAATTTCATCAATAATTGGCTTTAATACTGCTTTCATCATTATGGCTTTAATGTTGATAAGTATGCAGATCAGATAACTGAACTATGCACTTTTAAGTCTCCAATGAAGTGCATCTTCAGACTGAACTCTGGATATCAGCATATAGTCCCATTTGTACCTGATAAGTTGCCCCAGGGAAGAAACAAAAAGTCCCACATATGACCTACTGGCTGGCATTTAGGCAAATAGGAATGTCTAATTAGTGGGTTTACTGGTAAGACTCCTGGTCTGCTTCCATGCAGTGCCCTGCCTCAGCAGCATACAGGTGCCCAGATCTTCTGTCTGATCTCTTGTCTCCCTTGTGTGCCCATCCCAAATGGCAGCACTTCAGTTTTTTTTTAGTGAAAGATTGCGCTTTTCCACTGACATTAGGAAAGTACTTCTGATCTCAAATGGTATCTCAATTCTCACAGGATATTCAAAGAAGATTAAGATTGCAAAGTGAAGCAAAAGAAACTGCAGAATGTTAGTAGTAATGTTACATATGCAAACCGGTTACAGTGCAAACAGCTCTGTCTGACAGAGCAAGATTCCCCTTATATAAAGCCTACAATATTACACTGCCAAAACACTGTTCTTCCAGCAAAGTACCTCTGGCACTAGTATAATAAAATCTCACCCCTGTTCCTCTTACAAATGAAAAATCTCAGCCGATGAAAACACCGTTATTGTCATTATAAGTGTTCTGTCACTTGGAGAGACTGTAGCACAGTCAGTCTGAGATCATATCACCAAGAAACATCTGTAGCATAAATCTGCCCCACAGGTATCTAATCCCAAATTCAGTAGGAGGCAACTGCAGGGTGTCAGCATTTGCAGTTGCACTTAAACATTCCCCAACTGCTTTTATCACTTTCTGTGGACTGCAGCAGTGAAAAATTTGGAAAAAAAAATCTAAGTATGAAGCTGTCAGTTGCAAAAAATAATACAAGTTACATAATTTTAGATTATTAGTTGTACTTTAGCAATAAGTTTCTTTTTTGCTAACCAAATCAGATTTCATGGAATTCATTTACACTGATCTTTGTTTCATATTTTATGAGCTGTAGTAATCATTTTATTCAGGACACAGCTCATAGGTGTATTGCCTGTCTTGAAGTTCCAGTCGTTAAAATGGTGAGGAAAGAAATGTTTTAATATTTAAAACACACTATTTGGTGTTATATTCTACAGTGCATTTCCAATGTTGAAGTGATAAATCAAATGAAGTGGAAGGATCTTAGTGAGATAACCCACTTCCTTCCACAAGCTGCTTGAATAAGAGAGAAGAAACAGGGCTGAGATGATACTCAATTACTTTCTGAAAGCCAGCCATTTAAGAGAAGTACATGACCACTTGATCTCTTCCTAGAAAAAGTTCATTTATCTCATGAGTGCCTTGTTGGAACACACTGAAAAGAGAGCATTTTTCAGTGTCTAAAAAAATATTCACAACTTACTGATGAGATACTCATGGTAGAGTGAAGGTCTTGTGAAAGAGCACTGCAAACGTACTGAAAATGTTATCATGATGTTCTGGACACATAATTGGACAAACAGTTAAGGACCTCAGTTTCCACAGGGCTGAGAATCCTAAGTCCTGAAAGTTCTGTGAAATTATTGGTAAACTCCTCCGTGGATATCTAGCTTCAAAATCTTCATTATTTAGAATATGTAAGATTTGGGGGGGGGGGGGGGGGGGAACTCATGTTAAAACCAAGTGGTAACAGGAAAGTAATCAACAGTAGAAACCCAACAGAAGGAAAAATTAAAAAAAAAAAAAAAAATCCTAAGTGCTTGAAACAAGTAAGTTGTGCCCAGGAACTTAAAGCCTAAGACAATGGAAATATACACAACATATTCAGGATGCTTAGATTTAGTGCAAAAAGAAGCAAGATAATTATAGTTTGAAGAATGGAAGTTCTGGTAAACACTAAAATATTTTTCCTAGATGGAAAAATCTGTATGACACAGATTTATTAGTTTTATTTTTGCTGTTGAAATTTTTATTTTACAAAAAAAATCAATAGGTATTTTCAGACTCTTGATGACAGAGTATGCAAGACTACAGATAGGTGAACTAAACCCAAGTCTTGGGAAGGTATCAACAATGCTCAGTACAGGCCTAAAAATGTCTGTTAGTATGCCCGGACTGAATGCCATCTCTCACCAAAAATTCTCCCTACCTCTGCTGCTTTTAAACTCCATTTCCCTTTTTTTATTATTCCAGAGCAGAATGTGAGGGAGCATGCAGCATTACCCAAAATGGAAGGACAGTCTGGGAAATGAATCTGAGCAGGCAGTTCTGTTGTGCGCATTCCCTTCTGCATCATCACTGCCATTTCTACAAACTCAGTTAAATACTATCCTCCTTCTTTTATAAACAAATATTCTATTGTTCTATTTGTATCAAAGACTATCAAAGGGAAAAGTACAAGTTAAAAACTGATGCTGTCAAAGACCTCAAAGGGGTCAGGAACACCTGACAAAGAAATTTCATGGTGGTGAGATGACAAAATCAAGTCTGCAAGCCCATGGTGCTTTGGAGTGTAATGACAGAAATGCGTTCTCTGATTTGCTAATTGTGTATATTCATTATGTTTCAAACTACATCTGCAGCAGCAGCTACATGCTCTCCCCAAAAGTATCTTACCTCTGGAAATGAAACATGAGTGACAAACTTATATCTTCATGAAAATTACTTGCATTTGTTTACACTTCCAGTGCTTTCAAAGCAGACTAAGTCACAAGGAGCTAAAAGACTTGCCAAAACAAGCAGACAGACACTTCTGGAAGGAGTTCGAGGCAAACAGCTTGTGAGTGAAAGATCATCAGGCACGTTCTAAGATTCACAACTTAAGTAAACATCTAAGGCTCTATAGCAAGAAGAATGTTACGTGCACAGAAGAGGCATGCAAAGAATTTGTTTGCAGAAGTCCAAACTGGCTTCTGGAGCCATGGAGAGAATTAATTCACATTCTGGTTTTAATGATCTACTGCATAGCTATCAGAAAGCACTTAAGTAAAGATTTTTGAAGACTTTTATGAATTCTGGCTAGATTGCCTGCTAGGTGTCATACCTGTGACACCTTGAAGGAAACATTAAGCTCGTATTTAAGGTGTAGCTTAAAATAACTTTGCTGCATTATCCATCTAACTTAAAGGTTATCTCAGTTAAGGTATGCATCAACCAGGTAGCTTCTCTTGAAAGACATGTTTTAACCTCAGTGAGAGCTACAGCACAAATACTAGGGGAAAAAATGAAAGGCATTACATTTAAATCGGATGTTATCAGTTAATAAAATTCTATTAATGAATAATTATGTGGTTACAGGGAAGTGCCTATTAAGACACCTTTAAAACTGTAAGAGGTACTACCAGGCCATTTCTCAAAATACTGCAACTTTCACATGCCACAAAAATATTTTAAAGATCCAGAATAATAACCACAATCTTATGATAATATTTGTATTTTAATTTAAAAGGGTATATGCGTATTTTCAGTTTCAACATTGAGAAAATTTTATTGTAGCACTTTCTGAAGGGAATAAACTTTAGATACTACAGGCCAAATTTTCAGTTGGTCTTAGCTCTCACAGAAGAGCACACATAATATAGAAAACTAGGTTTGCTGAGCGAAATTGTATGTATACTTATCACTCTTCATCCAGTTTTGCAGGCAAATATTTACGGATATCATCCTTAGGCACCTGAGACTTGAACTAGAGCTCAAATAAAGGGCATTTAAATTCCCAATATTCAAATAGTCTGCTTTCACTGCAAAAGGCTATAGGCATACCGTAGAGAAATTCAGCCCCAACTAAAGTGTACTGTTTCAATTTAAATACATACCCTTCTAAAGCATCTCAATATTTATTGTGTTTATTTTATTTAGTTTATTTTGAGAGCACACAAATACTGCTTTTAAACTATTCATTTCCCTTTGAAGTCAATTTTTTAAGTAGTGTACCTTTTCTAGCTTTATCACATTTAACAATTATTATTTACTTTGGTCTGTAAATTACATTCATTTTTATTCACCCGTATCTAGTGTTGAAGTCTAAATATTATAAATAATACATAATGCAAGTAAAGCTATAAAAGATTATAATTATATTAACTCTTACAGTTGGGTTCTATCGATAGCTCATACCACAAAAGATAAATTTCAGCAGAAAGTTAAGCATAATTCAAATCCTTTGAAAACAGTGAGAAGTAAACTTTCAAAGACCAGTAATTCTGAATAATGCTTGTATGATGTACAGCCTTCTGAAGTTATCAGGACTCTTTCTTATTTCAGTTATCATAGACCATATTCATCCTTATAGGTAAGAGTTATGCCTTACAGATTTTCAAATGCTCCATCTTAGTCATAAAATAAATTTGTTTTCTTTACATACAACACCCTGGAAACACATTAATTACAACTTTGCTAGTACTCCATAAGTCTCCATACAGCAGTATAAGCTTTTTCCTTTCCCATTCATTGATCCAGTCATAGCTCTAAGGCATAAGAAGTTCTAGGGCTTTTTTATGTAAAGGATCTAAGAAGCTTAAAAGGGCACATTTATTTTATGTCTCTACCAATCCATACTCAAAAGTTTCCTTCTCTGAGAAAATTAACTGTAAGTTGATTTTGACCCAATACTATGCTACCCATGCAGTTCCCACAGAACATCACATGAGATCAGAAAGTGTGTTCTGAACAAACTCAGAATTATCCCTGAGTTCTTTCCAGCATCAGAGAAAACAAAAATAACAAGTTCCTGAAAAGTGCCATGAGAAGAGATTTAAAGTTTTTTAAAGTTTCTAAGTGTTCTATGATTCCATGATTCTAAGACAGTCATAGATCATTGCCAGTGGTATCTCTGCCAAATATTTACACCTCAGAGGCGAGCAAATTATAAGCCATATCCAAACTTATAGAATCAGAATTATTTGAGCTGGTAGGGATCTTTAAAGGTCATCTAGTCCAACTCCTCTGCAATGAACAGGGAGACCACAGCTAGATCAGGTTGCTCAGAGCCTGGTCCACCCTGGCCTTGAACATTTCCAGGAATGAGACTTCCACCACAACTCTGGGCAACCTGTTCCAATGCTTCACTATCCTTATTGTAAAAAAAACATCTTCCTTATATCCAGTCTAAAACTCATTAAATTTGAAACTATTTATAGAATCACAGAATTCTAGAACAGTTTGGTTTGGAAGGCACCTTTAAGATCATCTAGTTCCAACCCCCCTGCTATAGGCAGGGACACCTCCCACTATACCAGGTTGCTCAAAGCCCCATCCAGCCCAGCCGTGAACACCTCTAGTGTCCCCTTGCCCTATCACAACAGACCCTCCTGAAGAGCCTGTTCCCTTCCTTCTTATAGCCCTTCTTTAGAAATTAGCTCAAAAAAAAATGAAGCTCTGAAAAATACAGAAAGGTGGCCTATCCCAGATGAAGGCCTTCCCTTATTGCAAGGATCTTATTATCTCACACAGCAATCTGAGTAATTTCTGTGCTCTGAAGAAATGGTATTTCATATTAGATATATTCTCATATTGGCCAATAAGGGTTACTTTGCATTTACATCACGCAGTGTATTTTAATTGTAGTGTAAACTGTATTTTAACAAGGCAAACTCTCCACAAGCAGAGCTGTGTGGACTACCAAGTTCTGTACAGCTGCACAGACACAGCTGAAAGAAGGTACCATTATGTGAACCAGGACATGAATATCCTGTAATAAACAAACACACTCTGCAGATTCACCTGTTTTCATAATTCAGTTACTCTGCTTAACTAAACCCTCCTGTCTCATCATCTGTCAACAGTACTGCCACAACATCCACCTTCTATTATCCTCCTTTCTGATAAATGAAAACTTGTGCTGATTCTCTACAGCTAAGACTTGGTCATATTTAAGGCTTTCTACGTCAAAATGTGTGGTTATGCAACACCAGAATTCTGAAAAAAAAAAAAATCTAGAAAATTAAAATTACCAAGAGAAATGGATGTACACAACTGGCAACGTAGGTTTTTTTTGTTTTTTTTTCCAGGAAAATCATTGCAAGGAAGATACATGGCTGAACAGTATGAACAGTTTGTCTTTCTGCCTACTAAGAAAAAATAGACACAAGAAAAGCCATCAGCTAAGCACTTTTTTACCAGTCATCATGTAGCTATTCCAAATCTCCTCAGAAGTAACTAAGACCAGAATTATGTCCAAGACTATGAAAAATGGAAAAAGAAATATTTAATGGTTATATATTTACCTCTTTCATTTATCAAACCAGCTGAGATAAAGGTCTGTCATATATGTTGCTGTACATTTTTAAATGTAACATGCTCCTTTTCCATAGAAGTTACAGACAGCCGAAACTGAAACACAAAATACAAAAGAAGAGGATACAAAAGATGAAGCAACTAGGTGTTTCGCCAGTGGATGGGTCAGCACAAAGGTCCCGGACGTCAAGCTAAAGCAGTGCATTTTCTTTTCTTAATTGTAAAGCTGACATCTAGGCTTCTTCAGTGCTGTGCTGCAGAAACCATTTCAGTGTAGAAATCTGTAATCCCTGCCTCGGATACAGTTTGCCAAGCACAAGTGCAGGCTATCAAGCTCTACAGATTAGATTTTGCCTAATGATTTTGATTTTAGGATAATGTAGCAATTAAGGAAATTAAATTAGTAGCTACTGAGCAATCCATTGATACAAAGCTACCGAAAGTACCATCAGAAAGCAGTTCAAAGCATTATTAATGTATCAAAGGATTCGTAAGACCTCTTAAGGGGTAAACATGAGAGATGATGGCATGTTATGAGGGCTCGCAGAAAGAGCAGGCAGGCTATTCAGAATAGCCCATGAACTGATACATCTTTGGGATCTCATAAGGTTCTGAAAGTTGAAATTAATCCAAGCAAGACTGGGATGCCATTAGCGCGATGAGTGAAGGAAACTAGAAATGCTGCTTAGGATCAGCACTCACTGCAAGTCAAACTGAGGCACTCATCTGCTGCACTCACAGGAGTTCACAACTCAGCGTGCCCCAAACCAAGGCCTGCTCTAGGACTCATAGCAAAGAGCTGAAACATTTTTATCACATCAAGGCCTTGCTATACCAAATGATAAATTTCCTTCATTTTATTTAGATTAACGTAACACTGTCCATGTTAGAACTGCCCAAGATTTCAGACTAATATAAAATAGAGAGCAGGATTTTCCTGGAAGCCCATTACCACTGTTGTATAGCTCAAAGAAGCATCTGATCAAGCAGCAGATAACAGATGTTCAATCTAATAATTAAAGCCTGAAAGAAACCTAGGACCTGATCATCTGAGAGGTGATGGCTTTTGCAATGCAGCACTTCTGCTGATCAGAGTTTAATGAAGACAGGAGACCGACATGTTCAAACAAGACAGCATGCAACAAGCTTTTTTCATGAAAGCATTCCATGGCAGGACAGCTCACCCAATTGGAGTGCTGCGATGGATGGACAGAGGGAGACGAGCCCTTCCCGAGAGAATGGCAGAGGAGATGGGGAACATCCCCTGTGGGAAAGAGTAGCTCACATGCGTGTGGCTTAGGCTTAGGTAAGAGCTTATGAGTCAGGCCAGAGGAGAGGTCACCAAGTATGACACTGTGGTAGGAATCTGCTACAGATCACTGACCAGGTAAGACAGCAGATGTAGCTATCATTGATGATTTTTGGAAGTCTCTGTCACACACCCACATCTTCATCCCAACTATTAACATGTCCAAACACAGCCCATCTAGGAGATGTCTGAAGGGTGTCACAAGTAACTTCTTGTTATACAGGTATGCCAGCCAGATGGGACACACAGACAGTGATGCTGTAGTGACCAAGAAATACTGGAGTCAGGCTCCTGAGAGGAGTGAGGGAGAAAATAGAAAATAGAAAAAGGAATAAGAGCTGTAAGACAGAAGAAGGTGTGTGTTTTTGCTGTGGTTTACATCAGCAAGCAACTAAGCATGCCACAGTCTTTCACTCACTCTCCCCCCAACTAGAGAAGAGGGAACTGGAAAAAAAAGACGTAAGTAGAACTCATAGGCTGAGACAAAACTACTTACTAAGACAGAAAAGGAAAACAGAAATAATAGTTATAATATAAATACTAACATGTTTACAAAATAAGTGATGCACAATGCTCACCAACTGCTGACTGATGCCCACCCAGTCCCCCAGCAGTGGCTCTCCCCCATCCAACTCCCACTGGTCTTAAAGCCTGGCACGATGCCAGTCTGGGTCAGTCTTTGGCTTTGTCCTCTTCCAGCTCCTTGTGCCCCCCCCCAGCCCTTTTCACTGGCAAGACAGCACAAGAAGCTGAAAAACTGAAACGCCCTTGGCTTTGTGCAGCACTGCTCTACAGTAGCAGAAACATGCACCTGTTATGAGCATTGATTTTTCTCCTAAAACCAAAACATGGTATCGTATCAGACACTACAATGAAAATCTGTCCCAGTTGAAAACAGCATACTAATGTACAATGAGGATGTTCAGCTGAGTGGACTTGTTTAAAATACTCTAAGCAAAGCCACCTACTTTCTCAGATGCACAGCTTACCTGCAATGCCACTAAGCAGACCAACAGGACGTCCAAAACTATTCCCTTCATAAGGTGTGGCTTCTGAAGATGGAAGTACTCTTTTGCCCTCTCAACTGCTGGGTTATGTTTTGAGGTTACCCTTATCTCCTTTTAAGGTCCCCAACATTCCAGATGAGTTAGAAAGTAGCTTACAGCATTCTTAAGGTGCTAGGCTCTTCGAATTAAGTAAAACACACTATTACTTCATTATTCCTTTTTTTTTTTTCAATTATGCTGTGGTTTGCTTTGAAGGAGAGTATGATTCAGTCACTTAGTAATTAAGTTTATAATCAGCAATTTAAATAGAAAGTCCTCTTCTATATTGGGGCAATGCTGCAGCACGTTTGCATTTGATTTCGTAAGGCACCCAGATCCTGTTGGTAGATTAAAAAAGAAAATTGAAGAAAAAAAATTACATTATCAGGGCTACCTATTTCCTCTCACACCCTGCGTAGGGTAGTCGGTTCTAAACGACTAAAGGAAACAGATGGGCCTGGAAGTTTAAGTCTTGACGGAAGAAAATCTTGGTAAATAAAGATGCTTAAAGTCACAGAGGCAATTGTTCCATAGCTTGTAAAAATAGACAGCTTCCCAGCTCTGCAGCTTCAGCAGAACTGCATATCTAGTGACATCACACTCTTAAACACCTATGCCATCTCCAGGTTTCTATGCCTGAGGCCTGTACTATGTTTCTAAGTCAACTTATATACCAAAGTTAATACCTGTAAGACAAGCATGCTAGCAAAGGTCCTTAGAAGCGAATTCTGCCCATCTCCCATTCTTCTCAGACTCCTTATCTTTGAGTGGCTCCTTGTCATTGAGACAAACTTTTCTGATAAATCTATTGAAAAACCACTCTGTTTTTTAAGAAGCCACCTTCCTTGGAAGAAGCCAGAGAAGCTGACAGTTTTCAATTGAAACTGTTCTATCCTCTGCTCTGCCATACTATGAGAGGTGGTGATTACTCTCCAGCGCTACTGGTAGATCACATTTTATTTGACAGTGAGACTCTAAAATCGTCATCTTCAGTTTTGGTCACAAAATGCCTGCAAAGGACAAGTAATGCACACTTCAACTTCTTTTCCCACTTTTCCCTTCAAAGTGATGAAGTTACTCACCCTTTGAGAGTGCTGCTTTCAAAGGAGTTCTCTTCTGCACTGCAAGTCAAGAAACAGCACTTACATTTTTTTCTCATAACAGCTGGAATTATTTTGTACTACTGATGTTGAGGCCAGCCCAAACGTATCAGAAAACAAAGGAGTTATTCCAAATACTCATTACTGTTCTGTAGCAATACGACTTCTGCAGCAAACACAGTGCCATATACTTCTGCAGAGAGTGCTGTACTGCAGCACAGCACAATTCCATCCAACTGAAAGTGTTACATACCTCAGATAGAAGATTCTGGGCCTCAGGAGACATCTTTCCCACAAACAAGGAAGATCAGCTCCAGAAGGTGTGTCACACCAAAAAAAAAAAAAAGGAAAAAGAAAAGGACTTTCGAGTAATTTCAGTGATGTGTTTCCCACAGTGTCATGAATTTCAAACCTAACAGTTTTGTTTGGGTTAAGTAGTTTAAGTAAAGGCCCATAAATATATCCAATATACTGATCTCCAAGTATCCCTGATGCAGGCAGAAACTGCATTTAAAGCTGAATTGCTCAGAACATTTATCTGAAGCTACTTTGAGCTTTATAACTGAAGATCTATCCTTAAGCACGTAATGCCTGGATGAACAGAAGTACTTTCCCCTTCCTAGACTTCCTTAAAAAAAATTATTGCCCTTAGTTTACAATGACAAAGTAAACAACGATGGCGCTGAACCTCCCATATGAGCTTTTCAGGTATAAATACCCTGTGCTGCTCTCCGTGTGAGCAGGAAGCCTAAAGAAACAAGATTCTTGGAAACACAGCATCATCAAGGTTGGCAAGGCCCTTTGGACAACATGGTCCCAGTCCTGCTCCACCATGGACACCCAGAGGAGGCTGTCCAGGCCACATCCAGGCAGCTTCTGGAGATCTCCGAGGAGACTCCACAGCCCCCGGGCAGCCCGTGCCAGCTCTCCCTCACCCACATTAAGGAAGCATCTCCTCTGCTTCCACAGACTTTTTACTCTCTTTCCTTTGACTTTTGTCCCATTCCCACACTGCCTACAGCGATGACCTTTCTGCCCAGCTGGTGCCACCTCCTCCGGGCAGGAAGGCGCAGCTTCTCTGCTCTTCCCACCCTGGAGACACACGCTGGGCACAAGCCAGCTCAGAAACGCGTTATCTCGAGGTCCAACCACGCACAAATACGCCAGCCAGAACCTAAACTTCAATCCCTCCCTGCCAGGAGGTAACAGGATCAGCAGGAGCCCGTGGCAGACCGCGGACCGATCAGGAAAGCCGACGCGGGGCCGCCGACCGCTCCACTTCCTCCCACCCACGGCGGCCCTAAGCCTGTGACGTCACCGCCACCCGCCGGGGGCAGGACTCCTTAGACAACGGCACTACGCGCCCAACGCACGCGCTTTACTGCTCCCCTGCCTACCGCTCTCCTCCTCGTGCCCTTTCTCCCAGGAGTACGCATGCCCCGAGCGTGAGGCGGAGTCGAGGGGGAGAAGGAGGGGGAGGGGAAGAGGGAAAGGGAGGAGCCGGAGCCGAGGCCGAGGCCGAGGCCGAGGCTAGAGAGCGGGCTCCTCCTCCTCATCCTCCTCCTCGCCGGTCGGCGAGTCCCGCCTGCCCCTGCTCCCCGCCCTCCCCTTGTACGGCGTGCGGCTCGCCTCGCGCCGGCGCCGCTGCCACGACGGCCGCGGCAGCTGCGGGAACAAAGGAGGGAAGCGGCGGCTGTGCGCCTCGCAGCTCCCGGGCCCTCTTTCTCCCTGCAGCGGCCCGCAGCCTTCTCCGACACCCGACGCGGAGTTTCCGGCCGCTGCCGGCACCTGGTAGGTGGGAGCCGGGGGGCAGCGGCGCCGGCTCCGAGGGCCTGTCGCTGGGAGCGGGGTGGCTCGGGCCTGCCCGCGGCGGCACAATGAAGAGCGCTGGGCCGGTGGGGGCCGGGCCGTGACTCAGGGCTTTGCATGCGGCTCGGGCCTGGGCCCGCCCCCAGGGTTGGCCTCCGAGTCCGGCGGCCGCGGGGCTCCTGTACCCCAGTACCCTCGAGGAGAGGGGAGAGCGGGCAGGGAGAGCACGGCGCGCTCCGGGCGCTTGGCAGCGCCGTCCCCTTTGTCTGGCGCCGCGCTGGGCCCATGCCGTGCTCCTCCGCGGCGCCGCGCTGCCAGGACTCGGCTTTTTCGTTATAAACGGCGGTCTCTCGGGTGGCGGGGTAGGTAGGTCAGCGGGCCCCCCTCGGGTTTTGTGATAGGTTTAAAAGCGCTTTGGTTCGCTATGTGGTCGTTAACGTTAAAATTCGAACCGACGAAACGTGATGTCGGGGCCCACCGCCGCTGTCTGGAAGCTGGGCAGACTTGCACCGGGCCCTCAGAGCGGGGCTGAGCCTCCGCGCCCCTGTGTTCGGCCCTGCGGGACCGCCCGGGGCGACGCGCGGGGTGAATAGCGCTGCTTCCGCGCTGGGAGGTCACAGGGTGCAGCAGCAGCAGCATCCCTCAGGCCAGAACTTACTCCTCCGGGAGGCAGAACAAATTTTATTTTTCCAGCCCGCAAAAGGGAAGTGGTTCGGCTGGAGGT
>NC_034438.1:36140857-36163071 GCF_002078875.1 Numida meleagris | reverse complement strand
GGTTTGGTGTGCCTGTGAATCACCGTGAGCTGTGAGGCCTGTTGTAGCACCTGCTGTGGCCCGCTCAGGCTGTGTCTGGGGATGAAAATGGCTGTTGGGGATGATGAGCCAGTGATGCTGCACTTCCCTGATTGAATTTCGGTCTCCACGCTTTCTCTTCCTCTAGAAAGCTACATTCATGTTAATCAGATTTTATATTTTCCTCTCACAGTGGGTGTATGTGCGGCTGCCTCGGCCTTGTGGGCTGTACAGGCACTGTCAGCCCTTGGAGATATAAATAGAAGCTGATTTCAGAGGCCCCTGTTGACGGGGTTTTGTGTCTGAGCCTCCAGCTCAGCCTGTCACATTGCAGCCTTGTGACAGGCGGAAGCTAATGCGCTCACCCATGTGACCTGCACTTCTGAGAAATATTAAGGAAAGCAGTGCACATGTGATGGCATCAGGATCTGGCTTTCTAAAGCAGGGGAGCTATATATGTAGGAACACTTCAGCTAGCTGCTGACACTCTTAGGTGTTCCAGTAGGGAGGAATTGTAAAAGTGTGTGATTTGTCTGTTATAAAGACCTTGTTTCTGCTGTTTCTGGCTCAGAAACTGCTTCAGCAAACCTCAGTGTGCTGGATAGCGGATTCCATTTGGTAAGTGTTGTATAACTGTTTGCCTTTGTGTGATAAACGCTTTTGGAAGGAACGGTTAGACCCAGACCTTCTTCAGAAGCCTGAAAAACACAATTTCTGAAGGGCTGGAGAACAGGCCAACTTTTGTGTTAGGAGCATGTATTTCAAGTAGTGGAAGAAGCTGCTGACCAACCAGCTGTGAAGGCTTGTTGTTTGTAGTATTTTAAAAACAGTGTTGGCACCTAAAGCTGGATGCTTTAGGTGGTAAAATAGGATTTGCAGCATGCTAATCTGAACTGGAACACGTCAGTTGAGGTTGATGATAGCAGCATACTTGATAGTGTTTTGAGCTTGCTTAATTGACAAGAGGGCAGAAATGGGGTCTTTGTTTTTGTCTAAGCATAAACCTAGAATGTAGATGAGAGGTTTTACGTTTGCCTAGTTTAGTCTTGATTTGCGCTGATTTCCTTGGCTGACGTATAGGGCTGTAAAAGTGCAATCTTGTTGAGCATTCTATCAAGTGTGAAGTTACGTAGTCCTGAAATGACTACCTGTACCTGCACAACTATTTATAGCTGGGAAAAAATGAGGTTCCATAATCACCTGCAGAAAAACAAGTAAAACCAATTTGGTCTTTTTTTATCTCCTGTTTCTGAATTACTGTTCTCCCAGAAACTTAGTTTAACTGGACAAAGGCTGCTGTCAGTTGCAGTTACCGAGCTATTGAAATCTGAGTTTACTAATTGCAATGTGGCATTTCTTAATTGTAAGAAGTGTTTTCCTGTGCAGCGTAATAAATGTGCTTCCAGCGTTCTTGAGTTCTCACAAGCATCAGCTGTGAAATATCTCTTATTTGACTTTTCTTGAGTAGGAAGGCTGTCATTTAGAGAAGACATGAAAATGTCTCCACATGCGGAGTACAGCGCTTCTAAATCTTGTGAAGACAAGTGCCATGTTCTTATGTCCTCAATTTGTATTACTTGATTGCAGTGTTCAAGTCTTGTTGCACTTGCAAATCAAGGATTTTGTTGCTGTATCAGTCTTTCTGCTCACCTTGCTTTGCAGAGGTTAACCAGCAGTGAAGTATTTTTATTCCGAACTACAGCAGTTTGTGTTATAGAGTTAGGTACTGTCTGTTGGAGGGTTCAGAAGTCTTGCTATAACTTTATTAATAGAGATAATTTAAATGGCTTCTTTGAAAAGTGTCAGCAGCATGATGGAATGTATTCAACAGTTTAAAGTTTGCTTTTCTTGGGAAAGTAAAGTCAGGTCTAATCTTATTACAGAAATACTGTTTAGATTCTGTTGAAGAGGCTGTTGTGCACTTGTTGTTGCCAGTTAATACTCAGTATCAGCTTTCATATACAGCCTGAGGAGTGTTCAAGCCCTTGCTTTGGAAACTCCTTCTAAAGATAGGAATGCAGGTTCTAAGTGGCTGTTGCCAGTATTTCAGGGATCTTTACTGTTCTTCTTAACAAATGGATTGTGAACGTCAATCCCGCCAGTAGTGGAATAAATGTTGCAAGATCAACATTACTGTGAAAGTGGGGTGGTTCTGAATGGGATTTGAAAAAATAAGCTGTTAGTTGCCAAAATGGTACAGCAGATACAAGGTTGATCTTGCTTATTCTACATATCCATGCTAATGCTCCAGGGTCGGTAATAAAAGGCTTTTTGGCCGTTCAGTTGAATTTGGTCGTAACCTGTACGCACAGCTCAGTATCTCACAAGCATGCAACTTCTCAGTATCAGCATGATAATTTTTTTCTTGTTTTAAAGATAAGTAATGATGTTACTTAGCAATACAACTGCAGTATTGAATGGCTTATTAATGTCCATGAATCTCATTTTAAGAATGCTGATATCACCTTGTGGGAGGAGGGTGAGCAGACACGCTTTAATTCTGTAACCCTTTAATTGATTTTGGTGACATGCCTGTTTCTAATGCAGTTTTTGGTTTTATTTACAGCATCGAGATGACTCAGGAGACAAACCAGACCCCAGGGCCCATGCTGTGTAGTACAGGATGTGGATTTTATGGAAATCCTAGGACAAATGGGATGTGTTCTGTTTGCTACAAAGAACATCTTCAACGACAGCAGAACAGTGGCAGAATCAGTCCAATGGGTAAGGGTTTACGATATCTTTGTTTTCTTAGTTTTGTTTGATTTTAGTTTGAACTAAAACATACAGGTGATGAAGAGGAATCCCAGAACACATCTTGTGTATAACGCTGTATACCATATAATGAATTTCAGAGAGTATATGACTTCAAAACACAGTAAAAATAGAAATGTGTTTCTGTGTAATAAGTTGTGATCCACTCTTAATTTTCTTCTCTGCTTTCTACTGTCAGTATATTCTTACATGATCTCTTGCATGATATTTCAGTTGTTAGTAATATAGTCTGTCTTTTAAGTAAGAAGTAATGTGCAGTACAATGAATAATGTATGCAAGTTCATAACTGTATGCAAGAATATTTGACTAATGTATTCTACAACTTGTTTTTAATGACTCTTTAAATTCTTGTTGTGTAGGACCAGCCAGTGGTTCAAACAGTCCTACCTCAGACTCTGCATCTGTTCAGAGAGCAGATACTGCTAGCTTAAACAACTGTGATGGTGTTGCTGGCAGCACACCTGAAAAATCAAGGTAAGATGAAAGTATTATTTTGAGTTTTAGATGAGCTGTATGTAGCAAGTCAGTGATTGCCAGTAACTTTGACTCACTCCACTGAATTTCTGAGGAGGAAAAGGCACACCTGACTGCTTTTTCTATAAATCTTTATAAATTACTACTGATTAAAATGTTTGATGTTGTACTGCTGCATTTTCAGTTTATCTGGGGAAGTATTTGCTCCAGATTTGACTATTTCCTTCTGTGGGGAACTAAAATAGAATCAAAACTTACTTTGAAGATAGTAGAAGCAGGAGTTAGGAATGTGTATCAGGATTAATTAAACAGGTAGTCTCTTGATGGCTTTGGACAACTTAAGCTTTTATTACCTACTTGAAACTGATGTAAAATTACATGTTTCACTGTACATAAACAGAAATGTGCCTGTTGCCGCTTTGCCTGTAACACAGCAAATGACGGAAATGAGCATTTCAAGAGAGGAAAAAGTAACACCGAAAACAGAGACTGAGCCAGGTATGTTTGCGGAGTAACACTGGGTATACTGGTGACTTAACCGAAGTTGACAGTTTGTTTACTTTCTCCTGAGGAGACCTCTCCCATTGTGATGGTGGTCTTCAGGAACTGTTAAGGCAGTTAGTGATGTGTTTTAAATAGTCTTCCCTTGGAATTGAGAAAAATGACTAATGCTAGAATATGGCTTTAAGTTGCATGTTCGGTGTTGGTTGAAAACAAATTGACACCTCTGAAGATAGTTTTGACTCCCGATCTTTTTTTTTTTTAACACTCTATAATTGCATTTGGGGTAAGGTGGTCAATTTTAAAGTCAAATTGCTAAGATTTCCATTCATAGTCTAGTAGTACAACTCCTGCTGACTCATGGCAGTCAGAAGGCTTGCTGGGTTTAAAGAATGGAGTTCTTAGAAGTTCTGTTCTACAGAGAAATGGGAGTGGGGAAAAAGACTTAAAAATACTGACAAAAACAGTTACAGGTTCTGTAAATAGTTGAGAAATTAGTAGATATCCACAGAACAGTGCTTTAGTTATGTAGGATACTTAAAGCTGGAAATAAATCTTCAATTTAGAAGTTTTGTTCTTGCACTGGAAGGATGTAGCTGTAGTGATTAAACTTGGAAGTGTAAACTGCTTGGAGGGAGAAAAATGTGGAAGACACTACTCAGCACTGCATAAAAGTGATTTTTAACTAGTTCTGTTTTTGCTCTGACAACGTATTTAATTGCTCAATATTTCTACAGAGGGTTTTACCATTTGCAATTAGTCATCCTGACTTAAGATTCTGTGACAAGAACTAAAGTCCGTTTCAGAAGCGTATTTCTTGTTTCTGTACAAATGTAGAGTAGATTTTCTTTACTAATATTAATTTAACTAATGTCATCAGAAGAGTGTTTTTGTACATAGCTTTAAAAAAGTCTGCTACAGTATTTATGAGCCTGTATTGTTTTGTTAAGATGTCCTGCCTGAAATGGTGTTCATTTCTTTCGCTTGCTTAAAATGGTAGCAATGGTGAAGTACTAGGTGAATTTACTTGTATTAAAACTGCCAATAGTAGTCTGTCATTCTGCCATGTATTAAGGGCAACCTTCAGTTTCGGACACAGTGCCTGTTTTTTTCCTTAACAAGTGAGCTATATGGTAGCTAGTGTCACATACCACTCTGATTAGAAAAGGGGGAAAAAAATCCAAAAGCAGCTCTAGATACATCTGTATTTTTTTTGAGTAATCTTACAAGTCGAAAGCAGTAAAAGTTGTTGACGTAGAGATCAGTGAGAGAACTGCCTTAGAACTTAAATGTTTCTGGGAAAACTTCTGGAACTGGGAAAACTTCTGGAACAAAACTACCTGCCTTAGTATGTGTTGCAGCCTTTCAGTGCTTAAAGAAGATTATTATAAAGATGGAAAGAGACTTTGTAAAAATTTGTGTAGTGAATTAGACAAGGAGTATTATTATTTTAAACTAAAAGAGAGTAGGTTTTGATTAAACATCAGGAAGAATTCTTTAGTACGAGGGTGATGAGGCACTGGCAGAGGCTGCCTAGAGAAGATGTGGATGCCTCATCCCTGTATGCATTCAGGGCCAGGTTGGATGGGCCCTGGGCAGCCTGAACTAGTGGCTGGCAACCCTGCCCAAGGCAAAGTTGTTGGAACTGTAGGGCTTTGAGGTCCCCTCAAACCCAAAGGGTTCTGTGAGTTTATGATACCCATAGGTCCCTCAAACAGGCTGAACTGTTGTGAAACAGATGTTCACTTTTAAGTATTACAGCTTAACACAAACTGTAGACACATAGGATGGTGTAGTTATGTACTAATCTCAGGGTTCGGTGAATATCTGACATGTGCAAATTGTTTTCTGTGTTCAAGATCTCTACAAGGCAACAAATGTAGTAAAGGGCCTTTTTAGTTTATTAGGATTGTTAAACAAATGTTTAAGAAAATTCTAGGTGCTGTTGTCTTACTGTATAAAATTTGGGGGGTTTGAGTGGTGAATACTTCTGGTTACTTCTGGGAACTTGTCACTTCTAAATCTTACTTAGACCCCAGTCAGGAGTTCACAGCCTGTCTTCCACAGTTAATTGTGAGGCTTCCTAGGTGTTGGTAATAATAGTCATCTTCTGCTTTTCATAACACATACAAATGCAATTAAAGTAACGTTTTTTAAAAGTTGTAAAGATAGAAAAATAGCATAACTGGTTCTTTATGTCTGAAAAATCTTAAACTCTCACAGGAAGCAAAAAAAATCTGAACTCAGAAACCCTGTTTGTATGCATAAGTCTCACTACAAATACGTCTTTAAGGCTTATGTACTTTGCTTATTCTGGAATGTGTATTGTAGTTTGTTCCTTGTATTTTAAAATAGTGGATGTCATCAGAGAGCTGGGAGTTCTCATGAAAACTGTGCTAGGAATACGCTCCATGGGTTATATGTATTAAAGATGGTATTAGAATATACATCCCTCAGCTTTCTTCCTTGAGAGCTGAACATAAATAAAGAGGATATTAAATAAAACACAACAAAAATACCCTTTAATTTGATTAGAATAATTTTTTTAAAAGAAAATGAACAGATACACAAAAGTTCTCTGAAGGATAAAATTTTGTTTGAGAACTTGAGTAAAATATCACTGACTCATTTTTTCACTTGCTTCTGTCATGAACACAGTCAATTTTGGCTATGCCTGCTTTCATTTTTAAAGCCAAATACTGTACAAGATATTCAATGTAAAAAATCCAAACTTCATTCTTCAAATTACTGAAAGTGTCTTAATGAGATTCTTTTGTATTGTTACATGTTTTGTAGCAGTGTTCTGGATTTGTCCCAAAATGAGTAGGTTTTGAGCTGTTTCGATTAAGCGTTTCAGGTTTTGGTTCACTTGACTTCACAAGTATATAGTGGCAGAGTAGCCAGTACTAAGACAGTGACGTATTACTGAAAAATTCATTTTTTATCTAAACTATGTTCCAGCTGATTATATTGTCTACAGGTATCATCTCTGTTCAAGAACTTTGCTCATGACAATATTGTTACTATTTTAAAATAAATTTTACTTGATCGTGTGGTTGTTGTTAGTATTGAACATACGTGCAACTTCGGGTGTTCATTCTAAGTATATCTTAGATTTTCTGACCCCTAAAACTGTAGGGAAAATCTGACCCAAAAGGGGAACTTGCAGAGTACTTAAAAATCTTTTTGTGAATTTGTTTTCATAAACTAGTCTGTGCAGTACTTCAGACAGCCTACTTAGAGTCTTAATGAGGGAATTAATCTTTCAGAAATGCATGCTTGCTACTAAATAGATATAGTCAAGAAAAGGAAGCCATTTACCCTTCATATTCTTTGCTTGCTTTAACAGTTGTTACTCAACCAACCCCATCAGTTTCTCAGCCTAGTACTTCACAAAACGAAGAGAAAGCTCCTGAACTTCCCAAACCAAAGAAAAACAGATGTTTCATGTGCAGAAAGAAGGTTGGCCTTACAGGTATGAGAACACTTAGATGCTGAACAGATCTGTATTAATATAGTTGCTTCTTAACAGATTAAACTTAATGAAGTTGAAGTTGATCACAAAACCCAAATAACTTAAAAATGATGTTTTGGAAATGTTCGCTTTTTGTTGTTGTATGTCAAAACAGACATATGACTTTCTTCTGTAGCAACTAAGCCATTAACTTACAGCTTACTTAAATATGAAGCTTCCTAATGATGTTGCATATTTTTTTTGTACAGGATTTGACTGCCGCTGTGGAAACTTATTTTGTGGACTTCACCGTTATTCTGACAAGCATAACTGCCCATATGATTACAAAGCAGAAGCTGCAGCAAAAATCAGGAAAGAGAACCCAGTGGTAGTGGCTGAAAAAATCCAGAGAATATAAATGGAACTGCTTGTGGAAAGACTGACTTTTCGGTTTTGTTTATAATATATCCTAGGAAAACATTGAAGAGCAGGTGCATGGCCATTTTCCTTTGATGTTCTCCAAAGTTTGGTTTTTTTAGTCTTGTCTGTCTTAATGATATTTCAGAATGTTTGGGTGTTTGTTACAGGCAGGATTGGATAGATACAGCCCTTGAAAACATGTATGCCCTCCCTAGAATATAGCTGAATGATTAGAAACCTGCACAGGAATACACATGCACAAAGGACAGACTCTTTAGTTCACATGTGCCAAACAGATGTATGCTATCTGCATGTTTGCAGCAGATTTGCCTTTTGAAACGTTTGAGGTATATAATCTTTGGCTGGTGTTATGTGCCTGTTTTGGAGAAGGATACATCAGAAAGGCTGGCAGTCTACTTCCATCATTAAATATCTCACTCTGATTTTCGTTGCAATGCTCCATTGTTTTCTACCAGAATTTAAGCTATGTAGAGAGATCTGCCTTTCCAGTAAGATGAGTGTTGGTGCCATATTGAAGAAATTAACTTAGCAATTGCATTAAGGAAAAATGGAAAAAAAGGACACTTGCCAGAAGAACACGGTTTTGGAATCAATTATATTAAGTTTAGATCCATGAAAATTATTCATGGAAAGGAAATGTCCTGTTGGGGTCTTATAAAACAGCCTGCAACAGAACTGTCTGCTTTTTCTTGCATAGCAAAAACTATTGTGCAGCACAATGTTGTAAGATTCGTTTACAAAACACAGGTTGCATATGTTTTTAGACATACCACAACAGCTCTATCAAGCAACATGTATCTGAGTAAGTTGCTGAAGTATTAGAGCAGTTTATCACATGCTACTTACATTCATTGTCTTCTGAGTTCACAATAATATTACCATTTTTTCTAGTTTTAATGTAACAGTTGCACCAGTTTGCATGGAAAACCATAGCTGACATGGCTACACGTGGTAGCTGGAACCACTCTCGAAGGGCTGCTTTATCATGTTTAATTGTACTTGGGTGTAGGACTGTAGTGTTCTTGGGTGTATTGCATGGGCTGCATTATCTACAGCATTGTACAATAACAACTCTAGAAAAGGCAGTATACTTCACTGATGCTTGTCTGGTAATATCACTTCTGTGTTATAATGGAAGGTTTTTTTGTGACGTATGAAATTTGTGTTTTTTATATAAACAAGTACAGTTTAGAGTAGTGTTGTGGTAATGCCTGTTCTCATTTGTAAATAGTTACATATGTACACAAGATACTACTTTTGAACTTCTGATTTTTATTGCAATATTCAGTCTTAGTTTTTACTTCACTATTAAAAAAAATCTGTTTTTGCTTTAACGTTGTTTGTTCAGTTATTAGATATGCAAACATGTACAGATAGTTCATATTTATGTATTGCATATAATCACACTACCCAGCAGCTATGCTTTACTGTATTATGTAAATAATAAAAAAATGTACAGAAGGAAATAATTCCTTTTGTGATTGTTCATTGGTTTTAGTTACTGCTGTAATCCAAAGGTGACCTTGTTGAAGTTGGATGCAGAGTTAATAATAGGTTTGCTTAGATGTCCTCTTTTTCCTTAAGCCTTGACTGTATCTCGGTTCCTAATTTGGATAGACTGGCTTTTTTAACATGGTTCTCTCACCTCAGCAAGTCATGAACTACTTAATGGACAAACAGATGTCAGCAAACAATGATGTGCTTAGAGAGAGAGGAAAGTGTTAATGATGATCTTCAAAGATTGTAAGCTTTATTTTCTTTTCCTCCTACAAATTGTATTTCCAGTGGATCTGTGGTAGGTAGAGCCACGATACTGACAATGTCAAAATCTTCATCAGCAGACCCAGGCAGGGTTACTGTCAGGGTTGGCAGCTGAATGGAGTTGTTAAATAAGCCAGATTTATCCTTTTTTTTTGTTAGACAAGTACAGAACACAGAGCACGTGTTAACTTGGAAGAAGAAATCTTCACTGATGTATATGATGTATAAAAGTTGCTTATATTGAAATTGAAGAATGTGCATCCTAAAACTCAGCTAATGTTAATGCTTGTGGTAACTTAGTACTATGGTACATGCTGTCAATATGAGAGCAAGAACATGTTCTAGAACTCCGTTTCCTGGGAAGAATTTTACGACTTAATCAGGGAATTGCTTTAAAGCATTATTCATTTTTCTGCCTTCTGTAGAAAATTAAATACTCCAAATGCAGCATCATTTTATGCGTGTATATATATATTCAAAGCTACCAAGTACCTTATAACTGGATATTTGAAAATGATGTTTGTACTATCATGGTCATACCTTTTTTAAGAAAGCTGGCCAAAGACTAGCCACTAGGTAATGACTGTTAGTCTCAGCCTTGCTATCTGTTTAACCATCTGAAAAAAGGCTTCATTTTGGGAAGGGTAGTTGAAAAATAACTTTTCTCAGTAGATCTGTGAATGGAAGTACGGAATGAAATATACCTTGTAAAATCATTAATTACATGTAAATTGCCCACAAGTGGAGTATGAACATCTACTTAGAAGTCTAAGATCGACTGAGCTTTGTGCTATGCTAATAACATATACCATTCTGACCTGCTATAGAGGAGCTCTGAGAAGGACCTGGGTGTCCTGGTGGCCACCATGTTGGCCAGGAGCCAGCAGTGTGCCATGGTGGCCAAGAAGGCCAATGGTATCCTGGGATCCTTTAGGAAGGGCTTGGCCAGCAGGTTGAGGGAGGTGGTGCTCCCACCCTGCCCTGGTGTGGACACACCTGGAGCACAGTGTCTGGTTCTAGGCTCATCAGTTCAGGAAGGGTGGGAACTGCTGGAGAGAGTCCAGTGGAGAGCCACAAAGATGATCAGGGACTGGGGCATCTCCCTTATGAGAAAGGGCTGAGAGACCTGAGGCTGTTTTGTCTGGAGAAGATAAGGTTTACCCAAATATCAGTGTAATATATGACCAGGGACACCCCTGGTCTACTACTAGTAGTAGACTAGTAGTTGACCAGGGACACCCCTGGTCTACTAGTAGTAGTACATGTCCCTGGTCTACTACTAGTCTACTACTAGTAGTAGACCAGGGACATGTTTGCTAAATGAACCACAAAGACTAGGTTTCTCATGAAAAAAATGTTTAAATCCAAGGAATGTTAAGAGTCACCGCAACAGCCAAAGGTACTTACTTAATTGGATTTGAGATACCTCACCTGCCAGGCATTCCACTTGCTCTTCCTCCAGCTACTTGAAAATGTGACTGTCTCTAAGTTGTTGTTACTCTTCTCCAGCCCTACACCCAGATAGCTGCATCATGATTTAGTTTACTCATAAGGAAAATTCTGTTTTAAAATGTTTACTTCAGGGGCTTTGTTAGGTTTTTGAGCTTATTTTGATAGGTCTGTAAGAACTCTTGATGGTAGATCACTTTCAACATGATATTCCTGGTTCAGGTATTTTCAGGTTCTTTCTGATGGTACAATAATGATATCGATATAAATAGAACATGAACTAAAGGATAAACAAGCCAAGATTCAGGATGGGGCCCTTCTCACAGCAGACCTTTTCTTTCAGCTTCAGTATCCCACTGTAATCATAATGATTCTCAGGCCTTTTACCTAGGCTCCTCTTTAGTGGTTGATTTCAGATTTTATTGACAGTGGCCTGTACAGTTTATTTCATCTGAGAATTCTGGTGATGGCATTCATGAGTTTCTTGGTGTACTCTTTTGCAAAAGTAGTATTAGAAGCTAAAGCCAACCCACTGCATGGCGAAAGCATAGGTGGAAAGATGATTGCTACAGGTCAGACCTTTCATCTTCAGAGACGTGCAATGCCACTGTCTAATGTTTTTGCCTTGCTGCTGATTTTACAGTATAGCAAGATAGGATGAAGACCCACTGTGAATCTTCACTTGCAGTGTCACTGATTGGAATACAGACCTGAGGAAATGAAAAGCAATTTAATTCACTGTTCATTGTTCCTGTTCTTTACCACAGAGAACAGTTATATTTACATTGGTTAAAAAACCACTAAAGCCACCCATCCTGCCTCCACTTTCTATAACTGACTATTCTGAGTACACTTGATACTTTTCCTGAGTATCAAGGAAAGCCATCATTTTCCTTGAACAGACAGCGTTTTCACTGTAGATTTGAAGTTTACTTTAGTAGATCAACAGGAATTTGGATACGTGAGGAACACAACTGGGGTTCCCAAAGGAGCCTGTGAAGTTGTCTCTGCACCACATCATTTGACTTTGGTAATGCTTCTGGGACACCAGGTCAGACTAAGTTTAAACAGGATTAAACTAAAGTAGATTTTCCTGAGTTGCATTTTAAGTACCAGGGAATTGGCATGAAGAGAAAGTCTTGACCTTTTCAGCTTAGTTACAAGCTTCACTGTCTTAGGGAGACTGAGATAGTTCCTGTGATGGCTGAGGTGGACTTTTCTGATGGACAACATCTGTACAAATTTGTGTTTTTTCGCAAGCGTGAAAAAACCTTCTGACTAACCTTGTAGGACCAAGGACTTGGATCATCTTCTGGCTGGACATCACCAGTACAGCTCTTGGAGAATTCACTGAGAATTGGATTTAGTGTGAGGAGGAAGGGACAGACAAGAGAGTTGAGACCACCACAACAGGTTTGCATGGGCTGCAGTGGAACTGCCGTTTCAGTTACAGTGCCAAGATGGTAGCTTCTAGTATATAGCAGTGATGCAAAGGTTGCTGTTTGCCACCATGACTTCAGAGTTTGCTAGGAGAGACTGAGCTCTGAACGTGTAGGCTGCAGAAATGGGTTTACGTTTGATTTAAGGTGGGGTTCTTGCTGATATTGCTATTTCATTCTCTTATATGTAAGTATTTGACAATGCATAAGTGATCAGCAGCGGGAACAGTTCAGTAACCCCTCAGCAAGATTCTCTAGAGATTGGAAATTATGTGATGTGAGGAAATGGCCTCAAGGTCTGTGTTAATTTACTCAGCATTTAACGTAAGCAGAGGCTGTTGTCTTTAACGGCGTGTCATCTGGTGGGGGTGAATCACAGGTCAGCACAGTCACCAGCTCTCAGTAAACAGAGGCATTTAACTTTCCTACACAAATAGCTGCTGGAGAGCAAAGGTTACAGTGGTGAATAGTAACATTAGCACTTACACAGCCCCTTCCTTGCTTTCCACAGCACATCACTGCGTGATGCTCACAGGAGCGGGGGGGGGCTGCTGTTCCAGCAGCAGTTCCAGCCTGGATACAGCCCCTCACCCTTGGCTCCTGCCAAGCCCTGTCATTGTGTGCCACCCCAGCTGCCAGACTCCTCCATGGCCCCAACCTTCCTCACGCTCCACACCAAGGTATCTGTGTGCTGCAGGACACTTCTGTGAAGGCCAGAATCCCCCCTGCACTGTACCTTGGCTTGTTCAGCAGCACATCAGCTTGCTGCCCCGTGCTCCCCTCTGCTGTCATCCCTCTGCTGTCATCCCCCATCTTTCTGCAGCACTTGAGCAGTGCCTGCCAGAGCCAACTTGCTGGCAATTTCCTCAAAGCAGCATGTGTGATTTGTGAAGCTGCTGAGTGGAATGGTTTTTAAACAGCAGAGGTTGATCATACCAAGAACGTGTCTTCACAGAGCTGACTGGTACTGGCAAAAAGAAAGCTAATATATGACAGCCGGCTTCTAAGCATAAGTGCACTGTTTGGGGCTGGAAATAGAAGGCTCTTTTTTAAAAAAGCTGACACAAGAATATCGTTGACTACAAGGCTGAAGCAGTCAGGGTAACTTCCAGTTTTTTCTGCTAACTATACCTTTTCTAGGGGGCATGTTTCACTATCACCAACCAGCCTGAAGTGTCACTGGACTCAGTGCCCACCAATGCAAATGAGATCATTATAGAGGTTAAGACTGGAGGCAGTCTGAGCTGTAGTGACCATGCCCTAGTTTAGTTTGTGATCGCAAGGAATATAAGCCTGGCAAAGAGCACAGTCAGATCCCTGAACTTCATGAGAGCAAAATTCTATCTGTTTAAGGAATTATTGGGTGGGATCCCCTGGGAAGCTGTCCTTAGAGACAAAGAAACTGATCAGAGCTGGCAGCTCTTTAAGGACACTTTTCTGAGAGCACAAGAGCTCTCTATCCCTCAGCATAAGAAATCAAGCAGAGGAGGCAGGAAATGGGCATGGCTGAGCAAGGACTTGCTGATCAGGCTGAGGGAAAAGAAGGAAAAGTACAGGCAGTGGAAGCAGGGATGGGTGCCTGGGAGCAATATAGGAATGTCATCTGGACATGTAGAAATGGGATCAGGAAAACCAAGGTGTGGATGGGACTAAACTTGGTGAGGGATGTTAAAAATAACAAGAACAGATTCTGTAGGTACATTGGTTGGAAGAGACAGGCAAAGGAGAGTGTACTCCCTCTGATAAATGAGAAAGGAGAATTGGCTGCAACAAAGATGGAGAAGGCTGAGGCACTCAACAAGTTATTTGCCTCAGTCTTCACTGGCACTTGGGCTTCCCACATCTCTCATGTGCCTGAACCTCTAATTGGGGGTCAGGGGAGCACAATCCTTCCCACTGAAAGACCAGAGTAAGTCTGAGAATGCCTCATGGGGCTGAATGTGTACAAGTCCATGGGGCCGAACAACATGCATCCCAGAGTCCTGAAGAAACTGACTGATGTCGTTGCCAAGCCACTCTTCATCATATTTGAAAAGTCATGGCTGTCAGGTTAAGTTCCCAGTGACTGGAAAAAGGGAAACATCACTCCCATTTTTAAGAAAGGGGGAAAGGAAGACCCAGGAAACTACAAACTGATCAACCTCACATCTGTGCCTGGGAAGACTGAAGAGCATATACTCCTGGGAGACATATTAAGGTACATATGATCCAAGACAGCCAACACGGCTTCATCACGGGCAGATCATGCCAGATCAATCTGGTGGCCTTCTATAATGGAATAACAGCATCGGTGTACAAAAGGAAGGCAACTGATGCAATCTACCTGGACTTCTGCAAGGCCTTTGACACGGCCCCAACACCACATCTTTATCTCTAAACTGAAGAGATATGGATTTGAAGGCTGGACTATCCAGTGAATGAAGAATTGGTTGGACTGTCACAGCCAGAGGGTTGTGGCTCTACAACCAGGTGGAGGCTGGTCATGATTGGTGTTACCCAGCAGAGCCAGGAGGCTCTGCTCTGGATGAGAGCTGGGTCAGAGCAGCCCTGCCCCTCCTTGCTTTTCCACTTCATCTGAATTCTGAGAGTAGACAATCAAAGCTCTATTTTTTTCAGAGATCAAATGCACATTTTTTCTTTTTAAAACTTTTCATGTACACAAGGTTACAGCCACAAGCATAGTGCATAAAGTTTTTTTTCTGCTACATGGAAAAAGCCCTTTGCAGCCCACAAACAGTGAAAAAAGCCACCTCAGGAGTCTGATTCAGCTTAAAATAACCTGTGGCTAACCAAAGCCTTGCCTGTGCCATGGTCTCCCCACAGACTCATCTGAAGATGATTGCCTGGAGTCAGTCCTAGCACATCCCCAGTTTCACTGCAGAAGAAGGGCTGGCTGCAAGAGCCCCGTGTCACAGGCTGTGCCCCCTGCCCGTACCCCTGTCCTGTCCCACAAGGCCTCTCCAGCCACAGCGAGCCTGACAGCAACTGCTGAACAACAACTTTTGTGTGTTTTTCTTCCTCTATGCATTTGAAAGGGTTTTCAATATAAGGAAATCACATTTAGGAGGAAATATAAGGCAAAGATACCAGTGTTTTAAGATTTCACTTTCCCAAGTCTATAAGCTAAGAACGAATCTTCCCCACCTGTTTAGTTAAAGAAATCATTGAGCACACTGGCTAGTCTCTGAGCAGATTTTCAAGGCCTAGCAAATATTTTGGGCAGATGCATTTACTTTTACTGCACTGATAGCTCAGGGCTCCAGCAGCATGTCAGCGGCACCCCACAGGGCCCCAGAACTCCATCCACTCAACAGGCCGCAGAGGGCCGCGTTCCTGGCAGTGCACCAAGGGCTGTGTTCTGTGCCTTCTGCTGCACTGAGGCCAGGTGGGAATCTGGCAGTGTGCAACGATGGCAGCTGTCAGGTGCCTTGCGAAGGGGCTGAGCACTTATTCCCATTGCACTTCCTCCGCCAGCCCCACCACTCTGGGGTAAATAACTGAAAGATGGAGAAAACACTTAAAGTTGGCTCGGCCTGCATGGAGGCAGGAGGTCATCGCCTCTGCCAGCACTGCTCCAGCATTTTCACACCCCCATGCTCACTGCAAGTGCCAGAGAAGACTGAAAATCCGCAGGGGATGTGGCCTCACTTCTACCGGTGCCCAGAGGCAAGGCACAAACGTGCCACTAAGGTCTCCACAAATCTGCACATGCTGCCATGAGGCTCACTCCAGTGAGCTCAGATCTCTTTGTTTGATTTCTGAGGTGGTGTTTTGCTTTTCAAAACAATGAAGATGGAATTTCTGTATTATACAGTTATTCCTCATAGATCCTCAAATCGAATTTAGCCTGTGTACAGCAGTGACTTGTGAGAGGTTGAAGCAAAGGTTTTCCTGGCTTCCCATGCAAAGTGCAAGGCGGACAGCAAGAAAATAAACAAAAGTTCTAAGGAGGAAGTGATTTATTGGCAGGATAGGGGAGGTAATTTCTTTTTATTATCTGTTTCATGATTTAATAGAAGTTTGCACCCAGGATTTATATGTCATGTTTAGGTGATCTGACATGCAGCACCAGTAAATAATAGCATTTGTTCTATTTTGATGATGATAGGATATACTGTTAATAAAAATCTCAAAGTTCAGTGTGCAAGTCTCTGGTGTCACTTTCAATTGTTATTTTAATATTGAAAAGGCCACAATTTCCTTGAGGCGATGATTTCTTGAAAAGTAAATGAGCCTGGAGAAATACAAAGGTGAATGCAGGAGTTGTTTGTGCCATTGAGAGACACCAAGTAAATCAGGCTTGTACTTATTTTTTTCTGATTATTAGCCTGCACATGTGTGGGCAGTGGAGGAATCTGCTTATTAAACACCTTTTTGAAATCCATTAGCTCAGCCCCCATATTTTAAAGTTAAGCATATGCTTAACAGTGGACACAGTGAGTCATGATCTCAGCAAACGCAGAAGCCAACTCAGTGTATTTAGCACTGCTATCGTTATACAATCAGCACTTCGGAATCCTGAAGAAATAGCAGAAACACCCAACGCAGCCACTAAGGGGATATTAGCAGAATGTGGCTTTCATTGCTGAATGGGAGTCCTCTTTATAAACATTTTCCCATGCTGGGAAGTAGTTGGTGAAATAATGCTTGCAGAAATGTTTAACCCCTGCAACAAAGCATGAACCTTGTTCTCGGAGCAAGACAGTGCGGAGTTTCACTGCCTATCTGAGCAGGTTGTTTAGATCTCTGAAAGCAGACAGTGGCAACTTTTTTTCCTACAGGAAGAGACAGAGCTGACAGGTGAGACCTTGAGGTGCTCATCACTGTCTCCCCTCCCAGGAGAGCAGCTGCCCCCTCCAGCATATCTCACTCACCTCTGCTGAAGTGAGGAAAAGCAGTGGGGTGATGCCCATTTTCTTGCCTTCCAGTATAAAATGACAAGTAAGTCTTATTAAAAGACTGTCATGACATTGCAAATTAATTATTGGATTTGGGTTCTGCAACCTTTTTCCAAAAGATCAGCTGAAATTTTCATGGTCTTTGTGTGCATGAGAAAGTCAGGGTAATTTTAAATTTAGAAAACATGTTACAGACTCTTACCGTTACTATATACTGTGTCATGCTTTTCATCCATTCATCCCACATTCCTTACCCCAGTATCAGAATATTTATTTAACTGTTCCTGGGAGAACAGTTTAGAAAGCAAAATGTTATTGTTCTGAATGCCTGTACAAACAATTGCAGCAAGTTTGAATAATGGCCTAGAGGGGTACTTTGCACTTCAAGTATCTACTTGCAGTCAGGCTGTTCTAACATGTGACATGGTTGGCAGTAGTGCCACCCCACACGCATTCTTCCAGATTTGTTTTGCCTGCAGACACTACACAGGTTCTATGTTCTGGGACAAGTTTCAAACCTCACATCAAACCACAGTAAGGCTTGAGTTCTCACCCCAGCAAACCCAAAATGTCACCTTTTCCTCTTAGGTCTTCACCAGGAGGATAAAATAACCATGCTCTTACTGTATTCCTGTTCTATCAGAAAAGATCTCTGTTGAGAATTTTGTTTTACATACATAACAGCTAGTGGAGACGGAGGAGAAAATATCTTCCTCTTGCCTCTCCCCTCTCTTTATCTACCATGCATACAACAGCTCTTGCCCACACACCACGTGTGGAGGATGAAACTATGGGCAGTTGATTCTGTTCATCTTTTCTTGTACCAGGATAAGGACATTAGCTGCACACTATTTTTTCTAAAGTCTGGCCAGCCCTACATCTGATGCCGTCCTTCAGCAATGTCTAATTAGATTGTCTACAAGCCATGGCTGGCTGAGAGCCAGTGTCTCCATGGTAGCAGGCAAACCCTAGGCTGTTTGGCCCTTGCACAATGTGTACAAAACGTTCTGCTGCTGTCAGGTCTATGAATGTCCTGTTCTGCTTGGGGCAGGCAGAACTGGCCATCCCTGCACACTTTCCGTGAAACCAGCCCGGTCCATTTCATGTTTGTTGTCCAGCTCAAGCTTTCTCTGTCAAACCAAACTGCGAAACTAATAAATGAAAACATTGTTTTGATAAATCCAATCCAAAATGATAAAAAGTAACAAACATTCCTAATTTTCCTTGAAACCAATTTCAAGAACAGTGATGCTCAAGGTAAAGGTGACATCAGTACAGAATGTAGTCCAGGTATCAGGGGAGCACACAGGGAAATCTTTAGGCAGCTGATTTAAAACAAGGAGAAGAAATGATTGTGTCACCCAACACAATCAATGGGTGTGACTCACAGTCACTGGATATGACAGAAAATGAAAATATAAATGGTTTCGGGAAGGAATTACACGAACTGAGGAGCTAAATCAAACTTTCCTGCTGCGATGTTTTCTTTAAAATTCCTTGAGTTCCTGGCCAGAGGCAGGAGAGGCTATGATGAAGGCTCAGTTCACATTTTGTCCTGCTGTTCTCCTATGTGCTCGTGTTATCAGCTTCCCTAGCAGTAGGACAGACAGGTTGTTTGCACAACCCCTTGCCATGGCCCAACTCAGTCCTTCGTATATCCATGCATGAAGAGTAGCATGGTTTCCTCTGCAGGAGGACAGGTACAGTGACCCATGCCAATCCAGACATCCCCACAGCCCACATAAAGTCCCTGACCCCATGAACAGCTTCTGGGATCTTGGGCCAATCCCCCTGTGCTGTAGTTCTATTTCAGATGGAGTATTTTAAATTAATGAGAACGGGTAGGGGTTTTTCAGTCTGAATATGGGCCAGGTATGTCAGGATGACAGCTGAAGGTGTCCATTGTTTCACAGGGTGTTGGATTGGAGTGAGTGGTTGTCAGAAAGGAGATTGGTTGAAACCCACCCAGATGCCTGGTGAGTCCTGCAGCAGTCTGATGCACCTGGCAGGATTTACAGATAGCACTTGTGAGGGGCAAATCAGTTACATTTGCAGTGGATGATAATATTCCCCTTGTTCGGTTTGAGTTGGCACTGTGTGGGTGGTGCACCACAGAAAGGAGGGGGAAGCTGATGGCAAGCCAGGCGCTGGGGGCAATGTCTGGGGTGTGGTGTGGGGAGAGATGGGGAGTCTCAGGCAGGAGTGGGAGAGTGTGGGGATGGAGAGTGGCTCTGAGCAGGGAGAGAGCGGACCTGAAGGGAGAGAGAGCAGGCCTGCAGTGCCTGGGGCTGCCACCAGCTCTTTGCAGAGCAGAGTGCTGTGAGGAGAAGCACTCAGAGTGCTCAGGATGAGAATAAATAGCCTTAAGTTGTGCCAGGGGAGGTTCAGGTTGGATATTAGGAAATTCTTTTTCTCAGAAAGAGTGGTCAAGCACTGACACAGGCTGCCCAGGGAGGTGGTGGAGTCACCGTCCCTGGAGGTGTTCAAGAAACGTGTAGATAATGGCACCAAAGGACATAGAAGGCATGGGGATGGGTTGATGGTTGGACTAGATGATCTCAGGTCTTTTCCAGTCTTAACGATTCTATGATTCCATGATTTTTGTCAGCAGAGGCCACTAAACAACTCATAGCATGCAGTAACCTCCTGCTACTGGCACATAAACTGGGTTTAGAGGGTACCCAGAAGTGACTATCCATGTTCCAGTTATGGGATCTAAACACATTGCATAAAACACATTTTGAATCAAACTGAGAGAGTGCATTAACAGTTTGTTTGGGCTTTTCCTCATTTGCTGTGTTGTTACATCACCCCAAGCAGAGCACAGCAGCAGCAGCAGTGTGGGGCGCTCTGCAGCAGGAGCTTTGGTGTATGCCAGGGGCTGCCACGTCCCAGGCACCAGCAGGGCCAACTGTAAGTAATGCTGTGAAGCACTGGGTAGGTGTTGTGTCAGAGAGTGGCTGGGCTAAGCAGTCCCAGGTCTCTCAGCGTTTCCTCATAAGGAAAATGCTCCGTTTTTGTAGCCCTCTTCTGAACTCTCTCCAGTAGTTCCCTGTCTTTCTAGAACTGGGGAGGAGGAAATGCTGGAAAAAAGTACTTCTATCAAAAGACATTTTTCCACCAGCAAATGCTTCACACTGAAGTTTACAAACAGCTATATGCTGCATGTCACAAGCAGGGCAATCACTTGTCTCCTTCTGCAAAGAAAAGTGAGGCTGACATTGGCTGTGTGGTGGCATCACTTCCCACTTTCACTATTTGAATTTGCAGCAGCCAGAGATGGGCATTGTGTGGTGATGGAGAGCTGACCAATTCTGGCTGTGCCTTTCCCTGGAGGCCTCTCCCTCTGCAAATCCCCTCCACAAGTCCCAGTCACCCCAGAGCCAGCCTGTGCCTGGAGGGGCAGGGTGCCCCACACCCCATGGTTTGCACACTGCCTTTACAGCCCCTGTACGTGAAATCACTCATCAGCCTAATGAAGGGACATGACAGTAAGGTAGTGTCATTTCTTTTCCCATTCCTGAATTTTGCAAAGTTTTGGTTTTTACTGCATCCATCATCTCATTCCCTCTGCATGGTCAGTTGAGCCTGGATGCATGCATCTCCCATCACTGTTTACCATCATGGGCAGAAACAAAGGCTGTCTCTGCCAGCTTTAACAGCAGATGCTCTTTAGTTAAGCAGAGATTAATAATGCTTCAAAAAGCATGTTTAGAATAAATTCCATTGTAATCCATTCTTCCTTCCTGTTGGATCTTTCTTCTTTGGGGCCTAAATGCAGAACATTAATATCAAAAAATCCCTCCTTGAAGAACACAATCGCACCAGATAAAGGGACTAAAAAAGCTGACTTTCCCTGGTGGAAAACTCATGTTTTTACTAGATGAGGTCTTGGTTTTTAAGATTCCCCATTACCGAGGTAGATGTCCATATACAGCAGGGGACATGCTGCTACCACTCCAGGAGCAGAAGGCCTCCATTGGGCTTCCTAAGCCAGAGGCGGAAGGATATGACCCGGCCTCTACTGGCACTGCACCCAGGGGTGAAGTGGGACAGGACACGGCCACAGCACTGCACTCACAGCTCCTGCCTGTTGGTGGGCACCAATCTCTTGTGATTTATTATCCAGTGCCACCAGCCACTGTTTGACTTCATTTATAGCAGTCATTAATCCATAGAACACTTCAAAGGAGATTTTTACTTTGTCGTATTTCCACAGTATTAGTAGCTCAAGTCAGAGGTTTTCCTCTTAGAAATGCACAGTATTAACTCTTCTGACAGAGACTAATTTGGGAGTGAGTTATTTCAGCTGTGACTCAGCAAAGAGCTTCTGTGAGTTCACAGGCTGTGATTAAGCAGTCTTTCAGGGGAAAAATAATCTAGAATGAGAGTTCTTGGGGCTGTGCTTGTGATGTGTGCAGATGAGGAAAGGATGGGGCAGAAAGGCTTTACCACCCCTTCTCCCACTCCTTACTGCTTGCTTCTCTGTCCACCACCATAAAGGAACATCTTGTTTCTTTTCATTTGGATTGCCAAGCCAATTTCAGGCACCTAAATTATATCATCTATTTTCATGAAAGACATAGGAAATCACGATGAGCACCAGTGCCAAGCAAAGCTGCACCTGACCTTGCTGCACAGTGTCCTGAGGGGCAGCTTGGCCACAGCATATGGCACTGATGCATGCAGGCACCCAATGCACACTTGGGCTCAGCATGCATTTCTTGCTCCAACAGCCCACAGCTCTCAGCAGTGCAGCTGGTGTAGCACATGCTCTTTGCACCAGGCAACCCCACAGCCCCAGTGCTTGAGAAAGAAGCATGAAGCAGCAGTAGCCTTGTAGAGCAACAGCTTCACATCCCCTGCAGGCAGCAGCATCTCTAAGCAGTGCACTGTACTGTGAGGGTGCAAAGATGCTCTCAAACAGCGGTAGCCCTCAGTACCCCTCTTCTTCCCTTCCCTTCCCTTCCCTTCCCTTCCCTTCCCTTCCCTTCCCTTCCCTT
>NC_034438.1:35803998-35817961 GCF_002078875.1 Numida meleagris | reverse complement strand
TCCTTCCTTCCTTCCTTCCTTCCTTCTTTCTTTCTCTCCATCTTTCTTCTTCTCTCTCCCTTTCTTTCTTTATTTTTTCAGTGAGAGTCCTCCTGAATTTTTCCATATTGCCCTTGGGAAAGAACTTTGCTTTCTTCAAAAACAAAACGACAACTTAAACAACAAAAAACCCTACAAGTAATGACAAGGAATTTTGCATGTGCGATTATTTCAGGCATCTAACAAGTTGAATGTCCACTTTGACATTTCAGTATGCGACTATTTCAGAACTACTTGTTACTTCATATCAGTCTAAACAGCTCCTCTAATACTAAATGTTTAGTGGCTGTCCTATCTGTCCTAGAATATCAGAAACTAACCGGTGTTGCTGCTGTTTCAAATGTTTTAGAACCACAAAATAGTTTACTTCATTTGACTTCTGGTGTTCATTTAAGATTAAGTAATCCTACCTGCAGTGCAGTTGAGATTGTCACCATCATATAACCATCTTTTTTGCTGGCATGATACTGTGTATACTAAATGAAAACACGAGGACTAGATGTATGAGGTTTTATTTTATTCCCTTATATGTTTTAGACTGTCTCAGACTATTTCTGGACTCACTTACCAACCACTTTTTATTACTAATTTGAAAACAGGGAAAACAGTAATTCATAAATGAAACGTTTGGTTTAAAAATAGTTTTTAAAGTTATATAACACTGAGTGCAGAATCTGTTTGTTGAATTTTTTTTTTAAATGAAAACAAGCTTTTATGCTACACCTACCATGAGTTTCATTTATGGTTGAATGATTTCCACTAGGAGTTGTCCGTCAATGAAAGAAATCATTTTAAAAAACAAATTAAGACATTTAACACTAACTTGTTCTAACTCTTACTTAGTGCTAGGATTTATACTGCACACAGGACATTTTAAATTTCCTTTTCTGTTTGTTTTTTTTAAATTGTCTATTTACTTGTTTGTTTTAAAATAAAGGAAAATTTATTTTATATTGGACGTGGAATTTCTACTGAATTCGTTGCAAAAATCTTGTTGGATTCTGCTTTTACATATCTGGTGCTTCCAGACAGATTTTAAATGGTTAATTTGCCCTTATCATAAGTGGAACTAGAGACATCTACTGTCTTAAATGAAAAAATACAGGCACTTCCACTAGGCTGAGCCTTGCTTTTAGCCGTTATCAAAATAGCACCACAGAACAGCACATGCAAATAGCATCTGTAAAATTGCGCATTATCAAAACTCGCCAGAATAAAAAACTTTTCAGAACAACTAGGATTTTCATTTTGTTGTGAATCAATCAACTTAGTCAATAAATTCTCAGTACAGCTAGAAGTCACAGGTTTTTTTACCTGCCTTGCAGAATAACTGAAGTGCTAGCATTACTTCAGTCTCAAGTATATGTATATGTTGATTTCTTCATTTTTATTCCTAATTTGTACTTTTTCTTTGTATATATAAAAACAAATTCAAATTACTACTCAGATGAAAAAAATGTGTGTTAGTAACTTAGCAAAATGTACCAGCTATGTACCTGTTCATGTTGCCAGCAAATGTAACCTGCAGTGTTCATGTTCCCGTTCCTCACATGGCCATGCCATGATAAGGCTCCCATCGCACACATCTTTGTTTCCACCCCATCACAATGAGAATGTCTGTAAAGATGGGTTTTGTAACGTATCTGTAAGAAAAAGCCCTCTATTTCCTGAAATACTTGGAACTCGTGCTTTGTCCCACCATGCTGCAGGGAACGCCTACACTGCTGGTGAGTTTGCAAAGTGACCAGTTCCTCTGATTTTTCCCTATATAGCAGCTCTTAAGAGTAGTTTGTACCATGACCGTAATATGTATCTGTGGGTTGTAAATACTGAAAAATCATCTTAATCTGTTTGACCAGCCGAAAATGTAGTTTTCTACACCACCAAAGTCTCCCAGCATATAAGGCAGTCATGGAGAAGCTAGACAGTGACAGTACAGGAAGCAAAAAGTAAAAGCTGCTTCAGGAGAAGCTCTCTCTAGATATTAGCAAAAGATCTTTGCCATGGAAACAATTACACTCTGGCATAGGTTGCTATCACCTCAGACAGCTTCCCGTGTGGCGTGCAGGAAATGAAATCTATCTTTATTTATAGGGCAGTTACAAATATTTTAAAAGGCTCAGACAAGCTATTCCTTTTTGTAAAACTGTTAGCAATTCCACTTCATTTCTACAGCATCTTGTCACATAATAGGCTACTTTCTGTGGTTAACAGTAGGTCAGTGTTTTTCATATGGCAAAATTTGTATCACAGCCTTCCAGTGCTGGCTTGTAATTCTGATAACCTTAGCCATCATCCAAAAAAATTGTCTTGTTTTCTATCACTATATAAAAAAAAATCAATTAACACTAGATATCATATGGAGTGCTGAGGGACTCTCTCTATTGATGTTGGAGGTGATGTTTTGCACTGATGAAAACTGACCAACTAAATCCTGCTCTGCTGATACTATTTTTCACACATTTTTACTCTAAGACAGTACTAGTCACCCGATAGTTACCCTCCTTGTCACACCATTATTTTTTGGGGGAAAAAAGAAAAATTACATGCTCCTTTGTGAATATAGAGATACTGTCAGCTCATTTTCTCATATCCGCTGCTTGGGTATGCTCAAGAATAGCTCAAAGAAGTGTAAGAGAAACAGTTTGTCTTTTGCAGTTCAAATGTTTCTTCCTGTCATGGTTTTATGATTTTCGGTTATTGGTACTCCACATCATAACATCAGGTAGTGAATGTACCTGGTTCTCAGAAGAGAAGGACTACTACATTCCCCACGGCACTTTGCTCCTCTGTTACCATTTTCCAGCCAGAGGGAAAAGATAAAAGCTCACAGTATAAAAACTTGCAGATCATGAGACCTCGTTCCTTTTTCCGCCGTCTCTCGTCTTGGCAGCACCTCGCTCTCCAGCCTTCTTATCGTCGGTAGTAGAGTAAGGCCTACCTTGATTTTGGGACATTTTCTCTCTCTGTATTGGATTTATCAGCTTAAATTGTAATTATATTGTATTATAGTGTGTTGTTTTGCATTCCGATATTTTATTTAGTAAATTAGTTTGTTTCTCCTCAGATTGTTGTCGCTGTTCTTTGCTCTCAGGGCCATCTCCCTACGCTTTTCCCCTTTCCCCTTTTCCCGGGACGTGGGCCCTTGGGTCCCCCATCCCCTTTGTCACGGAATCGGGCCTAACGCCCGTAAACTGTTGACACTTCCTTCAAAGGTATCCACTGAGACATTTCCTTCCACTAGCAGGGAGTATTCAAGAGAAAAATAGCAAAATTGTCTGCTGCTTCCATTAATTTCTTAACTGTAATCTTAAACAGTACAGTTCAGCATCAGTCATTCATTAGCAATCTTACTGTATTGCTGAATATTCTTGTGACTTCATTGTTGTCAACAGCTTTTTGCCACTTTTAAGGCACCATTTTAGGGTAGCTTATGGCCTCCTGGCTCAGAAGTTGGTCTTGTGTAAAGACTGCTGACAAGGCCAAATGCTGAATCTGGATCTAGTAACATATTTGCTTCTATAGCCAGTCAAAAAAACCCCAGAAGTGAAATGTAGTGCTTAGTTGCTCTTCCTCATCAGGCACATTTGCTTATGTGATGTAGTATGAGTCTTTCAGTAGATGCACTGCAATGCATAAAATTTGCTCTCTGAAAAAGAAAAGTCACAGATTTGTGTGAAATTTGGTGGTGGCTATGGCAACACAGTGGACTGCACATTTTGAATCATTTTGAATGATTGGTTGCTGTCTGCTGTGTTTTCTGGCTGAACAGTTTAATACTGATACAGTTGTAGGTTGGACATGGGAGCAACCACAGGTGTTTTTGTGATGCTGTTTGATAACCAAAACTGAATCTCCTTTCTTGCACATCTAATATCAATTGCAGGAATGTCTGCTACATTATTCCTCTAAAACAGACTTAGAAATGGTTAGATTTTATTGACCTGTTCAACAAAGTGAACAATTTACTCAATCTGTATGTATATTTTATATTCTTTGTTACCTGGATAACTAAAAGAGTGCACAATCTTCTGCTTTTCAGTCCTAATTAACAGTTGTTTCTTAGTTGCGACTGCAATGTTCTAGAGTTTCCAAAAGTTTCCAAAAATCAAGCTCCGAAAGGAAATTCAGGAACTCCACTGTAATCAACTTGTTTACTCCTTATTTTATTTCTGCTTCTAGCCATTACATTCTGATTTATCTCTGACAATGTCTATTGTCAGAAAATATTCTCACATCAGTACTACTACACTGTGATCAAACTGCCTTTTCACCATTTCATTAAAATAGGATTTTAACAAATGGGTTTACACTGTGTTCTTCTGTGGTGAGGTATAATGAGTACTGTGATTTCAGTGATGTAGAAGGCTTTAAGGCAAAAGCAAGGCAAAGGCAAGGCAAAGGAAAGATGCTCCCAAAGAGTGGGTTTGTTTCTTTATTTTTTTTCTTTTGTACAGATGGTGCACATATGTCTGCTGCCAATAATTTACAAACTTGTAATTCTGCTTTGAAGTTTTCTAAATAAGTAGATGAATATGAAAACAGTTTTGTAATTATTTGGCGCAACTTGTATTAGGGAAAGACACTGATCTATATAGCAAAGGTGAAAGCTGCTTAATGTTTATAAATTGTGATTGCTGCTACTTTACATCTCACTGAATAATTTAGCAAAAATAGAGTCAGCTTACATAAAACATCATTGGAAGGTTGAATGCCACAGCAGAATATTTCAGGAATATTTTAAAAGCAGTCTGTCAAAGCTTTCTTAAGAGGCTGAGGAAACAGAATGTTTTCCTTTCATTGAACAGGTTACCCACGACATGACTTTTGCCATCTGATGTGATGATGCAGCTCAGACTGTAGCTGGAAATACCAAATGTGTTTCAATTTGTTAATTTTCATAAATGACTAGTTCTGATAAATATAGCTCAGTTTTGCATACCATGTAGGTTGGATAAAACTCGTTTAGTAGATCAGGATGGCTCCCTGTAGGCATAACAGCACCTTTGATGGCAGATGGGTCTTCCCACGTCTGTCCTTTGGGCACCAGTGGGAATCCACCTGCCATCTGCATTCCAACCGTGCATGGCCCTGCAGCCAGGGTGGCAGTACACCCTCAGGTCATATACACAAGTACTTTCACTTTTAAAATACTTCACTATTAAAAGTGCAGTTCTTCAGCTTTTTTTCTAGGCTTGGATTCTAAAAAATGGTTGTGTGTGATCTTAACTTTAAACAAAACATTTCAAACATAAACAACAAACTTGTCACTTATTTAATCCACCTGTCTGGTATTTTTTTGTAAACTATCTGATATTACTTGAAAGCTGTTCTGAAACAAAAGCTTGTGGCATGTGGAAATTTTCAGTAAAATAAAACTGACATCTGACAGTGAACTAGAGCTGTACAGAGAACAGCCATTTTGTTTTGTGAAACATTATCACGTGTCTTCGGGTAAGAAACTCCAAAGTTTGCTACTGTTACAGAAAAAAATTTCACTTTCTTCTCAGATGACATTTGTGGAGTTAATTTCAAGTTCTTAATCATAACATTCATCATCAATACACAGGTACAGAAGACAAAATATTTTCCAAAAAGGAGATCTAAATCTTGCCCTGATTTTTCCTCCTTTTATTTTATTCATCTTTTCCCTTTTCCTTTATGTATATATGTACATACATATTTTAAGTTATCTGTCCTTTTCCCAAAATCATACTGTGGAAATGTTGCAAGTTGTATGAAGGATATCAGATAGAAGAAACTGACATACTTTGCAGAAACTGACACCAATTTGTATATAAAACTCCATGCATGGGGTTAATGAGTTTGTATATGAAATTGTATGACTATAAAGGGCATACAACACCTAATGATGTTAGGAAGGTATTTCATAGAATGGAATTATAGAATGGCCTGGGTTGAAAAGGACCATAATGATCATCTAGTTTCAACCCCCTTGCCATGGGCAAGGTTGCCAACCACTAGACCAGGCTGCCCAGAGCCATATCCAGCCTGACCTTGAATGCCTCCAGGGATGGGGTATCCACAACCCCCTTGGGCAACCTGTTCACCCTCTTTGTGAAAAAATTGCTCCTAACATCTAACCTAAACCTTCACTGTCTTAGTTTAAAACCGTTCCTCCTTGTCCTATACTATCCACCCACGTAAACAGTCATACCCCCTCCTGTTTATATGCTCCCCTCCTGTTTATACCCTCAAGTAAGTACTGCATGCAACAATTTGTGTACCTAACTTGCTTTTAAAACTGGATAAACTAGTTTACCTTTGTCAGATGATATCTGAAGAGTTCTGCAGACAAATGTTTTGATGATATGCTAAAGATTCAAATAGGGGAAAAAACACACAAGTCCAATTTAAGCTTGTAAGCTTGTCATAAAAGACCTTTTCTTCCCTTTGAATATACTTCTAAAAAGAGACAGTGCTGGCCGGTGTTGTCATAAAATTATGTGCTGAAAGAAAAATATGTTCCTCATATTTCTCCATGAAAAATTACAGAAGTAAATTGGGAAGAAACACATCTTCCACTATATCAGTGTTCCCTTTGCTAGGCCATGGTCATGTGTGTACTTATTGTCTCTACAACTAACCTTAAGAAAAAAAATACACAGTATATTGTTTTCTTTACCGATCTTCTGCCATGCATCTTGATCTCTATATATTGACAGTTGTTTACATGTAGTTACACTTTTGAACCCTCAGTTTCTTAATGGGCTGGAAGAAAACCATTTCTAAGGGAGTAAGAGCCATCATGGCAGAGGGGAACAGGATTTCTGTGTCTCCCTGACAACATGGGTAAATGTTGGCCATAATCAAGAAAAATGTTGAAGACATTACAGAGAAACACGTGAAGAAGAAATAGGTGAAGAAAGAAACAAAACTAGGAGCATTTTCTAGAGGAGGTGTTTGTTTTATTCAAGTATTTTTTTACTGTTCCACTAGTGGCCCTTCAAGAAGTCAAGAAACAGCACTTTAAGTCACAAAATGTACATGAATCCTGCCTCTAATCATATATTTTTTTCCAGTAGAATAGGTTTACAAGAGTTGTGCTCAAAGATTATAACTAAAATCACTTAAAATAGTACTGAGAGACAACCTTTTGCTGCATAGAAGACCTCCCATATTAAGCTGTGTAAATAATATTTTCCCTTGCAGATTCTGCAGGTGCAATAAGATGACAAACTTAAGGTACAGATCCCAGAAAGGCTCATCCAGAAAGTAAATTCTTTTCCCTTCTTGGCTCAAAATCTTTTTGCTTTTTGAGAGCAAATATTTAGCAAACTGCTTCAGTAGTTCTGTGACATGAAAGTATAGCATTGCTACCTTTCCATGAAAAAATTGCCATGTAAGAAGGTGCAGTACTTTATCTTCATCAAACATTATAGCAGATTTTTTTTTCTGAGGTTTCTTGTACCATCATGCCAACCATTTCCAGATATTAGATGTCTATATTATTTATTTTAAGTATTAGGAAACAGCATGATTGCCAGGAGTAATCAAAATTGATTTTTCAGTGCTTTGCTTCTGGTCTCAGAGACAGTGTATAAATGCTTGTGTTGACATGCAATACATTTCAATTATAACCAGTATTTTCTTATTTTCTTTGGAAAATATTTAGACTGGATCTTATTGGTTCTGAATGCATGAGATGAATGGTTTACACCAACATTTATGAAGGAGATAGTTGCTTTAAAAATCAGTACTATGCAAAACTCAATGGCATGTGAGTTGGGGGACAAGTGTACTTTAGCACCAGTCTTGGCACAGTCCCACCTCTCTGAATGTTCTGGAGTTGGTGAGTCATTTTCTCGACCTGTGACCTGTTGTAGGAGGAAGGTTCCGGATGAATAAAAAATCTCTACAAGACCTCACAGTTCTTGAAGAGCTGAAAAATCTTGAGGAAAATTGTTTCTCTGACAGTCACTTAGTCTTTCAGCTAAGAGATACGTTACTGGTATGGTTCCTATAATAACTTTGAGGATGCTTTGATTAATCATTTGTTGAAATCTTTTGTGACACTTGAAGCAGGAGGTGTGGGAAGTTGCTGTTCTCCTGCTGGCCTCTCCCACTACTGTCTGCCCTCATCCAATCTGGAAATTCCCCCTGCCCCCAGTGGGGATGATGTATGTTTACTAATAGTTGGCAGCGTACTGGATAGAATGACACAGAGCTGTCAAAGAGGGTCCAGCAGAGGGTAACAAAGATGATCAGAGGGCTGGAGCACTTCCCCTACCAGGACAGGTTGAAAGAGCTGGGGCTCTTCAGCCTGGAGAAGACTGCAGGACCTTATAGCAGCCCTACAGTACCTGCAGAGGGCCTACTGAAAAGCTAGGGAGGGAGTTTTTATAAGGGCAGGTAGCGGCAGGACAAGGGGAAATGGCCTTAAACTGGAAGCAGGTAGATTTAGACTAGATATTAGGAAGAAATTCTTTACTGCGACAGTAGTGACACACTGGAACAGGTTGCCTGAGAGGTTGTGGGTGCCCCCTCCCTGAAAGTATTCAAGGCCAGGCTGGATGGCACCTTGAGCAATCTGGTCTTGAAAGAGATGCCCCTGCCTATAGCATGGGGTTGGAACTGCATGATCTTAAAGGTCCCTTCCAACTCAAACCATTCTGTGATCCTGTGAAGCAAAAGAACATTTAAAAACTAAAAAAGAATTGAAAATAGAGAAGGATATATATAGCTTTGCAGTAACTATGCAATCTAAACTTTTGACAGCAGAACACAACAATAAGGCAGGTGGTCAAGTGCTTATGTAAGGTTAAAGGTGAAAATCTTGTTGGAGTGCATATTACATAACACTGCATCACTATGTAACATTTTACCACTTCTGTTTAGAAAAGTCAAGGATACTCTGATTATTAAAATGTAGTTTTAATTACTCTTAGTTCTGAGATTATTTTTCCTCTAAGAATATTAATAATCTTTGTAAAGGTGCAAGGCAATTTATTTTTGTGCGTTGGACATAATCGCTCTGAAATCATGAACAGTATAAATCATTGCACAGGATAGAGCAATTTATAGCAGTCAAACTTACTATGGTCAAGTAATTAAGACATCACCCAAAATATGTATGTTTAATGCAGTGTAACTCTCACATATATCAAAGATCATACGCTTATACCAAGACTGCTAATATTACTTAACCTACTTAATTATTCTGCTAAATTTTAGAAGAAAGTAGTCACAGATCATAATGACAGCAACTGTTTTCCTCCACTTAACATAACAGGAATAGGTAAGGCATAAATATCCAGGGAATGTATTTTTAAGGCTATGAAGGCTACAGACCATAATCTGTATTTCTTGCCAGTACTATTTTTTTTATTTTATAGCAGAGGAAACAATATTTTCACTTTTTACTATGAAAATTTAAGATTAAAAAGTCATTATTTAACTTATTAATTTTTATTTCTAAAAAGTGCTTAATTTAAGACAAATACGAACTGAAAGGCATAGAGGTTTTATTGGTTATTGTTCAATTAATATATGTGACTGTAGAATAGGATCATAGGATAATTAAACAATGAATATTGACAGTGACTTAAGGAATCCTTGTGTCCAACCTCCAGCTCAAACTCTATGAGGCAAATATAACATAAAGCAGCACTTTCCTCTCCTCTTTCTTCTGAAGAAGAAATTGCTTTCATAAGGTGTAGAAAATAAACATAAGCATAGCCAGAGCTTAGCTTTTGATAATTATTTTGAACAATATTAAAAATTCTTACCCATGAATAGGAAGTGCTTGAGATGAAGCTTATTTTACAGAACGTCTGTATCACAGATCTCATTCATTTGCTATTTGAATTTTAATTGGTGAGAATACTCTGAAAAGAGTGATATTCCTCTACCCAAGAAAAAAATGTTTAGAAGAATAACTCTTCTCATAAAATGCTTGCATTGTTTTCCCTGTGCCAAATAATTACGCTACTCAAGAAACGTGCTTATGAATACAGAATGAGTACTTCGTAGAAATTAAATGAATGAAAAATTCTTCAATGCCTTTATACAAATTTCTTTATACTCAGAGGAACTTCTCAAAGAATTTTCTAGGTGTGGAAATACAATGATCAATCGTATTTTCAGAAGGGAAAAAAGTAAGTTCATGTATCCAAGTGATTCTTTTCCTTTCATAATCTGCATCATTACATTTTTTAGTACTATCCATCCACATAGTAATAATGGAATCACAAAAACATATAAGGTTAAAAAAAAAAAGGATTTTATTTATTAGAGATATATTAATTTATTCCATTCTTTATTACATCAACTATATTTGTGAGGATATTTACGTGCTTTTTTTATTGGACCTTTCTTCCTTAGAAACAGATCTTTCATGTCCCTTGATAATTCCCACTGTTTCAATAACTTTCAAAAAATTCTCCTTCCTTCTATCACCAACTTCCTTCCACTTTCTGCAGAAGTAATCAAAATGTTGTTTGTGAATGATGTCTGAGCGTTTTGCCTTTTTTTTTTGGTCTGGTACTGGGCTTTTGGAGAAGTGGAAGTTGTGTTGTTGTCTTTCCCCTTATATGGCAAGACTCATATGGCAGTTAGCTCTCATTCCCCCTTTTTATGCTGTTCCATGGCTCAGCTGAGGCCATAGGCTGAAAACAGATCCCTAATAATTTTTCTCTTCTTGCTGGGAAACAGCCTGCATTCCACTAGCAAAGTACTTCACTTGTCTGCTTTTCCATTTTTTTTACTCATCTTTTCTATCAAGTTCATTCACTATAAATGTAGGGCTAGTACATGTCACTTCTCTTAAATTGTTACCAGGAGGTTGAACCATTGCTTCATTTGAAAAATTAGCATAAAAAAAAAAAAGCATTGGTTTTGTACAAACTCTGGCAAATTCAAAACTCCTAAACTCTTACTCACATGTTGAATATTTAAGTAATGCTTATCTGGTATTGGTACAATGCAAGTCTTTGTTGCACAAGCAACTTCTAAGGTAGTGTTTTTAAATATTAATCCCTTTTATGTGTTTGTGTCTCAGACGACTCTGTTACTCCTGAAAAATATCACGTGTGCTGAAACTGAAGGATATCCAAGATTGGTTAAGCCTTTTCCTTAGATGGTAAGAGTTCATGCTCAAGGAAATAATTTTATTGAGAAGAGAGAAATGAAATTTGACTCTGAGAAAATGACTTCCGCATTTTTCTGAATAAATAATTTCTGAGAATCAGGATGAGAGTAGAGAAATTGAAGACTCTGAAAAAAAAAACACAAATCTTGAACACAATCCTGATTCACTCAATGCAGCATCAGCTTGATTCAGTTATGATTCAGTATTGCATCAAGCCATATGGTTTTTTGCTGGCATAGTGTGTTATTAATATTGTTGCCTGTCAGATCTAGTCACTATCTAGTCACTATGATCTAGCTTAAATTTTATTTACACACATTCAGTTTTCTGTCTCATGACAGAGCTGTTTAAAAGTGCTTCTTTTAACTCCTTTCCCTCTTTTAGACCTCGTATGCTTTCACTAAGCCTGGTATGCTTGGAATCTCCATTACCAGCATTGCTTCAACTCATTCTTACCTATCCTTTTAATGATTTTACCAAAAATCAGAAAGGAAGATACATAAGGCAGGAAGTAATATGAAAGAGATAAAATGAAACTGAAAGAAATAATATGGCAAAGCTGTGCCCAGTTACTGAGAACATGATATTTTGGTACAGGGGATTGCAAGTACTGTGCAATGGCTGATTCAAACTTTATTTTTGAGAGTGCTTCCTATTATTAATACAACACAGTTATAATGAAAAAAAAACTATACGGCCGTGCAGAAATTTTGTTAATCTATTTTACCCATTCTCACAGAATTTTAACAGTTATTTTAAAGCCTTCTGTAACTGGCATTTTAAAGGGTGGCTTTTGTATTAAAACCTATGGAGTTCACCTACAAAGTAAGTTACCTTTAAATGGCTTATGTGACACTTAGTTTTATACACAATATTAATTTAAAATCCATTGAAGAATTAAAACATATTCCTATATTTAAAATTATTTCTGCTTTAAAATAATTTTTGTAAACCACAGGCATACAGAATTGTTTATAACACTGGATTATGTGCTCTGCCTTGCTTTAAAATGTAAAAGAATCAAGATAAAACAGAATTACTAAATATGTCTTCAATAATAATGTGGATTAACTTTAATTTGAGTTATATTTAAAAATAACACCATTAGCACATCCTTTCTTAGTTTTCTAGCTTTCTGCATGTTTGATAGTTTATACCACTAGATGTCGGTGTAGTTGAATGCTACCTCCAGGTTTATGTTAGCACTTTGCTGCCTTCAACCACATGATGGCATTTTTTGTTTTCTAGTACAGGGCTTTTTAATAAGCTGGCTTACAGAAAACAAATACTTTCAATGCTTTATTTAATGCTATGGTGCCTCTAAGATTAAAAGGCTTTCTTTTGTTCATAGAAAAAAAAATTCTAATGTGGATGTCTGAATTTTGGATTTTTAATTAAGCATGGAAAGATTAAACTCAAAAGAACAGGAAATATTGACTGGATCGATGGGCCAAGGTAAACTGTATGAGTTTCAATAGGACCAAGTGTCGAGTCCCTACAGGCTTGGGCTGGAAAGCTGCCTGATGGAAAGGGACCTTGGTGTGCTGATGGACAGTCAGCTGAATACGAGCCAGCAGTGTGCCCAGGTGGCCAAGAAGGCCAATGGCATCCTGGCTTGTATCAGGAATGGTGTGGTGAGCAGGACTAGTGAAGTAATCCCACCTCTGTATTCCACACTGGTGAGGCTCCACCTTGAGTACTGTGTTCAGTTTTCGGCACCTCAATACAGAAAGGACATTGAGGTGCTGGAGCAGGTCCAAAGAAGGGCAACAAGGCTGGTGAAGGGCTTGGAGACTATTCCATATGAGGAGCGACTGAAGGAACTGGGACTGTTTAGCTGGGGGAAGAGGAGCCTGAGGGGAGACCTTCTTGCTCTCTTCAAATTCCTGAAAGGTGATTGCAGTGAGAGTGGGGTTGGTCTCTTCTCACTGGTGACAGATGACAGGACACGGGAAAATGGCCTCAAGTTGTGCCAGGGGAGGTTTAGGTTGGATATCAGGAAAAACTTCTTTACTGAAAGGATTGTTAAGCAGTGGAATGGGCTCCCCAGGGAGGTGGTTGAGTTACCATCCCTGAATGTGTTTAAAAATCATTTGGATGTGGTGCTACGGGACATGATTTAGCGGTGGGTTGTTAGAGTTAGAGTAATATGGTTAGGTTACGGTTCGACGTGATGATCTTGAAGGTCTTTTCCAACATGAGCAATTCTATGATTCTATGATTCTGTGATTCTATGTAAGATGCACATTTTAGTAGTTATATAATAGTCTTGGTTAAAGTGGGGTTTCTTGTGGTGCAGTTTCTATCAAGGTTAGAGACATATTCTGGAGAACATTTGCATTTCACCAGAGAAATCTGAGGATTTCTGACAAGAGCATACAATGCATTAGGCTCAATATGGCATTGAAAAGTATCTGTGGGTTTATTTATTTATTTATTTTGCATTCAGCTAGCACATTAGGTATCATAATACTTCTTCTAGTACCCTGACAAGATATAGCTTCTTGTATGGGTATAACTTTTCAATGTCACAAATGTTTGAAAAGCACTGAGAGTTTGATTTGATCATCAGTTTTCACAACTGATCTTCTGGCTTTTCCCTCCCATTGCTTTTCCTTCCCTTCCTGAACTCCTGTGAGCTCAGCTTTGGCCTGTCACAAACAAGCCAACTAAGGGAGACAGAAACGCCTGCCTGCCATGGCCCTTCCTGCCATAGCCCTGCCTGGCTGCTGTAGCCCTGCCTGCCTGCCATAGCCCTGCCTCCCATAGCCCTGCCTGCCATAGCCCTGCCTGCTGTAGCCCTGCCTGCCTGCC
>NC_034438.1:35701248-35803903 GCF_002078875.1 Numida meleagris | reverse complement strand
CCCTGCCTGCCTGCCATAGCCCTGCCTCCCATAGCCCTGCCTGCCATAGCCCTGCCTGCTGTAGCCCTGCCTGCCTGCCTTAGCCCTGACTGCTGCAGCCCTGTCTGCTTGCTGTGGCCCTGCCTGCCATGGCCTTCCTTGCCATAGCCCTGCCTGCCTGCTGTAGCCCTGTCTGCCATAGCCCTGCCTGCCTGCCATGGTCCTCCCTGCCTGCCAAAGCCCTGGCCACCTAGCAAGAGCACCCACCCAAACTGTAAGTGGGACAGCTTGGCTTCTCTGGGTGGGTGTGTGGGTGCGTGTGCCCACAGTGCCAAATGTGAGTCACCTGCAGTGAAAGATGGTTGGCATCCTTCACATTTGCAATAAAGGCCCATCTGTGCTGAGGGTGAGGAGGGAGGTTTTGCCAGTTCCTTCCTCCCTCAAGAGCCAGCACGGCATTTTTTTCCCTTGTCCTGGTTTCCTTGCTGGCTTGTATGTTTGACTGTTGGTTAAGCCTGCACATAGCTGTGTAGAGATTCACCAGGTAACACGAAGGATCTTTCTCAGGCATCTTGTGCTGTAGCAGTGATTCTGCAGGTGCATTTTCTTCCCCAGAGCTGGAGTGGGTTGGTGGCTTGTGCTCCTCTTGGAGCTCTGTGAGAATGGGCAGCCCATTGTGACTGCCAGTAGAGGTGTACAAGACGGGTGCACGCTGTGCCTTCCTCACAGTGCAGCTCTTCTGCCAAAATCATTTTTGTTGTACTGTCTTGCTCCAAAAACCCCAATTTCTGTGGTTGTTGAGTATCACTTCAGAGCAATTTTGAAGCACTTTGTGGTAGGAGAAAATGATACTTGGGTCTTCACACAGACTTTAACAAGCCCCAGAGGATTCAGCGCTAAATTTAGTCTAGCTTTTTAAAATTTAAAATCAGTATACTGGTTATACATCTGGATTCTGTATACTTTGTTTGACTGCAGAGGAATGCACAGAGCCCTTCCTTTAAGGAAATAAACCCAGCGTATCACCGGCTTTCACATACACATCACTTTAAGTGTACTTTTAAAAGATCTATGAGATATTAAGAAATTTCATCTCCAGTGTGAAATTAATCTGCTTGTGAAGTTCATGCTGTTGCCTACAAATCAGTTTGTTTTAATGAAATGACAGTGTAAGGAGTGTCATCTGCATTTGTGTCATCAAGAAGAGATAAAGCTGCTATAAATTGTATCTCTTCATGTTTGAACAGAAACGTATTTGGGAATACCTGAGAAAGCCAGAGGAATATTATGATATCTCAGTGGAACACTTTTAAGGAAAAAAAAAATTGGAAAATTGGCTGTATTAAATAATGAAAGGTTAAAACAGCAAATTGAATCAGCACTTCAGTCACTGATCATTATAGTCATAATGACAAGACTGCAGTGACTTAATCCCTTAATATAAACAGAGTAGTATGTACAGCACTTCAAATTCACAAATAATTTGACAAGACTTTGCTAATTCAATCTTTTATTTCCTCTAGTTACTTATTTTAGAGTGCATGCTGTCCTCATTGTGAAGAATGTTGCACCACAACTTGTTTGTTCATTTCTTCTATGGAAAGTATGACTCCTTAAACTCTGCTTTCCATTTCTCCTTGCCTGCCTCTCCAGCCCCAGCTGCTGCTCGTTCCTCTCCACGCTGACTTCTCTGCAGCAATGCTCACAGGCAGTGCAACACTCAGAAAGATGCTGCATAACCTTCTAGTTCTTGTTCTGCTCCTCCAAGCTCCATTGCTGTAGCATCCAAAGATGCTGTTCCCATTGCGGGTGGTGCTGTAAGTAGCAAACAGCGTTTGCTCTGGAGGCCAAGGACCTTCTGTTTATTTCTTTGATATTATCAAGGTGTCTTTAGATTAACGTCAGATCTCAATAACAACATATTTTTCTGCTGCTGATGACTCTTCAGGCCAGCACAGATAAGTTCAGTCTGCTTTTCCTTTCCTTCACATATTGCCAAAACGCTTGTTTGTATCCAGTAAAACTGTCTACGTTTGGTTCACTGCCAATTTTAGATGATAGATCCAGTTTTTGGTGTTTATTTAAAATTTCAGGAAAAAATGCTGGATTCCCTAATAAACATGTTGTAGGACCAAAGACACTTGAAACAGCAATGTAGGCTACAAAATACTATTTCCTTATCAGCAATGGCTATTTACTAATTTATTTATATGGGACAGACTGCCCAGAAGATCTTCAAAGGCTGCCTAGACATGGCTCTGGGCAGCCTACTCTGGGTGGCCCTGATGGAGCAATGGGATTGGATCAAGTGTGTTCCAGAAGTCCCTGCCAACCTCCGCCATTCTGGCATTCTCTGAAATTTAGAATTTAACTGTTCTGCTTTATCTTTTCTAGCTAGGAAACAAACTGTTAAGCATAATAAAAGAATTACACTTTTGCTGAGACAGCGCTTTCAGCCAGAGAATTGAATTTACTCTGTATTTGAATTATTTGTGAATTTCTACTACCTGCTGTACTACCTGCTTTTTTTAATTTATTTTCTTTCTTTTTCTTTTTTTCAACTCTCCTGCAACTATTCCACTATTCTACCATAAACAGAAATACAGAGGCAGAATGTGAGGGAAAATAACAGCTGTATGTAAGCACAGTATTTTAAGGGATGGACTTTCTGATGCTTTCTCAGAGTTTTAAGGAAATTTCCACCGGAAGGGTATAATATATTATGCTGCTGTATTACTTCAGAAAGCTTTTGAGTAAACTGAATTCCCATATACCGTGCTGGATTAGGAAGCATAAGAATTGTTAGTACAACCTGACAAGGGAAAAATGAATTGTAGGAAACCTGTAAATAAAAACTAATACTCCAATTTTCATTGAAATAAGTCAGTTAAGAGCTCTCTGATTAAAAAAAAAAAGAAATACAGATCAACCTATTTTGTAAGATATGATGTTTAAAAGTCAGAAAAATAGCTTTATTTTAGTAACGTCCTTATCTGTATTCCGTGCTTTCATTTATTATCACACTGTTTGATGTGCCTTGCACAGGACTGCAGCAAATTAGAGTCTTTATGAACACAGAATACTCCTATAGCACCTATAGCACAGAAAGCAGAAGAGATAAGGAGTTTTCTAGCAGCCGTTAGTACACCCCAAATATATCCAGTCAAATCTGATTTTATAGTGTTCAAACATGTTTGCTCTTACCAACTTGAAACCTCTCTTAAAGTTGGTCCCAAAATCTCCATGAGTGTTGTAACTGAGAACTGCTGCCATATTAATGCAACAAAAGAAGTTTTTTTCCAAACAAACAGGACATACAAGAATAAATCCACCAGATTCCTGGTGGTGTTGGTAATTTGTAAAGCTCTGTCTATTGCTATAATATAAGTTATTTGAGAATTTGATTGACTATTGTTCACTGCTGCCTTTCAGAGGAAAAAATCCATGATAATTAGCTGCTAACAAATAATTAAGAAACCAGGGAATTATGTATATCTTTAAAATATGCAGAGAGGGAAGTATGTCATTTGCATTAGTCTTTCATGTTCAGTGTGACTTAAATAGTAAGTAATAACATGTTAGGAAAAAAAAAAAAACCACATGCTCAGTTGTGATTTATTTATTCAAGTGAAATTCATTCCATACGTGAAAAAGTCTTAAAGAGAAAATTGAAGCATTTCAGTCAGATAAGTTTGAGTATCTTGCTAGATAGTCTAAGGATTTTTATTCTGTTTTAAATTCTGTGAAAGTTTTTATACAAAATCTGGGTAAATAAAGCCACAGGACACTCAAACATATTGGCTTTTAAAGCGTGCTTAATTACAAAAAGGAGTTTTCTTACTGATATCAAAAGACTTTCTTAGGTGTATATACTATCTGGCCACACTTAGTGTTTGTATGACCAGGGCCTAAGAGTATACGTTAAAAATCCTGTAACAGCATTGCCATTGTACAATAGCGGGTGTCACTTACAGAAGATCTTTGTGTGGCAGTGCTGAGCAGGTCTTTGTCTAACAGGTAAGACCTGTCTTTAGAATCATAGAATGGTTTAGGTTGGAAGGCTCTTTATGATAATCCAGTTCCAACCCTGTGCTGTGAGCAAGGACACCTCCCACCAGATCAGGGTGCTCGAAGCCCCATCCAACCCCGCCTATCATGGGGCATCCATGAGTTCCCTGGGCAACATGTTCCAGTGTCTCATATTGAGCACCACCCTCACAGGGAAGAATTTCTCCCTTATATCCAATCTAGATCTACCCTCTTATAGCTTAAAGTCACTACCCCTCGACTTATTCAACTTGTGACTTTGTAAAAAGTCCCTCTCCAGCTTATGAATAAATTTCCATATAAAGGTGAAAAGGTGAAACTAGACAGTGCCCCTTTAGGCACTGGGAAACCATAACAAGGTCTCTTTAGAGCCTTCTCTTCTAACAAGCCCAGTTCTTCAGCCTCTCTTCATGGGAGAGATCCTCCAGTCCTCTGATCACCTTTATGGCCCTCCTCTTTACCCTCTCCAATAGGCCCATAGCCTCTTATGTTGGGGGCACCATAGCTAAACGCAGTGCTGCAGGTGGGGTCTCATGAGAGCAGAGTAGAGAAAGAGAATCACTTCCTTCTCCCTGCTGGTCACATCAGTAGAGAGATGCAGCCCAGGATGCAGATGACTTTCTGAGCTGCAAGTACGCGCTGTCAGCTCGTGTTGAGCTCATCAGCCAGCACCCCCAAGTGCTTCTCCTCTGGTCTGCTCTCAGTCCATTCCTTACCCTGCCTGTATTTGTGTTTGGGATTGCCTTGACTCAGTAGCAGCACATTGATTTTAGCCTTATTGAATGTCATGAAGTTCACACAGGCACATTTCTTGAGTCTATTGAGGTCCCTTTGGAGACATTCCTTTCCTTTACCATGTTGACTACATCACTCAGCTTGGTGTCATCAATTAGCTTACTGAGGTTTTTCTCAGTTTCACTATCTGTATTACCAACAAAGATGTCAAACACATCAGTCCCAATACCATTCCCTGAGGATCTTTCATACCAACCTTTGTAGTGCATCATATAGTTCTGTAGTCAATTTAACAGGTGCTTGAGCAGGTTTTTTTTCAGATGATTTTTTTGCACATATTGGCCACCTTTTTTAAGGAATTTCATATGTTTGATCAGTTTCTGGCATGTGTAGAATTTGGGCCCTGTAACTGCATTGCGATGCAGTATTGAAAAAAGCAATGTTTGTATAATGCTTCAAGAATGTGTGCTGAAGTTTGCTTCCATATTGGCAACGATCACGATCTGTAAGTACAAGCTTTCAAAGCCAGTGACAGAATTTACTGCATGCAGACTGTTTTGAATAGTTGCTCTCATGAGTCTGGGGAAATGTCTGTTTCAATTCAGCACTTAGCTTTCTGATTCCTTAATTTAACTGCAGTGAAGATTTTATGCATGTATAATGCAGTTAAAAATAGAGGAGCATGAAGTAATGTCATAAGAGTGATATATGCATGCAAACATTGTACCATTTCAAATGAGAACTAAAATAACATGTCAAAATCCTCTTGTGGAAGATTTTTTCCTATGATGGAATATAGAGAAATGTCTTAGATTCTAAAATTATTGCAGAAGACACTATACCGTAGTTACTTGGAGACCTTGAAGCCAGTAGATCTTCAAAGAGGAAAGTTACAAGGTGATTTGGTCAGTATCACCATGAATTTGATAAGATTACATTATAGTCTAAGAGAAAAATATACCAAGAGTTGTGGAGGAAGTCTGAAACTTGAAGATTTTAATCTAAAAATGTTTATTTGTGGGAACTATAGCATTACCCACTGTAAAAACTGAGATGCCAGAAATTGCTGTTGCAATTTTTAAGTCAAAAATAGATTTTTTGTGTCATTTAAGCATTTCTAAGCAGGAGTGATCAATTCAGGATGATGCTGTTGTTCATCCAACTTTGAGATCAAACTGAATGACCTTTCTGATACTACTAGACCCACTATGAATCTATCTGTATGACTAGATATGTGTATAATGCTAATGATTTGTTTACACTTAAACTTACTGTCATTTCCTACGTTTCTCTTCTCATGGTATTTAACTTTCTTAGCTGAGATGTTAATTCACTGGCATATCTAGTTTACTTTTCATCATTATATGGAAATTTGTTCATAAGCAACATGTTTGTTTTGTGGAGAGGTGCCATACCCGTGACAGAGTAGGACAAGACCTTGTTATATACCAAGGAAGGCTGAGCTGAGCACCAGTTCCAGACTTATCACCTGATCTGCTTTCAACACTTGGAAGATAGATTCTGATCAGTCGTCTTTTGTTGGATGAAACCCTGCAGTAATCCACTGGGCAGAGCAGAGGTGAAGGGGTTTCTAGAGCAAAAGCCAGCCACTCATCTTTACAGATACTCAACACATGTTCTACTTTCATGGAAATGAAAATTAATTTTACAGGGCAATATAAACGCCACTTTAGAAATCCAGCTTATTCATATTTTTAAAAAATCTGTGACTGGAGGGAATTTCTGAGCTAAACAAAGACACAATCCTCACTGATGATTTCAGCTCCTTTTCTGTTGAAGAAAAGACTCTGGGTTTCAATAACAACTATTGTAATTCAAGGTACTTTTTAAGTTACTCAAAAAATCCTTCTGTTTTAGTTTTCTGGATCTCTATCATTAGGATCATACTGGACTTTTATTTTAATAACGTATATTTTAGTGAACAGTTGTCATATTATTTATAAATATTTATGAACAAGTTTTTGCTGTAGTATGCCAAAACTGTATAGACTTGCAGGTGTCAAATGTGAGAGATGGGCCAGTATGTAAGGGGATTCCTAAGCAGATATTTTGTTGTTCAAAAAAGTGAAGAAGGACACTTGCAATCCTGATTTTATTTTCAGGTAGACAGGGAATTTGACTGAATCTGAAAAAAATCTGAAGCTGAAAAAAATTACAGAGGATAATTCCTGATAAATATAAATCTATATGTCCAGGTTTAATGTAACTGTTCAACTTACTTAATATGCTGTGGCATTTGCTGAGAAAACTACATCTTGATGGCCCTTTTCAGTGGTTAAAGTAATATACTAGCATTATTTATTTATGCTCAATCATGACAGAATCATCCTACTAGCAATTACAAACTACAGAAAAACATTTTTTTGGAAAAATAAACTCATGCATCTACTCAAGTTTCATAAATACTTAAGGATTATGACTAGTTTAATGAATGCATTATCTATGCTTTCATTTTTTTTCAGTTTTTCCACAGTATATTACACAGCATTTCACTCTAAAGATACTCCAAGAAAGAGAAATTCCATCTTCCCTCAAGTATTCTGCACATTGAAATGTGTTGTCTCATACATAATTCGCTGAGTTTCTGAATTCTTAGAGATGAGCTAAAGATTTGCCTTTTTAAATTTTATAAAACCATTAACATCTGATACCTTGTGATAAGCTGAATTTATTTAATCACTTACATTCTGGTTTTGTATTTCCTGTAGGTTTAGAAATTAGTTACTTCTTTTTCTGACCCCACTAAGATCTTATTTTCAGAGTACAAACAAGTTTCAACCAGAGTGAGTGTCACATTGTTAAACTTTAGAACTGCACTCAGTGATGCAAGGTATTGGTGTATGAAATACTAAATGAACTCTGTTTCTTTCCAGTGTGTATAATCTGTATTGATTCTTCTCAATCTGAAAAATATTAATGTTACCATATGGGAAATTATTGACAAGGAATTCCAAGTACAGTATAAAATCAGCATTGAACTTTTGCTGGCAGTCAGGAAAGCAGAAATGGCCTGGGAGACTTGGAGGCTCAAACTGTTATACAAAATACTGAAATTTCTTATCTTCCCTGTTGCTACACATCTTGCAAGCACGCACTGCTACATGGCTTATTTATTTATTTTGTCTTACATGTGGAAGAAATGGTGACATGTTACCAGGGGCTAAGCAAACAGGGAATCATATCTCAAAGTATTTTAAGATTTTCATAGCTGTGTCTGACAGCAGATGGTGGTTTGTCTTTTTGGTTCTGCCTTTTGCGGTAACATATTTGATGATTCCATCTATTACAGGAAAGGGATGATGCTGAGTAGACTATTAATGTTTTATAAATTACTGTTGAAAAAATCATCCTCACACTTCTGTAGCACACAGTGGATCCCTCTGATGGCATGCTGCTTTGTACTTTTGTTGGATTAAAATACTGGTGGTATGAGAAACAGTTTGTGGAGCTAAACAAGAAAAACAAAGGCAGAAAGCTCCTCTTCTGCATCATCTGATTGTATTTTTCATATTGTTCTGCTAGTCTTTATAAACTTTTTTTTCCCAAATTTTGTGCTGCTAGACCATAAGGGCTATATCACTTATCTAAGAGAAAATTGACAAAATGCAGAAAATGCCCTACAGAACGTCTTAATAGCAGAATTAATTTCACCTCAGTCTTCAGGTAGAACACACCAGCAAAATCTGATTTTCTTCGCATGGCTTCTGTGTAGTCCTTAAGCACACCGCTCTTTCAACTCCTAAAACAATGTAGAACGAGTTTGATACAGTAACTCTATCCACTGAACAGAGATTCCTGATGAATGGGGATTAAGATTTTGATTTAATGATATTATACAAGGCATGCACCTTTTTCAGTAGAAGAAGGGAATGGACAATGCAGGAGGTGGAGAAAGAGTAAAACACTGTCAAATGGCTCATGTACTTACCAATTTATTTTGGAAAGGATGCAGGCTTTTAGAAGACTTGTTCATGAAGCATATTTCACTAAAATATTCCTCCAGATAAGGTGAAAATGGCACTAAGTCAAGGCCACAGTAGAGTTGAAAATACATTGAAAACTTCTCCCAGATAAAAACATCGATAAAAAAGTCCTAACAGAGTAACACATCGGAACTAGTATACCTGTTTGTCATTGGCCCTTCAAAGGGGTTAGTGATCAGCAGTACAGTTGCTTTTAAAGCAAACAGTAGCCCAATTTAAAGGTTTTTGTTCAGCAGGTGACAAATTCCATCTACAGTCTTAGTAGAAACCCAGTGCACTCTAATCTTGAGTCTACAAACTCTCTCATGAATCAATCTGCAAAATCTTAGTAGGTAGGTACATAATTCTTTAGTACATGTAGTGGAATGGCAGAGTACCTTATTTAGTGACCAGTTTATGTAATCATTTGCTTTACCTTTTCATAAATGTAATGGAGACAAAGACTGCATTCACAGCCAGAAGTTCTACTATACTATGTGAAGTTATTGCTTTTGTACCAGCAGGATATCTGCAGCATTGCACAGATAGATTTTAAATGATAAGCCACCAGTAGAAGGAATTTTCAATCTCAAAACAAATGATACTTTGTCTGAGAAAAAGGTGGAGCATTAGATGAACACTGTGTAGGTATCTGGATGTAGTACTCAAATATTGCTGATATCAGGGCAGCCAGAACATTTCAGGTCACTTTAAATAACATTTTCAAATGAAATAAAAGTAAAAAAAATATAAGCAATTCAATAGAAAAAGTCTGTGATAGCTGAATAGAGCTGAGAAACTTTTAGACAAAAATTGGAACAGTATTGCCTCATCGTTATTTGGACAAATAGACTGTTCACCTGTTATTTGTCCTGATACACAATAGTACTCTGTGTTAGAAGATGTATTATTGATACTCCAGAGAACATTCAGAGAGCCAAAGATCTCAGTGTCCAGATTCCCTCTCCAGACCAGGGCAGAACTACTCTTTTGGAGGAAGTATAAGTATACTTCATGGGTAATTATCTTCATGGTAACCTTAGGACGAACTTTTGGAATTTTTTTGACCCTTGTGCCCATGGGTCTCTGCTACAAGAACAACTTAATATTTTAAACAACCAAGAAAATGCAGCACTAAAAGCTGCAGTAGAGCAATTATACCTGCTGTCATCCATTTTCTTGACTTAAATGAACCAACGCAAAATGTCATTATTGATTTTTGTGCTGAAATCAAATCTCTACTGCTTCTCTGAAGACAACTTTCCTCCCACTTTATCTATAAATTCCAGTTTCAAAGTTTAGTGACTTTGTCAAACCTCATTATGAATAGCAATTGCAGAGTTATATGGAATGTAGATAATTCAGATGGCTGTTACAATAACTAACCCTGTATGGCAGGAAGCACAGGTTTTAATGCAGTGCTGACACTGGAAAACTGAATTGTAGTCTTTGATCTTTCCTGTCTGTAGTAAGCTCTGAAAGCATGAAGAGTAATTCTGCCTTATCTTCTAGACCACAATTGGACTTGGTCTTCTTGGCAGGCAAAGAGACTTGAAAGCAAGATCAACACTGTAAGGAAACAGGAGCTTTGATGTCTTCCTTCTTTTCAGCATTTCCTGACTTTCTTCCCAGCTTCCTTCAGTTTCTTTTTTATTTATGTATTTGCTGATTTATTTCACTATGACCCTTCCCTGCTTCCCACTCTTTAGTTTGTTGTATTTGTTTTAAGGTACCACCTAAAATTCCCAGTCACAGATCTTAGTATCAGCCATTCAAATACATTCCAGTAGATTTTACTATTTCTCTACCCTAAAACCTGGAAATAGAAGTGTGAGAATAAAGAAAATATGTTATTTCTTAAAAAAAATTTAAAAAGAATTTAAATGAAAAAAAAAGCAAAAGTATTATGAGACAACTGTGGTTAGAGCAGGTGCCATGGAGGAGGAGAGCTATAAGGAATAATGTTAAAAATGTAGTAAAGAAGCTTTAGAGACATTAGAGACAAGATATATTCATGCTTATAAGGCAGCTAAGAAGAAAACTGTTTGAAATATTATTAAATGGGAAAATTATTAAATGGCACCTTGACTGAGGCGTATCAGCAGCTCAGAGTGCTAAGTTAGTGCAGTAGGTAGTGGTTGCTTGTAAGGGGACCAGTGCAGAATAAATAGAAAATGGTAGAGATGCAGGATGCATACCACTATAAAATGCAAAATTACACAGGTCACTTTTTCTTTAAATTTTGGTTTTCTTCTATGTTTTCAGCTATGTTTTCTGTAAGAAAGAGAATTATAAAAGTGCTGTAATGAAGGATTACACAGGACTGAATTACTGTGCATGAGAAGAATAAGCTCAACTTTTTAATTCAGTTGCTCATGGCATAGCTTTACCAATGACTAATTCCCGGTGAGGCATCTTGTAAAAGTACTATCCAATGCAGACTCAGGCCAAGCAGTTCTCCCTCTTACTGGGTCATAGGTAATGAAGGAAAAGCATTTTTACTATCTTGGCAAATATTTCATACATTAAAGCTGTTTTTTTCTTTGTAAATGAAAGTTCTTTGTATTTTAATTTTCCATTATTTCTGGCTGTTATATCTGCTTTTTCTTTTCCATCCCTGAGTAGTTTTCCCTGCATTGTCACAAACTTGTCTGGCTTTCACAGTCCTCCTGGAAGAGCCTTTGGGACTTCCTATTTTTGATGTTTTAAAAATATATAGCGATGTCTGAGTATTGGCATTTCCACTATACCTCACGAGAGACTTATTAGACAGCTGTGTTTACACATTCAAATGGCAGTTTAAAGTCTGAGACTTATGGTAATCCTTCGTCTCTAATCAGATACTTATTCTAGAAAGAATTAAAACCTTTAACCTAAAACTCTTTATCATTTTTGTTTCAGAAGATATCTGTATAGCAATAAGGTAGGTTAGGACATTTTTGATAAAATATCCTTTGGGCAGACTGAGAATATTCAACTCATTTAAAACCATGACTGATTTAGTGAGAGGAAGAGATCTGAAACTCTAGAGCAGTCAACAATCACTTGATGGCTTAAGTGCCCATTGGAGACGCAGGAGATCAGAATAATGTTTCTGTTTTATTTGATTTACAGCAGGATCTTGAAACTGCATTTTCAGCTTTGTAGATTGTGATTCTCATCAAAAGAGTGTAGTATCAGCCTCTTACTGCCTTGATGAATATTTCACAGCTAAGGAGGTAACGCCTTGGGAAGATATAATGGCAAGAGTTAAGGGAAGGAGAATAACCAGATAAGCAAGAGACATACAGCTGGTCTGTGAAAGATCCAAATATATACCTTTTCAATAATTTTAAATGAAATGCAGATTATTATTATTTTTTTAATCTCACTCTGATACTGAACGGAAAAGGGCTTTTCTCTGTGTAGCATTTTAGTGTAATTTTTCCCAACAGTTTGGGCCTTGGTAGCATGAAGTACTACTAAAAGTTCAACTTTTATTTGATCTTGACATTGAAATACGGGATTAATGGATATACTTAATGAGATACATTAACAGATGTAAGATGTCCCCCAGTTTTCATGTTGAACAAATGACATTCATGATGAATGGTAGTTACTGGTGATTTCAGAACTTTACAACATGTAAGTGATGATGTGCAGCTTCATTGGTTAGGCTTCAGTAGCTCTATTTTAATTTTAATAATAAATCCCTTGTCCTGCAACGCAAAGGTTGGAGAAAAAAATAGCGTCCATCTTTCTTCCATTGACATTTGTAATAGTTCATCCCCAAAACTGTAAATCAGAAAATTCCTAAGCCCATCACCCCTGCCCACATGCTGTGGCTCCTAAAGAAATGAACAACCATTTACTGTATTCTACTGCAAAGAAGTTTAGTTCATTATGTTTTGTTTTGCCAAAGAAAGCCACATTCAGAGCAAACACCAATAAATGATGAAAAAGGTGACACCTATGTGTTTCTTCAAAATTAATTTTCCAAAATGGAAATTTATTTGGCTGTGTATGTAGGTTGCTCTGAAAGTAATGTGTACTGTTTATTTCCATAAAAGCTATAACCGATACAGAAAGCATTATAATACTGTTTGATAGAGGAAATACTCTGCTACACAACACTTTTTCAACACAGTTACCACCATGAGCTATACATTTTGCCAGCAATGAAAAAGAGCCTGCATGCTGTGCTCATAAAGGTGACCCACTGTTATTGTTGCCATTGCTGAAACACACCACCCACCACCTCAGTGTGCTCACATCCACTATTTGGGCTCCATAAATGTTCAGCAAGTGTCAGTGGATGTCATTGGGTGCCATTTTTTCCACATGGAGGAATTCAGTGATGCATTTTTGCTTCATACACACTTTCATGTCAGACGCCATTGTGTCAGAGTCCCCCTCTGCTGCCATCTGCCACCCAGCAACAACATGTAGCTGAATATTGGTGGGAAGGTTCAGCCTCTACTGCCATACCACCACCATCTACTTCTGCTGCTGTGGGCCAGTGTAAGAAAATAGGAGGCATTACATTTGGAGCAGCCTTTACTGAATAGTGTAATTTGAAATGGTTTTATTCTGATTTTAATTCAGACCAAGCTAAAAGCCTGAGACTGGAAAAACAGCTAGGAATGCACTGCTTCAGGCTTTTAGAGACTTTGCTCTTAAGCTCAGTTGCTAAACTCTTCTAGGAAATGTATTTTTAATGTAGTCCTAGAGGTTTGTCCTTAAACTGCACTTATTCAAACAAAATTAGGAGAGCAGTGGCAGCAGGCCTCGTTTTCAGAGCCAGTAAGTTGGGAAATGGAGAGTGAGCACTCTGCTGGCAGCTTTATTTGCAAATATGCTGAATACACAGCTGTAGCTCCCAGTCTTTAGAGCATCGATGTGAGGCTGCAGCTGAAAATTAGACTGTAAATGAATTCCAGAAACAGTGTCCACAAACTTTTGTTTTCTCTTGTAGTAGGTATTGATACTATGCCACTGATATTTTAACATGCTGCTTTAATTGACACTGTTTCCCAAGGCCTCCTGTTCATGTACTTATTTTTTCTACATTTACATAGACAGAAGGTAATGTTTTTCTTGAGCTGTAGTAGAAAAGACTACATGTATAAGTAGCAAACATCTTTCTCAAGTGTCAAAAACAAATCCCCAAGTGCTAGGGATGTGTGAAAGATGTTTCCTTTTAACAGCCCAGACTGAGCATGTCACTGGTTTCATGGTGAACCAGGGCATGGTAGAAAAGGATGCACTTACAGTAGATATGAAGTCAGGCAAGTGTTTTTAGTAATATCAGGTGATACTTATATTTCTATATATGACCTGGTTACAAGCAATATGGAGAAAGCTAAGGTACTTACTGGCTTCTTTGCCTCAGTCTTCACTGGCAAGGGCTCTAGCTGCACCACCCAAGTAGAAAGCAAAGGTAAGAACTTGGAGAAGGAAGATCTGCCTGCTGTAAGTGAAGATGAGATTCAATACCATCTAAAGAGCCTGAAGGTGCACAAGTCCATGGGACCCAACAAGATCCATCCACAAGTTCTGAGGGAGCTGGTGAATGAAGTTGCCAAGCCACTATCCGTCATATTTGAAAGGTCATGGCAGTCTGGCAAAGTTCCCACTGACTGGAAAAGAGGAAACACAACCCCCGTTTACAAGAGGGGAAAAAAAAGAGGATCCAGGGAACTACAGGTCAGTCAGTCTCACCTCTGTGCCTGGTAAGATCATGGAGCAGATCTTCCTGAAGGCCCTACTAAGGTACATGGAAAATAAAGATGAGGTGATTGGTGGTAACTAACATGACTTCACCAAGGGCAAGTCATGCCTGACAAACTTGGTGGTCTCCTATGATGGAGTTACAGTGTCAGTGAATAAAGGAAGAGCAACTGACCTCATCTTCCTGGACTCGTGCAAATAATTTGAAACTGTCTCCCATGACATACTGGTCACAAAACTGGAGAAAAGTGGATTTGATGGATGGACCACTCTCTGGATAAAGAACTGGTTGGATAGCTGCACTCAGAGAGTTGCAGTCAATGGCTCAATGTCCAAGTAGAGGCCAGTAATAAGCAATGTTCCTCAGGGATCAGTGCTGGGACTGGTGTTATTTAACTTCTCTGTAAGTGACATGTACATTGGGATTGAGTGCACCCTCAGCAAGTTTGCAGATGACACCAAGCTGAATGGTGCAGTTGACACGCTAGAGGGAAAGAATGCTATCCAGGATGCCATCCTGTTAATGCCCCCACCCTGGATGCATTCAAGGCCAGGCTGGACGGGGCTTTGAGCAACCTGGCCTACAGAGAGGTTTCCCTGCCTATAGCAGGGGGTTGGGGTGGGTGATCTTAAAGGTCTCTTCCAACCCAAACCATTCTATGTTTCTATGATTCTGACCTAAGGATAACAAACTTGGGGATGTAGATGACGTATGTAAATTAAGTGAATATGTTGCATGACAATTATTTTGTGTTTTCCAGTAAGATACATCTGAGTCTACGCTAGCATCAGTCAAGTTCAAGTATTAACAGTATATTGTCACTTAAAGGAATTATTTTCTTAAACTTAAGGCATAAAGATAGTTTTGAAAAAATAGTAACTCATTTCCAAATAAGATGTGCTCTCACTCTAGGCATGAAGAACCAAGTATCAGGCACTCCTGAAATCACATTTCTTTGTAATGATGCTAGGTTAATTTATACTTGCGTGAAACTTATTGAAGCACCAGTGGGTGTTCCATGAATATATACCAAGTGCAATTAAGCTTATGTCTTACTTTCAAGATAGTGATTGGAAATGTAATGGAATTGGTTGATCAACAGTAAGACTTGCTTAATCCACAGAAGTGACGAAGAGGATAAATTTCTGCAGTGTTTCTTCAGATAGCTAGCCAAGCTCACTGTCAGTTAAATTGCACTGGATTGACTTCCGCAGATAGAATTGCCAGCAGAAAGAAGGCAGTTCCTTTGGGATTTAAATGGTAGTATGAATGATTTCAGATTTGCAGAGTTCAGAAGAAAGCAGCAGAAGAAAAAAGTTCTTCAAAGATTGCTCGGTAGTATTAAATAGTGTGATTTAATTTCACTGCTAAATTGCAATGGGATTTACAAGATGATGTTTATGACTTACTGAGGAGTTGTGTGCAGTGTTCTGTAGTGATTTGGAAACACTTTTCAGTCAATTTTACATCTTCAGTGACAAACTTAGGTCATATAATTCTTTCATATGTATTGAAGAGTCCTTTTTTTCAGAGATTTCTTTTCCTAATCTCTCTCTGTTTTTCAGTATGGCAGATCTTTTGAACTTTCTGCTTGTAACTTCATGTTTCTAATTTAATAGTTACTCTGAGCATATCTGTTTTCTGATCAAAATGATTCTCAGCTCCTTTTATTTCCACAGAACAGGTGATGATGGAAGAAAGTCCTTGATCAGTTATAAGGTAGCTGTGGCCTTAAAAAATTGTGACTGTGGGAGGACAAGTAAGAGAAAAAAATCTTGGGTTTTGTGTTTTTTTTCTTTATTTGTTTTCCAGTTGTTGCTTAGGTTATTAGAAAAATAATCTTTATTTACAAACAAGAAGGTTTAACATGGAAGTCTTCAAAAAACCAAATATTTGAAACAAGGGTGTTTTTCATTTACTTTTTGTATTGTAACTGTGTTGACAAAGCACTGTGACTGTGGCAGCACTGATGACAGGAAAGGAAGAGGTGCATTATAAATGTTCTAGCCTGCAGAGGTTGTGAGATAATCCCATTTTGCTAAATTCTGAAATATAGAATCTGAGTTCTACTATGTAGTCAAAGTTGCACTATACAGTTAAAATATGTAAGAAATACATTTTATCATTAAATACTTCAGGAGGGGCCTCAGAAAAATCTAATCTACAGTATGAAGAAAATAGATTAGTTTTAGGTAACAATTCTGGTTAAGAATGTGGATGTATAAAATAGGGAATTAATTATAGGGATTTTACTTCAAAATTTTTGTTTGTTCCCTTGGTTTGTATCCCTGTCACAAATTAATATATTAGAGTCTCTAAAGTAATTCAGCATTCAGGAAAAAATATAGATTCCTGCAAATCTGTTGAGTAAATTAGGCAAGTGGAACTTGCTAACCATGAAGTAAATGCTGGCACTGAAAAAAAATTCACCATAATTCACATAAAGGAGGAAAAATGATGCACACAGATGTGTCATACACAAAAATAAATGTATACGTAAATAAGCAAAATTTTGAACAAAATGAACAAAAAACACCACCATGAAAACAAAACAAAAGAAAAGAAATGTTAAATATAGGAAAAGTGTGTGAAAGATGTCTCGGTTTTTCTGGGAGCTGTTGAGAATTCATTTTTGACGTAATCCTAAAGTTTATCAATCTGTCAGATGAGAAAAGCTCTGGCTACCATTGCAGACTGTAGAAGCAGGAAAAGTTTTATAGAACTGGGCCATCTAGGCTAATCTAGCAAAATGCATTTTCTGGTGTGCAAAGCAGCAATGTTTCTATTAACTTTCTCATGAGATCTATTTTGATGTAATTCGCTGTACAGGAGATCCTACTTGCTAACTAGTGAGGTTTTACATTTCTAAAGCTCGTAACATTTCTCCTAGTTAATTTGATTTTATTAATTAAAAAAAAAGGCTGACTTACATTTTGTGCACTTTTTATACACACGCAAAACTAAAAAAAAGAAATGCAGGTTGGCAAAAAGATACACCTACTGAAGTCCTTTAATCTTTTAGTATTGAATAAGGGAAGATTAAACAGGCTTATCAGGAGAGATTAAAGGACTTTATATAGAACAGTGCACGGATTTGCGTTATCACTTGGAGCTCAAACTCTTCAAACTTAATGCATGTTCTTATGAGAGATACTAGACCACAATAAAGTGGTATCATAGCTTTCCCAGTAGTCCACAAGACTTTGGATGCACGAATCCTGCAGGCACACAGAAACTTTGGCTCATGCAGACATTGATTTTCCCTTCAGACTCATGAATGTCAGTTCACGCAACTAGAATCCATTTTCCTGTCAAACCTGAATGACATCTTCTCATGGCTGTCATCTGGCTGCTTTCCACACTGCTGCAGCGTCTCTGAGCTGCCAATCTGTTTCCAAACAAATGAGGGAGAAAAGGATTGGCAGGAGGAACTCCATAGAGCTGGATGCTTCTGGTGCATGGCATGTAATGCAGGACAGATGGGTCAAGCTTTGAATTAGAGAGCAGAAATGGGAAATCTACCCACAGGAAATTACTATACATTTGTGTAGTAGTAGTAGTAGTAGTATCAAGGGAAGCTCATTAAGAATCTGGGTCAGTTGTTGTAGGAACAGTATGCATATTGATTTTTAAAAGATAGCAAACACTTTATATCACATCAGAAGTAGAAAAGTGTATAGTGATGTGAGGGTTGCAAATTAGCTGCATTCCTCTTTCACAGAGTATTTTCAAGGATAAGTCCTTGGGAGTTATCCTTTCTTTTACTCTGACAGAAAAAGCCAGGGAGAAAAGTAAAGCCACAGAGCAGGGAAGTACAAAGAAGCCTCCTGGGAGTCAGACATCTTAGTGGAGGTGCCAGGCACTCAGGCAAAAAGGAGAAAAGTCCAATATGTTTTTGGAGGCATAGTGCCTCCTTTGGCACCTATTCTGCACAGTACCATACTTCTCCCTTCTCGCTGTTCCCCCTGCAAGGTTTAGAGACCCATGTGGCTGCTTGGATTTGAAAAAGGTCTGAAGAGGACATGCTGCAGGGCCCAGTATAAAATGGAAAAAATGTCCTGAATGGAAGACTGGAATTAGTGTAAAAAAGTCATCTAATTTGGAAGTTTCCCCAAAATATGGAACTGTGTGCTGGCATCATTTACTCTCTAGGAAAATGGCACTACTAAATGGAAGACAGCAGTAGTCAACTGCTGGCTCTCATGCTATTGTTTCATGGGAGGATTTTCTGTTCCAGCCTGGAAGGATAAATGAATCTACATTATACATTTTTTAGGAATTTATCTCTAACATAATTTCCGTGTATAAAAAAAATAAACAAGAGGCTTTTAAGTACATTACGTCAAAAATGGGCATGCAGTGGATTAAAGTATTTATGGTTAAGAGGGCAGCCTAAAACTGTTGAAGGCAGCTAAGTCAAAAGCCTGATAGCAGACCAACGCTTGCTGACTGTCAGTTCAATGGGAAACACCCTTGTGGAAAAACAAAACAGAACAAAATTTCACCACAGCATTCACCAACAGGCTCTTTGGCACATTTTGAAGCATGGTCTGGTCAATACTGCTTGAGGCTGTATGTACTGTGGAGAGATTTCAGTACTACAAACAGAAATCTGAACCAGAACTTTATTGGACACTACAGTAGCAGTCAGATAGATTGAACCAATCATGACAGGCAAAGGTATCTGGGGAAGGCAAGCCCTGGAAACAAGTAAGGACTAAAATGGACTGCATCATTTTCAGGAACTGGCAACATCAGCTGGCTATGTACAGCACAGAGAAAGAGCGCAGTATGGTTAAAGGCATCCTCATCTCTGCCACCTCTCTGGTGTAGAAAGGGACCAAAGACAATACTGACTGATAAACTGTGCAAGGAGTTGTGCCAAAATCAATGACCACCTGAGCCTGCTGTTCTGAAAGACTGACTCTGGGAAGCAATCCCAATGGCTGGGATTTGAGAATCAAATAAATGTCAATGGGCAATGTTTCCCAAAAGGGGTAAAATAAAATGTGTGTGTTAATATGCTGAGTTAGACAATGAGAGTTTTAGAGATTTTTTAAACATATATTATTTAAGAGTGGACCAATGTTTAGAAGAAAGTGTTCATGCGACGTTTTATACATTACAAGCTCCTAATATGGATGCTATTGGCACCTTTGGGATTAGCATTTCAAGGATTTTTAAATGGAAAGAAGGAACATGGGGAAGTGTAACAGTCCTCCTTACAGCCATTTGGTGTGAAATTATTTCCCTTTTGTTAATTTTCCGATACATTTGACTTGAACATTGTGATTTGCCATCTGCCCCTGCATAACATGTCCGCTTGTTAATGTCTCTAAATAGTTACATTTCCCACAGGTTCTCATTCCAGACAGCTTTCGAAGTGCAGAATCAGAGCTTACTTAAAAGTAAGCTCCAGTGGGAGAAAAGATAGCAGAAATTGTCACATGACAAAAAAGTAAGTTCTGAGAGACAGAATAAATTAGTTTTTTCTTTTCCAGCTAAATTATACTCTTTCTTTGCAAAATATGATAAGGCAAATAACTGTATATAAAAGCTGCTTTATGTCATACAGCCCTGTTTCCTCTCTGACATCTGACCCTTTGAGTAAGAACAAATGCTGCAGAAAATAATCAAGTCTGCTCAGTGTAGCCACAAGAGGAGATGAGAAAGCCACTGAAAAATTATAGTGTTTTTACACTTCAGAAGTTCAGACTAAAGGTGATATGAACAACAAATGTATATTATTTGTGGGATGGATTTGCATGATGCTTTTATGGTGAATTTGAATAGAGTATCGCAGCACTTCTTGTCTGCTTGTGCTAAATTGAAAGCTAGTAGTATTTAAGCAGTACTGTATTTCTATAACATAAATAGCTGCAGTTACTAACATATAATTTTCTAGTGCATAATCTACTTATAAAATATAATTTTTCAATTTCTTTGTAAATTGTAATTTCAGATGAATTACTCTATGAGTAAAAAAAACAACACATTTCAGTGTATTTATTAATTTTTTAATAAAGATGTTATATATCTTAACATGATCTCTAAAAACTATCATTTTCAGAACTTTTGTTTCTAAAATTCTTTGCATGTGGAAGAACTGTGTTTCACAAGTATTCTATTGAAATATGGTTGATAGCTGCAGAGAACTGTGGGTTTTATAATCCCTCTCAACACTGTTTAAGGAATGTGCTTACCTGACTCGTTAGCCAGTTGACACTCATCTAATCCTTATGTAGGGAAATTCTCCAAAAACCGTTTTGTTCATGCTCCAGAGCACCTCCTTCTTTCCTAATTGGCAGTAAGAAGAGCCAAGATTACTAACTGTGAAGTTACTGTTAATAATTCCTTTTGTAACTTAATTTTTATGTGAGTTGCTGCTTACTTCCTTTGTTGCCTGTCACTCAAACAGAAAAGCTAAGACAGCATTAAGGAGAAATACAATATACTTTTACTTTTGACCTGATCATAGTCCCACTGCTGGTACCTGTGTTGCTTATAGAGAGAAGATACTGGATTACATGGTCCAACATATGATTTTTCTGGTTTTGTTAAGCTTTTTTTTTTTTCTTTCAGACCAGGCATTCTATAATCTATTTTTAATACATTTTCAAGAAAATAGTTTTAAATAGAGAAAACTGTTTGTTAGCCAATATTTATTTATGTGATACAATCCTGCTAATTTGAGCACTTAAATGAAATGTTTTTGCTGATGTATTTCTGACACAACACCAGTATCATTCTTTTATCCATTAATACATTTTTACACTTTATCCATTAATACACTTTTATCCATTTTAATACAAATTGCTCTTGATCTCTTTGAGTTTTTAGTCAGTGTCTCCAGGACTGTACATTACAATAGAAGGCATTAGAAAAAGAACGAGGATCTTTCAAACATTTCCCCTCTTTATTTTCTGTTACCTCTGAAATTCTGAGCCCTTCTAGATGACTTTTCTCCCAGAATTAGAAGATATGTGTTTGTTACACAGTAATGCTTCAATGTTTGTGATATTCATAATTAAACACTTACTTATTTAGTGCCATGTTTATGGTATCAGAAAGGTATAAGATGTAGTGGGATGTTTTCTGTGATTATATGTAACCAACATTTGGGATACTTCTACATCATGGCTAAGAACTTAAAAGGACACAACTTCATATTGTTTTTTGTTTATTATTTGTTTAGCGTTACTTAATGCAATCAACAGGACGTTGTTAACTTTTTTATTTTCTGTAGTATATTCTTCCTACATGATATTGGACTGCTGGATTTTTTTACAGCAAAAACTAACAGAAAAATATTTCCAAAGTGTGGGAGTTATCACTTTAAATTTAGAAACAACAGAGACTCAAAGGCATTTGCCATGTCTGAAATGATCTGTAGCCAGAGAAAATGAGAATTTTAAACACAAAATCTGCAACCTGTTGCTGAAATGAATATTTCCCTGGAAGTGCTATCATCTGGGCTTTTAAGGGGCCAGGATGAACTAGTCAGAGCCAAGAACAGAAGAAAATTGTGTAGGTTGTGAAGAGATATACTGGCTGCAATTTGTTTATGGAGAAGGGAGTTTGGTAGCTTTCCCAAATACTTGTTTTGATTTCTGATGACTACAGTTGTTTTTTTTCCATGAAAGCTGTTAGTAGGTGAAACGGTCAATTTCCTTTCTCTGACATTCTCTAAAAATAATTTCCTTGTCCTGTGCCTACTGAACAGGTTCTGCACAGTTACACCAGAAATCTTTTCGGTGTTACTTGTGTCTACATTTTGTCTTTGCCTTGAGTTTGGCCTTTTGATCTCCTCTCAAGTTTCTCATTTCAGCTGTCATCATCACAGAATCACTGAGAGATAACCACTTCTATGAGAACAGCAACTTGATCCAACTCATGTTCTATGAGAACAGCAAGTTGATCCAACACATTTTCTGAACATGTTAGTTAAGCATATCCACTCATTTTGACTAGCCATTGGTTCAGAAATCTCCTAGAGGAAAATCATTCAGGGTAGGTGGATATGCAGTTCCCAGAGGATAACATGTTATGACCACAGGCACCATCATCATTTCACTCCATCTTGTTCTGGGTCCTAAGTCCAGCTAGCAGAATACAATGGTGGTACCAAAGATCAGCACCAACAGTTCTGCCAGATTTGAAATATCACCAGTCTTTTCTCTTCTAGAACAGGCCAACCTTCATATTTGTCTGCAGATATATTGGATTAGAAGCACATTCTCTTCTGACTCTGCTTATCTTAATGCTGCTGTCTTCAATGTCTGTAGTGTACCGCACACAGACATAGAGTATACTTAGAAAATTCTATGCTTGGTAAATGACATATTTCTCACTTTGCAGTTTTGGGGCATTTTGTATGAAACATGAGACTCAGTTCTAAAAGGCAAGTGGAAAAAGATGTCAGCTTAAGAGGTTTTTTGCCAAAAAAAAAAAAGAAAACCTCTAAATGGTGCTGAAAGCTGAGAATGCTTAAAATGTCATTGTTTCTAATAAAAGATGGAAATTTTATCTGTAGCTCAAAATGTTTCCAGTATCTTTGTTGTTGACTCATGCTGTATTACAGTCCAGCAGTACTTTTTTTAAAAATAGTCATATATTTTTTGGAGTATAAGAGTAGTTATATCTTAAATTCCTCTAAATGATATGGCTTAAGTTATTGGAATAAAACTGCATATTCTGCCTTTATATCCAGCTATCTCTTGCTCTTATAAGAAGCTGCTGGTTTTTTGAGAAATTACATGACAGGCTTTGTTGTTGTTCTAAATGGAGAAGTTTAATAATGCTAACATGAGTATTTAATGTGCAAATAGTTTATATTGTACAAATATACGTTACTAGCTGTTCGCCATGATCTAAACAGAGCTCTAGCAGTCTATAAACCTATGCATGTCACAATGGCATTGTCACATCCACAGCTCTATCAGAAGATTGTAGTAAAACCATGCATCCCTACACATTTTTTTTGTATGCATATATGCAGTACAGAACACATCACTACTGTATAGTTTCATACACTAAAGAGACAGGACAGTGGACTCAGATAAAGTTGTAGTTGATAAAATCTAATATAATTTCATTTTTTATGTAATATTAGATGGTCAATCAGTGAAATTTACAGTGAATCCTTATTATATCTATAACTTTCACCACTGTTTTTATTTTGTTTGTTTTTTTTTTGTTTTTATTTAGTTTTACTTGTTTAGATTCATTCATTTTTCATACTTATCTTAGTACATTTATATTTGCCTTTCTTGGCTATGCTACTTCTTGTTAGGGAAAATATATATATATTGGCAGAGGAAGGCTCAATTTTAATGAAGCTCCCAATTCTGCCCACTACACCAGAACACAGTAAAGTATGTGGAGTATGGAAAATGCAGGGAGATGCCAGTATTTTTACTTAGGACTAGATTCAGCTGTTACTCAACTTTTGTTGAATATCAAATTACAGTAAACACCCCAGCTACTGACAGCTCATCTTATACATGCCCTTGGTGGTTGATAGTGTTATAATTGCTCCAGGATGCACAGCATTGTGATGTTCTCATGTTTGCTTGTTATTTTAACCCCTTGTCCATACTTTTCGAAGGAGGCCTTGCACAAGGTAAGAGAAATGTACGTTCTGTCTCAGGTAAAGTAACCTTTATCCTGTGGTAAAGCTCTCACTCTAGCCATGAATACTAAATTCCTGCTTCACATGCTTGAGATCTTTAAAAATGTTATGTTAGTTCTGTTGCCTAAACAAGCAGCCTAAACAGAGTCACTGTTTACTATAAAATCATACGTACAGAAAAAAAAAAAAGTGTTCATTGTATTGACTGCAAAACCTTGCAGTTAAAAATATTCTTGGGCATTTGCTGCTGCTTTAAGCAATATCACATGAAATGCGGGGTGCAGGTGCATCACTTCTCTTAGTATTTGTTTCCTTTACCTATCTGTAATACTAAAATTTTCAGTCATTGTCTGCTGAACCGTTGTCATTTTGTCCATTAAGAATTAGTGATGAGGCAGGATGAGACACTACTCTGCTTCAGATGACTTAAAATTTTGCTACTCTGGTATTTTTTTACAGTAATCACCAACGGAAATCAAGTAACGTGAAATACCTCTTATTACCGAATAGGAAGGCCAATCAGCACAAATAGGTTATATCTAAAATTGTGCAGATGTAGTGTAATCTGTTAATCTCTTTTGTAGTGCTTTTCATCATTTTATCTGCTAATAAAATTAGATTATTTTATTTTCCAATTTAACATAATCAAGTACTTGAGCCATACTATTTGCAGAATTTGAACTTTAACTGCCATGTGGCATACTTAGACATTCAGAGCCCTATGATTTCTGTTTAATTCATGTCTCTATTTCTCTTTAAATGCTTGAGAGATATGTGTTTACATAAAAATTAATTACTGCCTGGAAACAAATACTGTTCATCACAGGAGAAAAGTTGAGGGTTCATTTTTTAACTTGATGTTTGCTTTAACAGTAAGTGAAGATAGAATAATTGTTTTTAATATTCTAAGTACTGTCTTCCTCAGTGGTCTTCTTGCACCTTCTTCAGTGTTTATTCATCAATCATTTATTTGGTGAATAAAAAAAATGATCCTTGAACTATATAAAATTTAACAATATTCCAGAGTTCAATATTTCTGGAACATTCTGCATACCCTTTTCATAGATTACCTGGTAAGCGAATGGTATTATCCTACAATATTGAAGAATTTGTCAGACAAGCACTGCATTAGATTGGTGAAGTTTTTCTGATTAAAATCAGATGCCCAAATCCATCTCAACATTCTTCATGGAGTGAAATAGTGGTTTGATTGTAGGAGAATCTCAATATTCTTGAACTAAGTTGTATTTGAAATCACAATTTATTGCTTAAAATTCAAAAGTATACTTTTTCATTTATTACTGTGTCCAGTTGAGTTCTGTATCCATTTTTCGGCTCCTCAGTTCAAGAAAGATGGGGTGCTGGAGACAATCCAGCACAGGGCCACAGAGATGATGGGAGCATCTCCCTCCCAGGAAAGGCTGATAGACCTGGGTCTGCTCAGCCTGGAGGAGACTGAAGGGGATCACATCAATGCTGATGGAAATCTAAAGTGTAGGAGTAAAGAGGACGGAGCCAGGCTCTTTTCAGTGTTGTGCAGTGGTAGAACAAGGGGCAGTGGGCACAAACTGGAACACAGGAAGTTCCATGCAAACATGAGGAAGAACGTCTTTACTGTAAGGAAGACAGAGCACTGGAGAAGGCTGCCCAGAAATGTTCTGTAGTCTTCTTCTCTGGAGATACTCAGAACCCTCCTGGCCGCCTTCCTGTGTGACCTAATGTGGGGAACCTGCTTAAGCAGTAGGCTTCATAAATTCAAAGATTTAAAGTATTTAATGACAACATTTAGTTATAAACAATCCTATAAAAATTTCCTGATATTGAATTTTAGCTACTTTTTTTTCCTTTTCTAAAATTTTTACAAAAAAAAAAAAAAGTAATATAGGAAAATCAACTGAATAGGAGACAAAGTTCTGAGGTGGAAACTTTGATTAAAATGATGTGATTATTTTACAATACACACTACAGAAACGGGCAGTATACCCTTGATATTCATAGAAATGAAGCTCTGTCGGAAAAAAAGAAATGCATTTTATTAGATGACTGCATTTTTTTTTCTGTAGATGAGCAAAGTTTGAGCATGGTCCTCCACGATGAGATGAAAGGATTCTAAGTTTGAAGACTTACATAATTTTTCTGCAAGTATCTACCTTTGAGTGAAAAGATTGTAACTTTCCTTATATCCTTTCTTAGTTTTTCATTAGTCTCTGTTTTTTAACTAATCAGTCTGTTTCAGTTTAGAGCTAATTCATACCTAGTTCATTTATTGATAATTATTAAGGTACTCAGACATTAATTACTCAATTTTAGCAGAAGATGTAAGTGGTAATATTCTAAAGGCAGGTTGAAGGGGGGAAGTGCAAGTGAACAGAAGTTTGGCCACTGGAACCAAAGTCAGATTCTGAGTATGAATTCTCTATCTGAAAGGATGTGCCCAGTGTGTTCATGAGAATACATCTGAGGAACATTACAATATTTAGTCTAGTTAAGTGATGGAAACATTTTTAATTGGTTCATAGGTTTAGCCTTTGCTTAAACACAAACATTTGAGAAGGTAGTATCTTAATACTGAAGATAAATTTGATCCTTTTGATGCTTTTAATTTCATCAACGGTTGTATCTCTAGTCAATATTTGCTTTTGTTTCTCAGTGACCATTACTCAGGCAGCCAGCTTGTCTGTTACAGTATTAGTCATGGGAATTCACTAACAGTGGATAACACTGTTGTATTGACAGTAATCCTCCTTAATTCCAGCATTCAGAGAGAAAATATGACTACATTTGAGCAGTTAGTAACTACGGTTGTAATAGATTTAATTTTGCATTTAAAATTGATAATATCTAATAAACTATATTTAGCATCACGAGCATACTATAATCTTCAAACTAAAGGTGAAAGATAATGTCTAAATCCCTAAATTTAATATCATCTTCTCTTCATAAACAAAAGATGTCAGAACAATAATTTTTATCAATATTGAATCCTAACACAACTTGGGAGTGCTAGAAAGCAAATGGATTACACTTTGAAAAGTAATATTGAGAGCTGCTTAGCTCTTGCCTTGGAATTTGAAATGTTTTCCTCTGAAGGCGTTTCAGTTTGCTGTCTCCACGTCAGGAGGAATTTCTTAGAGATATGTGTGGTAATGGTATGGAGAAGCAAACTAGGAAAATTTCGTTAAGAGTAAAATGCGGTATTCTTACAAGAAAACAAGCAAAATAAAAATGTATTCTTAGCATTTCAAAATATCACAGATAATCTTCATTATGGAATAACAAAAGCCAGTATTTATCTCAGGTGAATTTTGCATGATTCCTGGGATATTGTGCATAGTGCAAAAAATGGAAATGGCATTGGCCATTTCCTGATGTCTGGATCTAGCATGTTTCCACAGGAAGAACAATAGAACAACCCCAGACATCTGAGTTAGGAACTGAGCAAACAGGGAGGCAAAAGAGGCTTAGAGAAGGCGATAAAATAAAACACTGTGGATAAGGATTCGTTATGGATGGATGAATGTTCTAAATAATTTTAGCTGTGAACAGATTCCATTCCCATCTGAGACTGATGGTAATAGTTCTCCCTCTAAATAAAAAATGGAGAAGTGCATTTGCTTCTAGCTTCAGCAAATGAAATCTGCAAATAAGCTGATACTGCACTGCCCAGAATTCTTTTTTTCTTTCTAGCTTTGTATTGTTATTTAGCTTTAAAGTCTTTTACTTTTTTTCCCCTGCAGAAAGGAACTTCTGCATTATTAGATTTTATGTTTTAAAAATAAGTGCACCAGTTTTTATTTATAGCAAGGCATTAGTAGGACTTTTCATGCAATTCCTATCAGAATTTTTTCAGTCTAGGCTGTTTGCTTAAAACTACATACAACTCTGTTTCAAGAGAATGTGGCATGTAGTATCCATAGTAACTCCATGGCTTCATACAAAAGATTACAGAGAAAAACATAATTATCTTTCTCAATGGAATGCTGAGATGATTTATGAAAGGCTTACAAAATATACTGTCCAAGAGGGATATTTTCCTTTAACATCTAAACCTATTAAAATTGTAAAACAGTTGTTATGACATGAATGTAATTTTTTTCCAAATATTTATACAAGCAATTTAATTTTGAGTAGAATAATGTCATGGCTGAAATTTAGGCTATCCAAAAATCTTTTTTCTTCACCCAAAGAGCAATTTTCACATAGCTGAGATGCTGCGTACAAATGGGTCTTGCAAAGCTCAAAAAAAATGATGGTGTCAGAAAATTTTCGTGATCCAGTGAGTTTAGCCTATATTTAGACATAATTAATTATCAGGATCCACTTCTTTACTGTGCAGGTAAAGCAGTGAGCACATGGAGCTCTGGCATAGACTGCCCAGAGGTGGTGGAGTCTCCTTGGAGATCTGCAGAAGCAGTGTGGATGAGGGACTGGGTAGCCTGCTCTGGGTGTCCCTGCTGGAGCAGGGGTGGGATCAGGTGGGCCCAGAGTTCCCATTCCATCTCTGCAGATCTGGAATTCTGTAATAAGATGGGCGTATAAAGATGTGTGTTACTCCACTGCCTGCTTCACTCTCTGTCACAGTTTAATGTGGCTAATTTGAGCTGGGAAGAAAGACATGGAATTGTTATACTGTATAACTTTTCATTTTGGAATCATGCTATAATTCTGTCGACAGTATCTGTGCCTCCTCCTCTCTAACTCCTTTTCTAGCCTTTATATTCACAGACTACTTATTCTTTTTCATTGCTTACTATGTTAGGCTTTGAGTGTTTGGTTTTTTTCCTGACACAGGTAGATAGTAGAACCTTAATTCAGGTGTATTTACGTAAGAATATAATCCATTGTAATTTCGAAAAATGGTCATATAGCTTCATGAACGGAAAACACAGCAACATAAATGTGCAGTGAGAATAGAAAACAAAACAACAGAGAACTGCTGAGATGCATGCTAGAGAGTCTTTTACTTACCACTTACCACAGTTTTTCATAGTGTAGACAGCAGTACTTAAATTTTACACAAAAATTAGCAGGGCTTGAAAAATAGTGAGACACACAATACAGAGATTTTCAGAATAGGCAATAAAGTGTTATCTCTATCTGGAATGCAATATAAATGTTCTGTCTCAGAAATGGACTTGTTTTGCACTACTGGATTGATACTCAGATTTTATTTTTTTCATCTTGCAAATTCAGATTTACCTTCCAAAAGCAGTGCAAGAGAAAGAAAATATATCTTTAAAACTCTATTTATCTCAGTGCCATCTATTATAGAAATGACACGACTGTCATGTTATTTAAAGGAAATTCATGTATAATGTTCAGACATAAGATGCATATTGCAAAAGTTATGTTCACAACACAGGAAAGTTCTAAAGATGTTTAGACTTAAAAGCTGAAGCACAGATTTCTCTGGGATGCAGTTTCCTATTCTTCCAGACTGCTTTGTCTTTCAGCCATCAGCTTAGTATTCCAACTCTTTCTTGCAGCACTACATCCGAGCCACCAGGGAATGCACGTGATGCTTGAGATGCACTGCAGCTGTCTTGCTGAGGCTGGCAGATAGCTGCAGAGTTACAACTTTACAAAATGCTGCAAGGTGCCCTGAGGTAAAGCACTCACCTGCACCCTTCCTTTTTAAACAGCTTCCACAGATATTTCTTTGCAACCACTCCCCAGCAAACATCCTCCTTTGCACAGGATTTGTGGTAGTGTTTACATTTGTGTTGTGCACGTGTGATCTGTGTAGGCTAAATAATTGCAGTACCCTTAATGTATGCCCAGTGCACCCTTGATATCTGAAACAAGAAGTTGTAGTTTTCTTAATGGTAAGCACAGAATCTACATAAAATATGGACTGTCATGCCAGGATAGCTGATAAAATCATCCACTGACTGCATTCTGTTGTGCTGATGTTGACTTATAAATGTATTGCTACACAAATAGATCTTATTATCCTTTATGTATACTCCAGCAACAAAATGTGGGGGCAGTCTAGAACTCCCCAACTTCAGACCTTTGTTGTTGTGATCTAGTTTGAGATGACTGTTAAAATATCGATGATTAAAGTGTATTTTAGACTTCTCAGAGGCTGTAAAGAAAATCATTAGTTTTGATTCAGCTCTGTTGCTTTCACCATCACTGTCCATGTATCATGAACTTGCTTGTTTCTTTCATGAATATTCCTCCCTCTGTGTTATCCATGAGCAGTATATCTTGCACCGGTCTTGGTTTAAACAATAAACCTAATGAGGTTCTAGTCTTCAGTGGGTGCAAACGCCAGAAGTCATTATAGAGGCACTCTGTGGCTGTTCCTATTACTGAATCATTAAATTATGTAGTCATTCCTTACCCTTTCTAGACCCTCAGGGAAATTTACCATAGCACACCTCCCTGGGAAAAGACAGTGCAGAGCTCTGTTCTCTAGACATGGTTTTGTCATAAATACTCTGAAAAACTGCAGTTCAGAACTCCCAGCCCACACTTGGAGTCAGTCATTCAGGTTTTGGGACCAGGATCTTCTGTGGCTTTGACATCATCAATTAGTATCTGCTCTGAATGGCACCCACAAAGGTCTACATTTGTATCAGATTCTCTGTTTCACCAGAAAGCTAAGCAAAGATTAATGATTGACTTGAGGAATTTTTTTTGTAACACTGTAATGAAATAATCCTTTATAAAAGTTTTTTTTGTCATATCTTCTCCTGTCCATACCTTTAGTCATCCATGTGTTTGTGAACAGTTTTGTAATTGGGGAAATAAAAGTTGCACAGAGCTTAACATCTGAACAACCTAGCTATATGCCTAGATATATTCTGAAACATGAAAGCCCTTGTTAATTGATATTTCTATTGAGTTTTTACTTACCTTACCTGTTTTTCAGAGAAACTGAGGTGTTTCAAGAGCCGCCAGGGTGACATTGCTTCAGTCAGCCTTTTAGCCATGGTAGTCTATCTCCAAAGCAAAGAAAGTTAAATATATCAATTATTAATTACTTTCAGGTAGATTCTTTAAAAATTTAAAGGATATATAGGCAGTCTAGACCTGACAAACAAGAAATGGCTTTCAAACAAAATGCCAGCTGAACTAGACACAGACTACAAATGGAGAAATAGGATTTTACTTATGTGAAGGAAGTTCAAGGCAGAGTTTCTATTTATTCCAATTTGCCAGAAGAAATTATATTTCTATATGAAGTCTGTATACATGTGTACAAAAGACATCTTTTAAACAAATGAAATGAGTCATTCCTGCATAATAAAGCTGTGTTTAAAGCTACATTGTGAAGTCCTCTTAGCTTCCTCTATCAAAGTAAAAATTGAGATTATAAAATCCACCAATGCAATATTTTTCCTCCTAATTTTCACTCAGAGCATGGTGACGCACTGGAACAGGTTGCCCAAGGAGGTTGTGGATGCCCCGTCCCTGGAGGCATTCAAGGCCAGGCTGGATGTGGCTCTGGGCAGCCTGGTCTAGTGGTTGGTGATGCTGCCCACAGCAGGGGGGTTGAAACTTGATGGTCTTTGAGGTACTTTTCAACCCAGGCCATTCTATGATTCTATGATTCTGTGATTCTATGATTCTATGAAGTTACATTGAGGATCTAAGATATTTCTCTAATATTGCTATTAGATATGCTACAGGTTGCATAAGCCCAAGAAATCAGGAGAGAATGAGAACAGAAATACTCTGAGAGTTCAGTTTTGTGTTGGTGTTCCTGAGTCATTGTATTCTCTTCTGTCTAGGGACATAAAAAGGAGACTTCAACCAGGATTCTATTAAGGTGCAATGCAAATTCATATTCTGTTACTAAGCACAAATGAAAATAGGAGAACAACTGATCCTACTAGCATCTCTTTGCTCTACATTTGTGACATAATGTGCCACAAGCTGGATAGATTTTTAACAAAGAATTAAGAAAACATTCCTATTACATCTTTCAGAAGGCTAACTCAAAGGAAATGACTGAGTGGGGAAGATTACATATGAATTGTTGTTTTCCCTTTTAAAAAAATTCTTTTGATCCATTTATTTTGACAACCCTTGCTTGAGACCAAGGATATAAATACACAGGAAAGAGAGAAAATGTTCTGTTAATTGCAAATTTGGAGGTGAAGTAAGAAAATGGTACTGTACTGATTCAAGACACAGCATATTCTCAGTGGCACATTCTAAGTGATCCAGATTTCACAAATACAATTTCTATTGTATACATTTTCATAACCCAATGTAGATGACTTCAAATGTCAGTTTATTGTATGCTTAGTTTCCCTCTTTGCTTACTTGGGCATTGAGGTGTAGAACAAGAATATTTTTTTTAAAGAGCAGATGAATCAAATAAGCTTTTCTCATTCTTGCAAATGCAAATGCTAATTAATACTTTATAAGTCATATCCAGTGTACGTTGGTGTTTCTGGTGGCTTGGAAAATCCCATCACTCATACTTCATGTGTTTGCATGAGAGGATTCTAACGGGGAAAATCAGATTTTGCAGGCTCACACTTCAGTGTGCAACTGCACCTTCCAGGGTCAAGCTAACGGCCTGTGCACTTCTTACGGAGATGTTAAATGCCAGAGAACTGTGCAATCTTACAGGACTGCATGTGCGAAATAACAAGTTTTGTACTGGTGCAGCTGTGACTACCCAGCCCAATAACAACCAGTCCAAAAGGAAAAGAACATACTGGTCTGACGTACAGGATTGTGTAGGGGAATGGAATACTTCCTCGGTTCAGGTGCACTTGTTAGTTCCCACAAGTAACTTCTGTTTCTCCTCACCACCAAAGCTGTTATACGAGGAGGGAGCTGAGGAGAGCAAATGGAGACTTGTCCTGTGGCATCCTGCTCTGTGCAGTGTGATATGCTCATTTTTGTGCCATTGTGCAGTTTGCACTCACATACTCATATCCCCCAATTCTGTTTATTATCATTTATAAACTCATTATCTTTAATGACTTCAACATAGGATGAGATACTGCAATGTCTGAACAATGTTTGCCTTCCTAAAGCAGCAGTGCTCCTATCTTACTGCAAGACAGTCGCTGGTCTTGAGACTTAAAAATCTTTAAAGGTCTGTAACACAGGCTCAGAAGGCATTGTCAGCCACCTAACCCTGTCAGTGTCAATGCAAGTGCAGGACGTTTGGATGCCCAATGATTCAGATGCTGAGCAGGGCAAAGCAGTCTGTTAAAATAAGCAGTTCTGGACCTCTGATAGCAGAGGAATAGACTCAGTAACCTGAAAGAACCTTTCTGGTTCTGTGTGATATTCTCTTATTGTCAAGGCAGAGATTCCTTTCTGTAGCACATCGTAACAGCAGCTCTCTTTATGAAGTGGGAAAGAAATAGGAAGGTTGCTGCAAGGGGTGTGGCCATGGCTATATGGCACAGAAAAGGAAGGCTTCTCTTTAGTAGAAAAGTATAAAGCTTTTTTAGGTTTTATGGGTCACAGTCTTAAAGTCCATCCAGGTAGCAGCAGGAAACTTGCAGAGAACACAGAACAAAGATGGTATATGCTGTCTTCCAGAGACATAGTGCCAGCAAGAAATATTTCCATATTCTGCATTGTTTTAAGCTCCCTAGTAGATGCAGTCTGTTTTCAGAGGCTTCCAAGAGCTGTGATTTTATTATCAAATTTGGATGTGAATATTCATACAATAGTGTTTTTTTTGGGGCAACTCTCATAGTTTTGTTTTAGTTCTGATGTGTCTTTAGCTAATAATGAGAGATTTTACAGTATGTTTATTTTTAACAAGTCAGTGCTATGATAATTGTCTAGGTGTTTGGCTGAGGAGAGTGAGGCTTTATGCACAGAAATAGTTATGTTGTGCAACATGATGTCCATAAATTTTAACTCCCAAAAGAAATAGGGAATAGCATACAAATATTAGAACCTTGACTATTATCATGCTGACTCATAAAATTAAGATGCATTTCATAAACTTCCGGAGGGACCAAGACAAACTGAAAATGTACTTTTCTTCCAAAATGTGAATATAGAAAAAATTATAATTACAATATATAATTCTGAACTGTATTGCTCCTTGTAAGTCTTTTCCAATGTCTGTTGAAATCAAAGGGAATACTCCCCCAGCTTCAGAAAACTGTAGATTTGGCCTTTGGATTTTTTCTTTTCAGTTCTGTTCTGAAGTCATGTAATCAGCAGTGGAATGCAGGGTAAGATGCTGTAACTTATTCTTAATTGCATTAGAGTTTATTCAATAGAACTTCCATTACACAGTATTTCTTACTATTAGTAAGAAATGATGTGTAGTTTTTCACTGTTTCTTGAAGATTTGAATTTTAGTTGAAAATTATAAATGTTTGAGATTCTAAAAGTCAAGATAATATACACATTATGCATGATGTTTAATGTAAAGACATATCTGTGTGTATCATAGAATCATAAACTGGATTGGGTAGAACAGGAGCTTAAAGATCATTTACTTTAGATCCCCCTGCCATGGGCAAGAATACCTTCCATTAAACTAGGGTGTTTAAAGCTCCATCCAGCCTGGCCTTAAACACACACTTCTAAGGATGAGTATCCACAATTTCTCTGGGAATTCTGTTCCAGTGCCTCACCACTCTCATAGTGAAGGATTTCTTCCCTGTATCCAGTCTAGATCTACACTCTTTTAATTTAAAGTAATTACCCCTTGACTTACTCAGTGCATGACTTTGTAGAAAGTCCATCTCCAGCTTTCTTGTAGGCCTCCTTTGGTACTGGAAGACCATGACAAGGTCTCCTTAGAGCCTTCTTTTCTCCAGGCTGACCAACCCCAACTCTCTTCATTGGACAGATGTTCCAGCCCTCTGATCATCTTTGTGGCCCTTCTCTTGACCCTCATCAACAGGTCCATGTCTTACCCCAGTGACCCAAGAGCTGAACACAGTATTCCAGGTGGGGTCACATCACAGTAGAGTAGAGGGGCAGAATCACCTCCCTCTCCCTGCTGGCCACCTCTCTTTAATGCAGCCCGGGATGCAGCTGGCTTTCTGGGCTGCAGGTGCACACTGTTGTCTCATGTTGAGCTTCTCATCAACCAACAATCCCAATACTGCTCTCAATCCATTCTTTGTCCAACCTGTATTTGTGATTGAGTTTGCCTTGATTCAGGTGCAGGACCTTGCATTTGGCCTTGTTGAACTTCATGATGTTCATGCAGGCACACTTCTCAAGCTTTTAAGGTCCCTCTGGATGGAATCCCTTCACTCCAGTGTGTCAGCCACACCACCACAGTTTGATGTCATCCACAAACTTGCTGCAAGTGCACTCAAACCTACTGTCCCTGTCACCAACAAAGATGTTAAATAGCATCAGTCCCAATACTGACTCCTGAGGTGCACCACTTGTCACTGATCTTCACCTGAACGTTAAGCCACTGGCTTCAACTCTTTGAATGTGACCATCCATGATCATTTTGTTTTTCTTCAGAGGATATTTTTCACTTTTTGCTAAGCTCTTTCTTTCTTTCTTTTTTTTTTTTTAGATTCTTCACCGGATGTTATTCAACTTCACAAAAAGATTGCTCAGGTTCTTCCCTAACTGACCTCTTAGCCAAGTCATGGAAATTATATGTTTTCAGGGCAGTAGTTAAGTTTTATTGAAGCTGCTAAACTCCATTTTGCAGTGTGGTGCTGACACAAAGTGGCTAAATGAGTTCAGTGGGTGACTGGGCAATGTTCACAGAACCAAAACCACCTCCAGGGTTGGTAAAGATTTACAACCTCCCCCAAGCCCTGGAATCTGTGAATATGTGGGCATTAGGACACCAGTGCACCTCACCATTTGCCCTGTTCTTACACTCTTTCACAAGCAATGCTTTTAACAAATGATGGAGTCAGGATACTTTGGTCTGACTGCAATTCTTTTCTGATGTTCTTCATATTATGCGTGCAGCAGTGTGGTCTTCAGCCACTATGTAATTGAAATCTTTGATTTTGAAGAGAAATCCCACTTTTTAGTTTTCTACATTAAATTTGACGTGCTCTGTATTGCAGTAATACTGTGGTAATATTGTAGTGTTGTAGAGTTTGTAGAGTCCGTAGAGTCCGACTTCACACTGGCATTATTTAAACATACCCACTCAGGATATGGAATAGAAAGTTGACTGTTTAGCACATTCATAGTATTCTGATATTTTAAATAAACTCTAATTGTAAAAACGTTGCCATATTAATTTGTCGAGCATTTTGTCAAGGTAGAGTTGTGGGGAAAAACAAGGTGAGACATACAAGAAGAAATGAGAGAAAAAGGTGCCTAAAAGTGAAATTTCTCTGAAATTTCCAGGGTTGTCTGAAAGTTACAGTATGAGACTGTAGTGATGTAGAATTTGTATTGAGTACAAATGTAAAGCATGTGAGCAAACATTTTTACAGGTCTTACATGATTTTCATAAAAGTTAGGAAAAGTTATTGCAGTACATTCATATATTTTAGTTAATTTTTCTTAGTACTCAGATAAACAGACACTGCTTTACATTCCTCCAGTAGGAACCTTATCTATGTTCTACCTTCTTTCCTGAAATCTATTATGGTGCTATTCGCAAATAACAAGAGATAATAAAAATAAAATAAAAAAATAAAATAAACAAGAGAATAATGGGGAGAAATCCAAGCAGCAATACTGCAAAAAATAACAAAATACTCAGTTTTGCAACAAATACAGCTTCTCTACTGTTCTAAATTGATTGGTATGAAAAGTACAGTAATAAAAGGGTACAACCTTATTTTTTATCTGACAGTTTAAATCTTGCTTGCCTATCAAAATGAACTTTGACACTTTTTCTCACATTTGGTTATTGAATAGATCTTTAAGCAAAAAGTTTCACCAGGTTTCTGTTAGCATGCAATCTGATCTAATTCCTTCTTTGTAGTAAATTGTTTTTACATTTATCTTAAAAAGTTGGTAATCACAGAAAAGCAGTTATTGGAAGAGAGCAGACAAATGATATGACAAATATATGTCATGAATGAAGGAAGAAAATCCTGCTTCTTAGAAGTTTCTTAAGGTTTCCTGAATTTGGCCTTGAGTAATGCCATGCTCATGGCAAGATTTTCTAAAACTTGCTGTTACGCAACTTACAAATCAAATTAATTCCATTGGCCACTGTTACTTTACTGTAACACTCATGTTCAGAATGTTTTTACTGCTTCAGTCTCCTGGTATGGGGGCCATGGTTTCCTGTTGTTTGTATAGTTTGTATAGTTGTAATCTAAAGTTCCATCAAATAGTGGAAGAGAAGGAGCTGGGAAATATTTGCCTCTGTAGGCAAAAAATGTTCAAGCTTCTTTCATTTTTGTTCTTTTACATCAGAATACTGGTGGCATTGTTTTCTTTTGTTTTGCTTTAATTTTTACTTAAATGTTGATATGGTTACAAATTTGCAAATGTTTTAAGGGCTGGCTGGTATGGCAGTCAAGTTTGCTTACAGTGAAAAGTTCATTTACAAAGGCTATCATATCACAGGAAAGAGCATTTTCTCCTATATCAGTCCAAAGGTCCATCTATCCATGCCGTTTCTCAGTCTCTGACACTGACCATCAAACATCATCCATTTGAGATGTACTATGATATTATATAGTAGAAAATGCCATTATGCTGTGAAGCCTTTTCCTTTCCTAATATATTCTAGTATCTGTTTTTTTATTTTTTTAATCTCTGCTGAGCACTGAGATGACATTTTAATCAAGCTACCTATTATATGCCTAAAAATCTCATTTGTAAGTGGTAAAAGCCACTTTTGAGACTATCATTATGTATATAAAATTAGTATTGAGGTTATTTGTATGCATTACTTATTGTACCTGAAAGTTCATCATTTTCCTCAGAAATATCAGTCTTTAAAGGTCTTTCCACCTTTCTTCATGTTAAGGTATCATCTTTAATTTTGTTGCCTAATATCAAATATAAAAAAACCTTTGTCACTCACCAGTTTATTTATCTTTTTCTTTCCTTCTTTTTTTTTGTCGTTGTTTGTTTTTGTTTATTGTGGTGGTGGTTTTGTTTGTTTTTTTAGAACATTTATGATTCTAATGAATAATGAACCGACTGTATTTGTGTGACTCCCAGTCTTTTTCTAGTGCAAGAACCTGCCCTTCAGCTCAGTTCTGTTTCCAGTAGCTTAACCACTAGTTTCCCACTTAAGCTTTTGTGTCTTAAGGAATTTTTAACTTGAAAACTCTCTCAAGTGACTTCTGATATTGCCAGCTGTATCAATCTTACCTTCTTTGTCTATGTGCATATCAGATATTCCGAAGGACTCTTGTGTTTATGAGAAATGGCTTTCCTACAGAAACCTGTCATTTTTTAAATTTTATTTTATTTTATTTTATTATTTTTTTTTTTTTGGCATCTACTTCTGATGACTGTTCTAGAGTAGTTTGGCTCACATATATTTGAGACTTTCTGGCCTTCTTTTTTTCCCCAGAATCTCCTCTAAAATCCTTTATAAGTTTTGCCATCACAGTTCATACTTTCCCATTTTCTGGTCCCATGCAGTTTTAAGCTACCTGAACTTAAGTTGAATGCAGTATGTCCCTAGCGATATATTACTGTTCATTCTGTCAGTGTGTTTTATATTCCATTTGACTTCACTCTAAGGCAGAGGGAGCTCCTTAAGAAGGATGCCAACCTAAGAAACCTGTTTGTGCTCTACATGGTGAACACAGCCATCAAAAATTTATGTAATTTCTCTTATGACCTTATCTTCTCTGGGAGATCTCTAATGTTCTGTCAGTCGTCTTCTCACCATACAAACTCTTTGGCAGTATTCCTGCTCCTTACTGTGTTTAAATATGCATATATATGTTTATGCCCTTTGCAAGCTGCTTTGCAAATTATCTGTTTGCTTTCGTGTGTTTTGAACCTGCCAGAGTTTATAACCCTCTTTATTATCCTTCTTTAAACAAGGCTTCGGCTCTTTAAAGATGCCTTCTTACTTGTAATATCTTCTTTTATCCTGCACTGCCAACTGACTTCTTGTCATTGAAAACCCATTTTTGACAGGTGCTATGAATTTGATGCCAAGGTGCCAATAAATGCTTTCTGCCCTCAAATATTTTTCTCTATCAGCTGTTCTTTCTTTTTAGAGATAAGTATTTCTTGGCTTCTGTGGCTTGTGCAAGAAGGTTGAATCAAAGTGTACTGCTGGTATCTTTGGAAAAGTTTTCATTAGCAATGGTTTTAAGGTGCTGTGCACCACTCAGGAGAAAGCTGGGGGTTTTCCTGTTTTTTTTTTGGTTTGGGTATGAAAGAGGAGGCATTACTTTTGAAGCAACCCTTGCATATTACTATTTGAACATGTCTTCAGTAGTATCTTTTTAGTGTTCAATAGTTTAAATACTGAAATATATGTATATATATTTCATTTAAGTCATGTAAGTTGCAGAGAGGCAGCACAGATAAGGACTTGGAAAATATCACTGTGAAAATGGTGAAGGCCACAGCACTCATTCTGCTGGTTCCATGTTTTCTGTTTCCCACACAGCATGTAGACTCTGGAGTGTGACTTTGCTCTGTGTGTTCCCATCCTTGTGCATAGCAGTACAGCAAAACTACTTCAGCTGTTGTCACTGATTTACCACATAAGGATATCGTCTACTGTTGCCAATGATTAATTCTGGTTAATATAAGAATCCTGCGCCTATACTTGTCCACAGATTTCTTAGCTAATAAGATCTTGCCTGAATATAACTGAAAAATAAAATGGGGGTGGGAACGTTGCTTGCAGGATTATAGTAGGTGAAGGCATTTTATGAGTGGGTACATGCTGCAAACAGAAATATCTGGACTACGCAGGCAATATCCACAAGAGTTCTCTGGTAGCTAAACATGGGCTGTACTAATGCAGAGAGTTCTGCTGACTTGAGGTCCAACTCCCATAACAGGAGCAGTATATAGCTCTCAAGGAGTGGTGGAATAAAAGATAATCATTCCAATACATTAGCTCTTAGGCAGCTATTGCAGTATAAAGGCCTTTTTCTTGCTTGTTTAAAAACATAAACAAGCATGTATTAGGAAAAAAACCCCACTTTTTTAAATTTAAAAATACGGTGCTCAGTGAGAAGTTGAGAATAGCAAACAGAAGAAGCTTCTCAATGATAATAGGTTGCTCCAAAAGTAATGACTCCTGCTTATAAGCTTTGTTCAATTACTGGAAGCTGCAGTGAGGTCCCCCCTGGAGCCTTCTCTTTTCCACGCCCAACTACCTCAACCTTTCTTCATAGAACAGCGCTCCAGCCCTCTGATCATCTTCATGTCCCTCCTCTGGACCTGTTCCAACAGCTCCACATCCTCCCTGTGCTGGGGGCCACAGGCCTGGATGCAATACTCCAGGTAGGGCTTCAAAAGGCCAGAGCATGGGGGGACAATCCCCTCTCCTGCCCTGCTGGCCACCCTTCTTCTGATGCAGCCCAGGATACTGTTGTCCACCTGGGCTTCAGGTGCACACTGCTGGCTCATGTCCAGCTTTTCATCCATCACAACCTCCAACTCCTTCTCTTACATTTGGTCTTTTTAAACCTCATTAGTTTCACATGGACTCACTTCTCAGGCCTGTTGAGGTCCTTCTGGATGGCATCCCTTCCTTCTACTGTGTCAACTGCTTAATACCATTAATTGTCAGTTTTATTCATCAGTAAGAAATGATCAGGAAAATTCTGGAGCTTTCATGCTCTTCTTCATTACATTAAATGTCTCTTTCACCATGTGCTACCCCTGGACCAGTCAGCGAGAACCACCAATGGAAGAAGAATTAGCTAAAATCCCCTTCATAAAATGGGAAGAAGTCTCATGTTTTCATGATTCTCATTGGGAAGTTGTATGACATACAGCACAGCAAGGCATGAGCAATCCAGGAAGTTTCTGGAGTGCTTTGATGGCAACTTTGTGGCAAAAGCAATCAAGGAGCCAAAACGGGGAGGCAAGAAGGAACACTGCTCATTCTCCTGCTTACAAACAGGATAGATTTGTCAAGGTTACAAAGGACAGGGTCATGCATGACTGTAGGGATTGTGAGAAGGTGGAGTTCAGGATCTTGAGAGGAGGGGGCTGGGGGATCACAAACTAGGGCTTCAGGAGAAGAGACTTTGTCCTATTCAGGGACTTCCCTGGAAAAATCTTACGGGAAGCAGTTCTAAATGTTGGTACAAAACATTCATTTTCCACTCCTCTATCTACAATTATTTTAACAATAATTGCTTAATGAATGCATTTGTGTACGAAATTGTGCAGAATTCTACTGAGCATCACACTTGTGTGGCATGACATCGATTCTAGGTTTTGACACAGGTAAGTCATAACCATTGCTAGCTACACAAAAACAATGTGTCAGTTGTGCTGGTTTCTAAGTAGTATGTTTATTGGGTCACAAATTAATTTCCATAGAAAAACATCAAATATCAGTGAGATATATTGTTTAACTAGTCTGGATAAACCTACCATGTAAAACATCAGACATACAAGTTGAATGAGCATGTTCTGATTTTCTCCTCTAATATAATGCCTACCAAGCACCCTAGCACTGCAAAGTTTATTTACCACTTAGGATTACAACCAGAAATGACACATTTAAATATGGCTATGTTGCCTTTTCGGTGCCTTTTCTTATGCTTTTTATTATAGCCTCTTTAGAAAGAATAATATTTCCATTTTTAGGCACAGAGCATTTAGTGTAGTCAGGTTGGGGCAGGACAGGATACTAGGCTCTCAAGATCATGTTGATACACATGTATGAAGTAGCAATGGTCTCAAAACTTTAAATTAATATGCAGTATCTTTCTATGCTAAGCCAGTCACTGTAGGTCTTTGCGTTATACATCATGGAAGCTATTACTAATTTGCACATTACTGTCACAGAATTTTGGGAGATATTATTAAAGCTGGGATCTCTTAATTAAGAGATTTTATTTCTGCTGTACACTTCATGTTCTTCCTTGGAGAACTGAACAAAGCTGAATGCAGGCTTGAGTTTCTACTGTATTAGTCAAATTTTGTGGACTGTCAATAAATGATATTTCATTAAATAAAATGTAGGACTGGGCTGTAGAATCTATCACAGCAATATACCAAGAAAGAAAAAAAAATAAACTCAGTGAGAGTTTTATACACTTATGGTGATGTTTTGCTACAGAATCCTTCCCATTAAAGTAGTATTTTTGTCTAATTAAGGCTATCATAGTAATTAGTACTCTTAAATTGCACAAACTGTGACCACAAAAACTTATATGAGTGACTAAAATTGTGTTTGGCTTATACAAACACTTAGTCTTCAGGGTGCCCTAATAAAACTCAAAAAAAGGAAAAAAGCTGCCAAGCCACACTCAGGTTTTATATTGCACATCTTGGTCATTTTTCTAGATAAGAAGGAGCAGCCACAAAGTTGCTATTTCCCACCCATTAGATGAGACAACAGGCCACAGAGGGCCATGGCTGACCAGCTGTGAACACATGCAGAGATAAACCTCCCTCTCACAAGCTGGTTTTGTTCAGGAGCATCATCTGAAAAGTTCATCCCATTCCAGTACCAACCTACTCTGTTGGTCTCTGTTACTTTTTTGTGGTCCTATAAGAAGTCTGCAGAGAGCTGCTCATGGCTGAGTCACAGTCCTTGAAAGCTTTCTGTGGTGCTTACAGGAGGAACTTTGTGTTGCTGTGTTTGATTAAGAAATTGAAACTCACTTGAATTTTATTGGGTAGCCCTTAGCAAGACATCATCATGGAAGATCTCCCATGAATATAGCACTTGAACTCCTGGTATGAATCTAGAAATAATGAATCTACCTAGCACCAGGCTGCTCTGCTCATTAATGTGCTGTACAAGTACTGCATCACTGAAGTCAAGATATTTTTCTCTCAAAAGAGAGTTCTAGGGAAGACTCTGCTTTGAACTTGTCTGCTTCTTTGCTTTCCTGGATTGTGGTCTAAAGCAGTAGGCTCTGTTCAGAACACTTTTCATAGAGAGGGTAGTTCTTGTTCACAGCATGTGAATCCTTAGTAGCATATTAAACAATTATTTAAATGATTGCATCTCTCTCCCGTCAAAGACTCTTTCCAAGATAGATAATACATTATTTGAGAATTAAATGGTATGGAAGACACTGATGTTCACTTAGGAAAATCTCTTGATATATCATCTCACTGTTTCCATTTTGCACTTGGAAATGTACTACTGTGTTAATCTATAATATAAATTATATGCTATTCTCTTTCAGGACAAACACAGAAAGAAAGTGTGTGTAGCAGAAATGCAGTTCTAGTAATGCTCAGTAGAATGCAGGTAAGCCCTTTTCCCTAGGTAGGAGAAGAAAAAAAATATAGGTTGGCTGTGCCCAGAGCAGTCCAGATGGAATCCCAGTAGGCAGCACACTCATGTAAATGAGATGAGTTTTATTTATTACAGGCATAGCATGTTTCAAGTTTTTGTTACGTTTAGTTGCTTAAACAGTTATTACATGCTAATATTCAATCACTAACTCCTCAGGGATTTTTAATTTCCAGTGTTCTTTGTCTTAAAGATCTTCCATGTTTTCTTCTTATTTACTTTATGGCAAGACCAGTTTCAAACCACTACACAGTGCTTTGGGTTTTTTTTTTCTATCCTTCAATATAGTTGAAATGTTACATATTATGCCAAATAAAATACCTCCGGTAGCAAAAAATCTTATCTTGTTACATTCTATCATGAAATTTATGTAAGCTATGCTGAAACAACTTTCTGGAGCTCAAAATATAAATCTAGGTTGTCATGGATACATACATGAAAAGGCTTTCTTTATAAATATGTTATGAGTCTGACAATTTATTTTTAGTACATAAAAGTAGATTTTTTTTTCCAAAAAAAGATGTGGCATACAACTAGGGTCATCACTGGTTACTCTGATTGCCGCTGAATACTATTTATTTTTCTTCCTGCTCATCATCTCAAAATATTTTTAAGCAGTGAGGTTTATGTGTATGTCAAAATGGTTGATGTCAGCCCAGGGCTTTCTCTCACCTGTTTGTCCCCTTTTTGTACAAAATATGCCTCAAGTGGAATTTGTATATTACCACCAGTTAGAACACTGGGCTTTTTATCTATCAGAGCGTCCAGCAGTGCTTTTAGATCTAAAGATATTTCAGCTGGCATTTTTCTCTCCCAGTCATAAAACTGGATACAGTAATTATAACACATAGCTGGATAAGCTAAATAATTCATGGAACTTTCAAATCAGTAGATACCTTCTGGTATCACATTTGGTCCTAGTTCTCTGCTGTATGTGTAAAGAGCAGCAATGCCCTAATATATAATTTTCAGTTATTGTTGACTGATTATAAAACAGAATGTTATAAGCCTGTGACTAAAAAAGATAAATCTAAGAGTTAAAAAAAAAAAATGCATTGCTGAAAATAAATCACAGTAATAAAATAAAAAGTATGCTAAGCAAATACTAAGCAAACAGAGGACAGCTCTCTCATTAAGAGTTCTCACTCTGGGTGTGTCTTGATATCAGCAAAACAAAATACATCAAAGTAAACCTCTTAAATAGAATAGAGCATTTTCATAGGCTAAACACAAAGTATCAACAGTTCTTTACGAAGTCATGTTTCCTCCAAGAGTGCATAAATATTAATCTCCTGCTTATTGTATGAACAGTAATGAAAAAAAAGACTATATGTAGAAATTATGTAGTACTTTTTTTCAGAATCACTCAGTTAACAAAAAAAAAAGAAAAATTACAAAATTAATAATGCAAGATTTGTCTTATTTGTAGTTTTTATCAAATTATAATTTTGAAAAATAGGTATTAAAGAAATTGATACAAATACTTACACAACTCTTCTTTGTTGTTTTCCAGAAGGTCTTTCACCCAATAATTCCTAACTTGTTTATCTTTGTCCATCTTCCACAGACAATTTTTGTTCTTTCCCTTCTGAATTAGCTTCAGAGCTGTAGAAAAATAATACATAAATCATGTCCATAGATGCTTTGTTCCACTAAGAATTAGAAAATTCTTTTTAAGAGTCTGAAATAATAATGTGGACCTGAAAACATAATGAATAACATTGTCATAAATATAGAAGCTACTTGATACTTAACACAATAGCACAAGGTCTCATGCCAACAAACCAGGAAGAATGTGGTTTTTTGCCTTCTGGGAGAAAGCCATAAATCACAAAACTGAAATTTCTAAGAAAATAGTAAAAACATGAAGGAAAGATTGAAATCATAGTCTGGGGAGAATATGCTATATCTGCTGCTTGTTACAGGACAGTCTGTAATGAGGAAACAAACTTGACAAAGACTTGCAAGGTATGTCAGAAAAGCTTTCCAAGGAAAGCCTTCCATCAGCTCTGTATTGCCATTTAATGTTGGAATGAGTAACTAGAGAAGGTGAATTGTACAATAGTGATAGGGGAGCTATAAGAACAGTGCTGAACTAGAAAATGCATGCTTAAAGGCTGTTTCAGAGTCCAGTTACATAACTGATTGACACTTTTAAGGAAAAAAATCCTCTTTTCTTTTGCTCTGCTTTCTTGCTCCTGTGGATTCTGCTCTTGCAATGTCGGGATAGGTATGCATATTCTCTTTGGAGATGTGCAAAAGCATGGGCAGCTTGTCTGCTTAAATAAATGAGTAGCTAGTCTGTCATGAATAGTACTACAATTGTACTTTGAAAAGAGAGCTTATTCTACAGTGCATTTTTATATCCTGGTTCCATTCTGTTATCTGGTTTCAGAGTTCTAGTACAGAGGTTAAAAAATAATAATAATAAATTTAAAAACACCCCAAAATATCATACAGTTTTGACAGATGTGTCAGGAATTCACAGTATCATAGAATGGCTGAGATGGGAAGAGACCTCTTGGTCCAAGCCCATTGCTCATGCAGGGCCACCCAGAGCAGTCTGCCCAGGCCCATGTCCTTCTGAAGATCTCCAGGGAGGAGACTCCATAGACTCTCTGAGCAGCCTATGACAGGACTCTGTTACCCTCAGTATAAGTGCCCATTGCCTCTTATTCTGTCACTGGGCACCAATGAAAAGAGCCCAGCTCTGTCTTCTTTGTACCCTCCCATCAGGTATTTGTACAAATTGATAAGATCCCTCTAAGCCTTCTTGTCTCCAAGGTGAACAGCCCCAGTTCTCTCTGCCTTTCCTCATGGGATAGATATTCCAGTACTGTGTTCAGTTTTGGGCCCCTCACTATAAGAAAGACATTGAAGCCCTGAAGCATGTCCAGAGAAGGACAGCAAAGCTGGTGAGAGGTCTGGAGCACAAATCGTACTGGGAGCAGCTGAAGAAAGTAGGATTGTTTAGCATAGAGTACAAGAAGCTCGGGGGAGACTTTATTGCTCTCTACAACTACCTGAAAGAAGATTGTGGCGAGGTGTGTGTCAGTCTCTTCTACCTAGTAACAGTGATACGACAAGTGGGAATGGCCTTAGATTGCACCAGGGGAGATTCAAGATGGATATCAGGATGAATTTCTCCTGAGAAAGAGAGGTTAGGCATTGGAACAGGCTGCCCAGGGATGTGGTGGAGTCACTGTCCCTGGAGATGTTTAAGGAAAGGGTAGATGTAGTACCTGGGGACATTGTTCAGTGGGCAATATTGCTGGTAGGAGGACAGCTGGACTAGATGATCTCACTGGTCTTTTCCAACCTTAATGATTCTATGATTCTATGTTTCTGACTTTGTGGCCCTCTGCTGGACTCTCTCCAGCATCTCCATATACAAGTTGGACACAGTACTCTAGGTGTGCTCTCATGAGGGATGGTTTTTCAAGTAAACTGATTTACTTAAGCTGTAAACTATGAAACTAAGTTAAAGATTCTAAAAAAAAATTATCTGAATTTAGTTGCTGATTTCCTGATTCTGTGGTTTTGTTTGTGGAAAGAACTAAACTATGATTTATATCTGAGTAGGAAACATCTTTAGATCGTAAAATTAAAAGAGAAAAAGAGAAAAAAAAAAAAGAGTACTAAAAAGAAAAACAAACTGAAGGGTTTTTTTGTTTGTTTTGTTTTGTGTTGTGTTTGTTTTCCTTCTTTCCTAAAAACTATTATTGGAGAGTATTTCCTCCCTATGAGAACATTTTTTTCCCCTAAGTAGTTGCCCAGATATCTGCAGTCATTGGATTTCAATAAATGTCTCATTTATGCACAATATCAAATCACACTAAAAATTGTTTATAATATAAAACACTGTGAGAATGTCGTGTTTAATGGTGGAGTATGTTCTTGATAACTTTGACTCTTCTGTTAGAGCTGGAAGGATTTTTACTGAGTCAATACAGAACATTTCTCTAATTTTTACACACATCTGCCTCAGTGCCTTCAAAACAGCATCACCAGGTAGTGGTTAGGCAAATGAAAGCTGAGACTACAGCTTATTTGATACAGCTGATGCTCTTTTCACTGTTACACTCATCTGGCACCTTCACTGTCACCCATCTGTTGTGTCTGGGTACAAAACTAGATTGCCATCTCTGGAGGGCATTAAGAATTTTTACTACGGCTTTCATCAGTGATCAGTCTAAAAGGCCCCAATCTTTACTTTCTTCCCAAGTGTGCCACCAAATACAAATGAGCAATAAATGGAACAGACATTGTGGAACGCACATGTATCTCTTACTACTCAGAGTTAGCTGGTGTTCAAATGTGCTTATAACTGTCTCAGTGAAAATGTAGGTGTAAAACGGTGTGTGTGAGAGAGCCCTAATTTAGGATTTCCTAATAAAATTTCAAGTATACAGTTAGTTATTGAATAACTCCTATGTAATATGCATCATTTTTGCTCTTACCAAGAGCTGTTTGCTTTTAGCTGCTAGTAGAACACCTGTTGATTTGATAGTCAGACCAGCAGATGCTTCTGCGGTGTTATCTGCTTGTTTTCATCCATTCTGGACCATCCATCACTGGGATGTTTCCTCTTGAGCTGGTGGTATTTGAGTACAGCCTTTTCAGTTTTGGTGATTGAACCATTCATCCACGGACACCCTTGGCCAAAAGCAGTGGCTGGCCAGATTACTTCTGCAAACAATATGAATACTATTACACAGCTAAATGAGCAAATGAGGAAACTGCTAACGAAAATAAAAATATGGTGGAAGGGAATCCTCAAGAAAACAGGCAGTTCAGTAATGAAGCATCAAATGTGCTCAGCTCTGCAAGAGTGAGCCAACTGGTTTCAGGAGGCTCTGACTTCAGAGATGGCATTCACTGTACGGTAAGGACTTTGTCTTTGGGAGGAAGATAAAGCTGATATGGGGAATGCATGTAGATATGCAGTACACATTGAAAATATCACTTGATTATCTTGGTTATTTATAGCCTCATAGCACCAGGCATTCGAAACTTTTGTGGTTTTCCACTATACTCAAAACATACAAACATACATCACCATTCTGAAAGACTAAGGGCTGAGGTGAGAAAGACTCGTCATATATGACATCAATCTACAGCAAATGAAGAGAAGTGCCTTACTGCAAGACAGTTTCTGTTCTGAGTCTTTGATGAAATACCTAACAGACAGGGTGAATAGCCTCCTATCATAAAGTTTCATAGTGGTTCTGTTTTTTATTTGTTAAGATAATACAAATTAGAAAATGTTTATAATTTATCTGTAGTGAAATGTTGCTCTGATATACTCAACAATTAACTTGATATCTGAGCTTGCTATATGATATAGAAAATGAGGTTACAGATCAAAATCGAGAGCGCCTTAACACAAAGTTAAACAGTACAGTTTGCTACATGATGGCTAAGTTGGAGAGAAGCTTTTAGTATAATCAGAAATCTGAAAGTTTGAGCAGCCTAATTTCTGTTGTATGCTGTAGAGGTTGATGAAGTAACAGCTTGGAAGTCTATCTAAAGAAAGAAAATTGTAATTTAAAATGCAGTATTTGTTTCTAAGTAACAATCAATCATGGACATTTCTAGTCCCAAAATAAAAGTGTTATATGCCTAAATGTTTTAATCCTTTTCAAAGATGAATGCTGAAAGGTTGCAGGCTGCAATTAAAGAAGAATGTGTGCAGAAACACTGTTTTAGGATACTCCTTTAAAAGTTAAGGGTAGGCAGATTTTCAAGGACTCAGGAACTGGAGGTAAAAATGATGCAAATCAACAACTCTCTTCCAGTAGCTACAGAAGTGAAACCACAAAAAAATTGCAAACTCTGCTTGTGCCGCATCAACCGAAACTTCCATTTGTGCTTAGCCTGAATCTGCAGCCTCCTTTGCTCATTTTGGAACTGACTGCCATCTAACAGAGTATCTAGGAAAATATGCATCTCTGCAGGGAGCACTGGGTGTGCCTGCATTGCTCAGACCTCCTGCTGTCTCACCAGCTCCTCTCCTTCTCTACAGTGGCTGTGTGCTCTGGTATCCCCAGTATCCCCAAGATCTCTTCTGGTAGCCCAGCCAGGTGCTTTCCCAGGCAAAAGACACTTGTGGATCAGTTAAAGGTGACCTTAAGGTGGCAGTGAGTAGGCTTATAAAACAATCTCATCATGCTTGGCATTACGTCACACACATAAAAGAATGTGTGAAGAAGAACAAAGCAGATGGAATACCTTTTCCTCTAGCTGTTCAGTCAGTTGCCTAAAACCATAATTTATAGCTGCATATAACACCATTAATGTATGTGCTTGAAACAGAATTGGCTGTGCCTGGGATAAATTATTTAATTAATATTTAATACATGTATAAACATTACATTAACATTTTCTGCAGCTGAAGAAGAGGAACTAGTGGATATGAATGTGTTACAGAAGACCTGTGAAATACCTCAGCCAAGATAACAAGAAAAAAGTCACCTCAGGCATGCTGTGAATAGCAAAGATGGGAAAGCAGTGGAGAAATTTTGTGAATTAATTATCAGTTGAGTTAAGCTTGAAGAACATCTGTGCCCATTAAGAAGATGGGCATAAAATTAAGTTTACTCAGATTTTATTGATTCATTTTTCTATTGGCTGATTTTTATAAGAAATTATGCAAAATGAAGGCAAATAAATAGAAACGTGAGCACACTGAAAAAACACAATTTTTTTGTTATAAATACAGGCTATTGCTCATTGTTACACTCTTCAGTGTTGGTTAAGCTAAAGACCTGCAAAGTGACTGGGTAATGAGATGGCTGAAACTGCTTGACTGTGTCTGCAGAAAGAATTGTTATCTTTGACTTTTGAATGAAGGCTTCTGAACTACTTCTATTGCCATCCTGCCATCTCGTCCCCAAGACTAGGAGGCAGACTCGCGTGTAGAAGCTATGTTAAGAAAAGCTACCACCTCTGCCTCTGTAGTACTTCCGAAATGAATGCTAAAAGCAAAAAAGGCACCAGTAGCTCTATTTTCTCCTGTATTTGTTACTCCACTGAGCTGTGCAAGCCCTCAGGAAAGCAGGAAAGTTGCTCTGAGAGCAAAGAAGCCTTAGAAAAGTGTCTGTATAACCACACTGTGAACATGTATCCTCCTTCACATGTCTCTTGGTATATGTAGGAAAACCATGTGTGATATCACACTAAAATTCACCTGCCTCCACCTGAAGTTTGTCCCCTGTTAGGGGACATACAAAGAGGTTTCTACCATGCTAAGCAATCTGTCTTCCTGGTTTCCTACTCCTGCCCTCTCTGCTTATTTCAGTTACCCAACATGTTGTATTTCGTAATAGGACTGTCAATTGCGCAGGATAAAAAAACTTTCCTGGACCTCATCTAAGATATTAACAACAAATTATGTTGTTCACATATGGAATACCTAAGCAAGAGTGGTGCTTTTCTTGTGCTGAGTGACTCATAAGAGGAGAGTAGTAGCTGGGTTAGGGAGTAATATCTTTCTGGAAAGCACTTGCTCTCAGGCTGAATGTCTTGGATGCTGTTGGTGTGCTCAATTTTTCATTCTGTAACATTCCCAGAGGTGTTAAAGTTTACTGTATCAGAGCATTCTAAATGTAGGTTTATTACCATATTAGATGGCAGGAATCTACAGAGAGGTGCTCTTAAAAGTGCTCAACAATGAACGATAGCTTTAAGAAGAGCAGAAAACTCTGCATGCAGGAAGCAATTGAATTTGTGTTCTGTTTGCTATGACTTTCTGTGTTACCAAAGGTTTTTCTTGGAGAAACACAAAGAACTAGATGTGAATACTGAAGTCTCAGTGAGCATTCTTCAAGGAAGAAGAGTTTTAATCTGAAAACAGCAGCTCTGTTTTTTATCTCTAACAGAGTAGGAACTCATAATCCTAGGGGGGTTGCTGCAACTTTCTGTCTCCTAATGGACTACAGAAAAGCTGAGCTGAGCACTTGCTTTTCCAACAGGATAGAACAAGAGCTTCAAACAGTGACTTTTTCATTAAACTGATAAAAAAAGCTCCACACAACAAATGGAAAACATCTCTTCAGTATTTACCTAGACTTTTTAACCAGTTTTTGAGAACACCTAAAATAAGCTGCTGAGAATAGACTTCTTTTCTTCCAAACCAGTTACATTTACTGAAAATTGGTGTTGGCTGCTGCCAAGACAAAGAAATCTTGCTTGGCTTTTTTCAAATTTACACTCAAGAAAGAACCTCAAACTCCCTGCAGTACTCCTAAGACATGCACATTAAGTTAAAATGATTTAAAATTAGTGTCAAGTAGGAATTAAATGATCTATCCAAAATCATGCAGAGACTGTGCATTAGAAGTGAAGCTCCTGAACTATGGAGGTGTCCTGTCTGTCAGAGCTTCCTAGCTGCCACTGAGAGACATTAGCATTCTAACACTCGCTTTCAGCAAATACAGATGACTAGGCAAAGCACAGGGCCATGGAAAATAGGCCTGTGAAAGAAGGCTGCTGTGTATTAAGCACTGCATCACATAACAGCTCTTGTCCCGAAGGTACTGTTTGCACAAGAAGGCAATGACAGAGCTCCATCTCAAAGACAGGATGCTCTGTGGAAGCTAAGATACATTGAGCTCACTATTTTTAGTTTATTAAAGCTATCTGTTATGTTTGATTATTGTCCTCAATTCTCTAGCCTCCTCTGAGATTTGTTACTCTACTCTTTGAAAAGAAGAGCAGCACACTATGATTTCTCCACCTCCTTTGTCCCTAGCACGTAGACTAAATATTTTGGCTTATGGCAGATGCTTAATGCAGAACAGTTGGTCAAGGTAATATTGAATCTGGTGTCCTTATCAAGAAACTCTTTACTGATCTTCAAGGGTAAAGGAAATTTATCAGTGTGGCTTGAGGGAGTGGAGGAGAAGGCAATGGGAGGAAGGCATAGTCTGGGGAGTACTTGTTTCTGATTTGTATGAATCCTTCACTTTCTTTTCACTATGGACCCATGAAGGTTAACCTTTGAATATTATTACATTTAAAACAAAGAAAAGTTGTCATACTGCACGCCTTTTAAGAGGCATGTTATTTAAAGTCACAAATTTTTTTTTTCTACCTACTTAATTTTGCCACCTTGGTGGAGACTTAGAAGAATAGTTTCAGAAAATCATGTACCTTGTCATGTTCCATTTTTTTCCAAGTTTTTTTCCTTCTTTTATTAAACAAATACATTCAGAGTGCTCAAGTAAGAAGAAATGTGTAAATTTAACTAGCTGCCCAGTCATAACAAGAAGCTCATCTGCACTGGCACAGACTTTGTCAGATGGTGCTCTATCCTTTCTGTTTCTCAGATAGCCCATGATTTGAAGTTTGTAGTTTTGTGATGTAAAGTGGATGGAACAGGTGGGAGATCTCCTCTGGTACATAGTCAGTCTTGCACCATGTTCTGGGTGGTTCTCTTCTGGGAAAAAGACAATGGGGTCAAATAACAACCTTCAAACAGTTCCTGAGAGGGTAAAGTGGTATGGGGCTGGCTGGCATGCACATGTTGAAAAGCAGCATAAAGGTACTGCGCTTCCAGTTCAGTGCAATTCAGCTCCTACACAGACACCGATATATCTGCATCTGGAGAACATCAATCTGCGTGCAAGGGCAAGTCTTTGTCAGGAGGGAATGACTACATTGTAAACATCAATCCCCACCTTGCTCTGCTTGTACAACTGCTGTGTTTTTAGGATCGTTCCTTTACCTTGGAGTTTCTGATGGCTCTGACAGGTGCACTGAGTTTACCTGTTCTCTCCTGAATTGTTTGTCCTTAATCAAACCTTAAAAACCAAACCAAGAGTACTGCTTCATGTTAGACAGTTTGATTAATGAGAATAAATCATAAATGGAGAAGTAACATGTGTACAACAGAGCATAAATCTGCAGATCAGTGAAACCTAGCCAAGTACATTTTCGAGCCATGTTTTATATCCTGATATATAAGAGATTTAAAACTCTCCTGAGAAGCGGTAGTTTTCCTCCATACTTAGTAAAAATTGGTTGCTACAGCAAAATGAATTATTGGCAATGCTTTGTAGGATGCTTGCTTTTGTGCTTGTGGTTAGTAACTCTTCCTTCATGTAATCTTCAGGAAAGAAAAAAAGTAGGAAAGCGTATTTCTCCTTTAGGTAGAAAGCTGGCATTAAGAATATCTTCTTTACCTGGGAAAGCCAGGTACCACCCACACGGGAGTGTGCTTTACCATATTTCAATTGCCCCGGCACTATAACATCGTGTGTTCGTATGTCTCTAAAAAGAAGAGTTCTGCATGTAAATTTAGTTACTACGCTGACCTGAATTCTGAACTTTTTTCACCAGGATGCTCATGCCAACACGCAGACTGTAGCATAGCTTCTAAATGCTGCCACTCGCCGCTAGTGCACCCATTCTGTGAGCGATCGATGAAACTATGCATCCTAGGTGCATTGTATCAGTAAATCAAGAGTGAATTAATTTTTTCCCCTCTCAGCCTTTGCTGTCTGAGCGCTGGCCCCTCCCCTCATGTCGGTTTCCCTCTCCTGGCAATGCTTTGGGGAAGAAAGTACAAGCACCCCTCCGCCCGCTGTATTTAAATTCCCTCCTTTCTGCTCAGCTTTCCGCCCAGGGAAGCGGAGCAGCGAGGCGGATGGCTCCGCTCGCCTGGGAGCGGCTAACCTGGCTGCTCTTAGAGGAGGGCAGGAGGAGGAGAGCTGGAGCAGCCGCTCTCCCCGCAGCCTCAATTTTTATGCAGGCTGTCCCTTTCCGCTCAGCCAGCGCAGCCTGCCCCGAGCGGCGGGCCGATCGCCTCCATCCAGCCGCATTTGGTATGCATGAGCACTGCCGTTCCCACGCAGGAACCCGCTGTCTTAAGGAGGCTCGGTGGCGGCGCGGAGCCGCCCGCCCAGCCCCTGCCCGCGCCCGGCGCGCCCTGCCCTGCCCTGCGGCACCGCGGGCGCGGGCGGCTGCGCGTGGGATGCCCGCGCCCCGGCGGCGGCTGCCGCGGTAGGCGCTGCGGGCTGTGCGGCTGCTCCGCCGGAGGGACTCGCGGGGGTCATGAATCAGACGGACGCTCCGCGGCCGCTCAACTGGACCATCCGGAAGCTGTGCCATGCCGCCTTCCTGCCGTCAGTCCGGCTGCTCAAGGTACGGTGACACCCTGCTCGGAGCGCCGGTGCCCGCCGGGCAGCATCTGTCCGGAGCACCGCAGGCGATGCTGCTGGAAACTTAATGCAGCAATAGTCCCAACTTTCCTTTTAATTACTTCCTCTGCTACCTAGACAACCCCTTGCGACTACCTGAAGGTGCCCAAATTGCCTTTCTGTACTCTAGCCCGCTTATCTATTGAAAAAGGCTTGGGAGGGGGTGGAGAGGGAGCAAGCAGTGGTAGGTATCATCCGTGCTTCCATTTGCCTTGTCTTAGTAAGACCAAGCGGTAAACTTGTACGGAAGAAGCAGGAATTTGTTTCTAAGGCGTGTTCCTTTGTGAACAGTCTTCTGCTGTCTGCTCCTTGGGGTACTTACTTACTCCCTAAGAAATAGCCAGCACCTCTTGGACCAACCTGTAACTGCAACCGTCTGTGAGTGGACACAACTACCTGGGTTGGCTGAAGCTGTATATAGGAACAGGGTCTGTCAAAAATCGGCAGTGCAGGCAGAAACAGTGAAACTTTCTGATGATGATTTTGTTTGTTTGCATAAACCAAGTGGCATAGTTTTGAGGGAAGGTGCTTTCTCAGATGGCAATTATTTGAAAAAAATATTCACTATAACAGTGCAGGGCTCCAGGTCTTGGCACAAAGTGTCACTACTACTCCAGATCCCATTGAAGCCTTTAATCCAAAGGCATATGTAACGGGAACACAGAATATCATGAGTCAACTTTTGGAGCAAAAATAAAGATTGCATTCAACTATTTGGTCTTCTTTGTTCTTGGAACTTCTTGATTGATTGGATTATACAATGAAAATTTAAACAATGTAGTTAGGTTCCTTCAGGCTTCCACACCAGTGCTATGCTTGTTAAAATGGTGGCTTCGTGCTATTAATTATCCCTCTCAATAGTTTGGGATCGGAATTAATTGGCTTTGGAATTAATATGCAGCCAGGTAAAACATGGCTGCTTCAGTAGTGTATCAGAGCATAGTGTTTAATATAACCACTAGATTTTGTGTGGATAGCTTCAAAATTAGGTCAGTCCTTACGAATGCAACATTTTTCCACGGTAGTGCACTGTATGGTAGTGCATTTAGGATTACCTCTACAGCCACTGTGTTTGTGGTGCACAAGTGACCATGCTGTGTATAACAGCTATTCGTCATGCCACAATAGGAAGGGGCTAGCCCAGAAAAATACGACTATTTCCAAGCCAGGTGTATGGCTGCTCAGAGGTACTTTGTGAGCAGCTCCAAAGTGCAGATGATATAACTTAGATTGCTGAAAAATCAAAATACAAAGGAGGTGTAATACAGAACAAATCAGAAGATGGTATTATTCTCTTGAAATTGCTTTCCCTCAGCTTTCCTCCCCTCCCCTACCCTTCTCCACCCTGCACCAGAAGTACACATCAAAATAACCGGATTTTACGAATCAGATGAATTTAGGAAAACATAATTTTGCGGGAGGGGGTGAGAACTCAGATTTGGGAATTTTATTAACATCTTCAATATCACAAAGAAAGTCTGCAACGTTTCTTTTTTGGCTGACAAATGTTGCCCCCTGTGTATGGTTTCTCTTCATTGCACATGGTTTAAGGGTAAGCGTCATGATTAATTATTAAAAGAGCTGACTAAAAATGATTTTCTGAAGCTACTGCTATAACCCTTTAGGGACAGTCAGGGAGTGGAGCCTGCAGACTGAGTAAGAGCAGGGCAGACAGCCAGAGGCAGGCAACCCCTGCATGGAGAGGTATGTGAGGAGTGGAAGAGACCACAGGAAGGAGATAGTCCAGCACCTTCTTGAGCTGATGAACAGAGCTGATTGATTAGAGAGGGAAATGCACATAACAGCATCTTCAAGGCTCCCAATCAGCTTCTCATATCAACTTTTTATCTTTGCCTTTTATTATTTAATGTGCTCAAAGCAAGTAATTCAAGTAAGAATGCGGTCCCATTGTCCCAGTTCCCCAAAAGGTATGAAAGCTGAACTAGGAGAATTCTCCCGTCACAAATAGCTGGTAAGGAAAAAGAGTGATTACAGCACTAGTGAATTACCAGATAAGCAGTGTAAGTATTTTCATGTTTTTCCTCCAGGTATTTGAATTTTTTTTGTGTGTTCAAGCTTGTCAGAAGGATGTCTGTATTCCTTTCCCTTTTATATCTTTCTCCCCCCCAAAAAAAAAACATAAAAACAAAGCAAAACAAAAACCAGAAGCCTGCCTTCTCTGTTTCCTTTTTCCCCCAGATGAAAGATACCTTGGAATCCATAAGCACAGGAAAAACAAGTGTGATCTTAACTCATTTTAATTGCTTGGTTTCTAAATGGATTGAGTGGTCTTAAGGGGTAATGTAATATCACCCCTTGGTAGATGTCCAGCAGACCCCTCAATGAAAGAATAACTGCAAAAAAGTGATATGTAACGGCACATTTGCTTATTAGCTGTTTTATTTATGACTGCCAAACTATTTCATCATTGATGGAAACTTACTTAAAGGGATATAAAATATCATTGTGTCTTTGTCTTTTCCATGCATTTAGTAACTGCATGACACAAAGTTCAAGAACACACCTTTGTCTGAATTTGTAATGAATGGGAAGTATCAGGGGTTTTAACATATGAGAAAATCATTGTGGTGTGATCTGGACCTCAGCAGTAAACAGCAAGAACTTTTCAATTAATTCCATATCTTCTGAATAAGAAATTTGAAGTATGTACAATAAGTGGAGCATCTGTGATTTCAAACCAAGGCGTTTAAATGAATACTGGTACTGAGGACTTCTGTGAAGGCCTCCCACTTCATATTACTGACAGATCTATAGGATTGTCTTAAAATGGCTGATTTTAATTAAGTCATAAAATATGCTAATCAACAGGTAAGCACTGCCTTTCCATTTTGTTGAACTGGTGTGCAGTGCTCAGCTGCCTGAACTGACAGTTGATTTATCTCTGGCCTGGTTTGATGTAGATAAAGTAGGATTGTTTGCAGATGCCAAACAGCCCAGCAGCTGTTTAACTCAATTCCCTATGCTTTACTTCCAGGCATGTGTTTCTGTTCTAAACCACTTCACTAATACCCTCATGTTTGGGAATGGTTTTATAATCCTATTTTCTCAGAGGTTTTGTTTATTTATTTATTTATTTGTCTAACAGGCACACAGAGTAATAGGAGCTGTTATATCTGAAGTATAGATTGCAACAAATTATTAGAAAGCATTTTTACAACTTGTGTCATCAACTCATCCTTCACTGGTCCCATTTTTTTCCCCTAATAAATATTTCCCGTAGCACATTCCATGCTTGTATTTTCTGTGATTGTCTCAGTATGCTTCAAGGCATGCTAACTTGCATATAATGCCTTCCCATCTGAAATAAGAGGATTAAGAAGTGCCTGGAGGGCATGTTCTGAGAGGCTAATTTTGTGTTAGAGAGAGGAGCCGACATTCTTCTGATATGATAAAGTTAGTTTCCAGATGGGGCTTCCCAATATTGACCGTCTGGCTTCTGTTCCTCTACTTGAGTTGAGTTCTCCAACTTTCTTCCTTGTGTGTTTTTTGGCCAATATCTTATTACCTTGACTGATTTCTTTTTTCAGAAGATTTAATACTAGTGACAAGAGTTCTGCTCCACTTTGTGCCATTGTCCATTTACAGAAAGCTTTGGCAATTACATTTCTGTTTGCTTTCTGGTGAATGAGAGTTTTTGATTCTCCATATGTCAGGAGAAGAGATGGTTGCACAAGGAAGGAAGCCAAGTCCAAATGGAAGGATTTAGAGAAAACAGACATTTTGCAGCAATGTTGAATGCTCTTTAAAAATTGATGAACGACATCATACTGAAGACTTCACTTGGAAGTCTACTCTGTGCCCTAGGAGAGACTGCAGATATTGTGCTTCTGAGTGGGACAATCTTACTTAATGATACATGTCAAGGGACCAAGGAGTGAGTAGTGCTGACTAGACAAGGCTGGAAAATAAGAGTGTAATGTTGAATGAACTTAAGATCCCTGATTTAGAGAAGTGCCTATGTAGAAGTAATGTACTGAACATTCAGACAGCAACAAATTACCCAGGTATTATCATACCCTATTTTCATTAATAAGTCTGTTAAAGTTTTTTATAGTGAATTATAATTGCATGTCAGTAAGTAGACTTGGAAGGCAGGAGCTCAGGAGGGGCTTTGAAAGGAAACAAAATGAATCAGAAGAAACACTCAAACACTCAAGAAAATGTTTTGGTTAATGTTTCCCAGCCTATGGCTCAGTAAAAATGAATACTCAGCTCTATCCAGTAAATATAAATCTTAATCTGCGCAGCAGCCTCATTCAGCTCCAGAAACAGCTGAAAGATTGAAGAGATCAGACGCTAAATATCTTATGAAAGATATGAGGAGTTGTATCTTGGTTTTGTCAGTTATTTTTATTTGATTGAATTAACAAGAATTCATAAAGTAACTCAAGAGACTAGAGAAAACAAAAAGGCTGAGGAGTGGTTCATGAGATGAAACACGGTGTTTTTTCAAGTGTGGCAATGCATGCATACTACCTTCTGAAATTAGCTAAAATCTCACCGCTTTTTGATTGCCAAATACAGTTTAATTTCAGGGTACTTTTAAAAAAATCTGATTTGGTAAACTGAAAGAACACTTCTCCAGAATGATAGAAGAATGAAATGTTTTCTCAGTGAAACAGTGTTTCTGAACACTCCACTGTAAGACATTGTCGCAGTAAGTAAAAAGTGCTATTGGACTGACAAAACAGTCCGGGAAGGTGCTTTTAATAAAAAATACAGTTCTAAAGTGACTTTAAAGTGGATTTGTGTGCTGTATTCATGAATTAGTAGTGTTACTCATAGATTGTGTTATACACTTAAGAGATAAAGTGCTGGCTTTTTATGCTATTTTATGCACTATCAATGAAAAAAGGATGAAGGCCGATAAAGTGTAAAGATTCTTTCTGTTAACCAGTCTACTGATGTCCAGTTGGCAGTGGGCTCTTCTGATTTCTCACTGCTTAAGAATTGATTCAGGTTAACTTTTCAGCTAATTTACCATGTCCACGTTTCCAACCGCAACAAAATGAGATGGCAACTTTGCAAAATCCCAATGGAAAACTGAGGTACTTGGAACGAATCCTAATGCGTGCTGATATCATGAGCGAGTTAGCACATTAAGTGGTTCTGAAAGTAATATGCACCATACTGACTGTAAAACGAAGGCAGTAACTTACCTGTGCCTTGCACTCAGCTGCTTTACCGACTTAAATTGTAATAAAGAACAAGCTGCCACCTCTAATTCCTTCAGGAGAATTGGATGCATTCTGGGAAGTAATGACAGTTCAGCCCTTAGGATCAGACTGCTTGAAAGATAACCATGTGGAAAATATCAGTCAATGTAACAATTGTCTTGTAAATTTGCAAATGGAAAATATAATCACACCTCTCTGTATGGTGGGATGCAGTAGACAGATGAGTTCTGTTCTGAAAATAATTATTTGTTAATGACCTTCTTGCCAGGAAGATTGTAGTTATAGCTATTACAGATGTAGATATTTTTATTTTAATCCACACTTTGTCTTTAGAAGCTGCAAACCTATGTCACCAGCTAAGAGGAAAAAAAAAAAAGAAGCCTGCTTTTTGTCAGGTGCAATGCTCCTGTGCCATCAATTTCATTAGTTAAGGATGGTGGAAGAGAATTCTGAGCTAGAGTATTGCTGTGTCTTTGCAATTTTCTATTTGTTTTATCAGGAACTTCATTTAGTGCTCCAAATCAGCAGAGTAATGGATATTGCAGAGTAGCTTCAGGCCACTTTTGCACAGCTGTGCTTGCATCACTGCTGCGCAGCTGTTAGCTGTGACTCAAGAATTTAGCATTTTTTCAAGCAAGAAATGTCTGCATGGTGAAGACATTTTTCCACGGAGGCTGAAGAAGTGACAATATGCCTTTGGGTTCTGCTTGCTCCCAGTAACCTCTTACTGCTTGAAGTCATCTCAACAAATGTGAGATGAGCCAGTCCTTCTCACATGGTTGCTGGGCATGTTCATGTGTAAAGAGTAACTTAGAGATAACATTTCTTCTTAAAAGGAAGAAAATGTTCAAATTCTTTCTCTTCTTCTATACACAAAAGTATTACTTTTGTATGGTTGATTCTTGGGTATCAAGTGGATTTTTACATGATCTAAGATGAAACAAGGCTTGTTGGCAGTTTGCCTTATTGATTAAACCTTCTTAAACCTAGTTAAGAAGGAGTGATGGAAAAAAAACATGTAGCCCATTCTCTCTGCAGTAGAAGTCACGTTTCCAAAGGACTGCCCACATGCAGAAGAGTGCACATAAGTGCAGTTTTGAAGGAAGCTGTAATCTGCTGAGTTATTACAGAGAAAAAGAGGTTGACATTTCCAGGACAGAAATGGCTGTGTGAATGCAGTTTCCTCCTTTAAACCAGAAGGGTATAGGGGAAAAAAGTGGTTTTCTTCTTCCCATGTACTTCACCATTTAGCGAGTCCTTTTCAAAAAGACAGAAAAAGGTAATGTTAAATTTGCAATCTTGCTGCAGCAATTCAGGTACAGAAGTGCTTGTCTCTTTTAAAATGAGGATGCTGCAGAAGCAATATTTTCATGGGTATTGTTTGACAATGCTTTCTCTAAGTCCAAAGTTTTTATTGGTGACTTTAAGTAAATCTTAGGAAATACAGTGGGTTTTTCCTCCTGCTATATTGCGTGGCCTGAAGGTGAGGCATTAGAGAAGTAATCAAAGGAGGTCCACATTTCCTGCATGCTAAAGCTCTTGACTCTTAAATGATATTTGCTTCCTCTGGGGCTTAATTTTTCAAATTTGGTGTGCTTACAGAAGGTATCAAATGGCTGCAACTCCCACTGGCCTTTGCAAGAATTGAGAATGCATGAAACACTGCAGTAGACTCACATATCAGAAAGTAAATGCAAGTTTCCTGATTTCTGAATGCACGAGAGAAGCCATTATGGTCTTTCTTCTATAAACTTAAAAAAATATATGTAATTAGCATTTTTTACGTGTATTAGTGAACCAGGAAAAAGCAATTCTGGTTCTGAACAATCGGTTTTATTTAAAAAAATAACTGTAAATGCTACTGGGTACAGAAGGAATGCAAGCAATATGCTGCAAATACTAATGTGTTAGTAAAATCCTCTGTTAACAATGTAAGGTTTTAATGTTGTTCTGCAATACCGTTCCGTATGTTTGAAAGGGTGCCATGTGAGCAATTCAGGCCACAGGACCACAAAGGGAAGCTGAGTGGTTTTATTCCACCTGAATTGCTAACAAGACTATGCTACAATGTAAAAAGAAATGCCTTTGGGGCTCTGGAAATTTGTGTCAAAGCCAGTAATAAAGCACAGAATAAAATCAATTCATCAAAAATATCTTTCATCCCCCAAATAGTATGATGACATGAAGCAACCTGACAAAGTGCTTTTAGCATTGTCAAGGAAGTTAGCAAAGAAAATATCAGAATTCTTATACTTAATTAGAACAACCGTCAGGCTGATTTTATGTTAGTGAAAAGGTGATGCAGCAAAAATTTTGTCTTTCAGTTAGCTATCATTCTTCAGCTGTTGTTGATAGATGCAGAGGGCAGATGTGGTACCTTACAGATCCATCGTAAGTAAGACTTAATGGAGGATGCAACACATTTTGCTACAGAATGATGCCATTTTTGGAACCTTCTCTGTGGTTTGCTGAATTGTCATGGCATGTTGCCGCTGGGTCTGTTGTAATGCAGTATCACACTTCACTTTCCCCATACAATGGATTGGAGTGCATCTTTGGATATAGCTGGACAAAGAGATCAAAACTACTGCTGAGGGAACTAATTGTGTGATATCCTGAGACCTTCCAGACTGAGTTTTCAATGACTGCATGTTTCTAAGTTTTCTGAATCAGAGATGGCATCTTCCAAACACAGTTTTGTTCAACTTTTGAGTCCAGTACTTGAAGTTACAATGTTGTGTCTTATGGAGGATGCTGTATTTGATTAAAAAAAAAAGTGGTTTTTTTTTTCGGCTGTGCATCCAGTGTTAGCATGTAAAAACCTAAACAAAATACCACTGCTTTTCTTCTTTGTTTTTGTTTTGTTTTTGTTTTTGTTTTCCCTTAGATCTCTGCCCAACTCCCTCCTCACCCCTTTTGTGAACTGCATCATTCCCAGCAGGCTAAGCATTGAAATGCTCAGCCTGTATGCATAGAGGCAGTAGTAGTGAAAGGTTACAGTAGCAATACTGAGGACAAATAATATGCCAGCTGTAGTCTGGTGACTAAGCCTCCGTGGCACTTCCTTCACCTTGATGGTGGCATCATGATTGCCCACAGCGCTAGCATGATGAGCGCAGCCGCACTTAAAGGTATCCATTTCCTTTTGGATGTGATGACTCTAAGTTTGAGTATCTGATTGCAAAGTAATAGTGCTTGGAAACCGACTACTTTTTTTTTTGTATCATTCAGTTCAAATCCAGTTTGTCTTAAAGATAGTATGATGCCAATTATGTAGAGGTCCTGGACTTACATCCTGCTGTGAGAATAGGTTAAACTGCAGTACCTTGTGAAAAGAGACCTCCAAAAGCTTCTGTCTGTATCTGTCCACTGACTGGACTACTGCAATATGTGTTATTTCACACAGGTATTTAAGTTTCTAAAGCCATAACCCACAAAGGCAATCTTTTACAATGATCCTATCTATGCCATCAGAAATATTTTTTTCTGTGGTGTCTACCTGAATCCATCCTTCTTGCTGCATTTAAAGCCTGTGATTCTTCGTTCTGTCCACTGTAAACACAGAGGACACAGCCTTTTGTTATCAGAATTTCCTATATGCTGTTTGGAAAGTGGATGGCTTAGTAGATCTGTTCATCTCATAAGGCTTTTTGTCATCTTCCGACATAGTTTATTTATTCAGTTATTTCAACCACAGAAACTGAGCTGAAATTCCCTCGCTGTTTGCTCTTTCTCTAGTCTCCAGACATCATGCTGGAAAGGCCACTGGGACATGAAGGGCTCAGCCTTCCACAGTGGTCTTAGATCTATAAAATGGGGTTGATGAGGGAATGGAAGAATCACAACCAAAGTTATCATGGCCCTTATTCATTTGTGAATGACTGAAGAGACTAAGTAACATTTCTGTTAAATTTCCTACAAAACCTTTCTGATTCATCTGATTTTACAAGAACATGAGGTGACTACCAACAGTTAGTCTTCAGGAAGAGTTCTGGGGTGGCACAATCTCTTTCTGTTTGCACAGTAGAAATATTCTTTTTGTTTCTTTGCATAGTAATAAGAACAATGTTTTTAAATTGTCTCATTAGGAAATAAATTTTAAAACTCAGTGTGGGGTAAAATCAGCATTCCAGTCCATGTTAAGACACTGAACTTAAAGTATGCATGCTCTACCTCTGTTACATACAAATGAGGAAATGTAGCGTGTCTGTGCATTGCTCTGGAATAAAAGGTGATTTTTATCCTTCTAACATGAATTTGGAAGGGGAAAAAAGTGGTTTTCACAGATATCCTAGTGGGAAATTAAATGTGATCAGGTTATATTATCTTGATATATGTGATTATTTAAGAATAATTTAAAGATAAAGATCTGATCTATTAAGCCCAAAATATCCTATGCAGTTACTTATTAATGATAACTGTGGGAGCTTTAGCTTATTCAAGATGGGAATACTAAATTGTTCAGAGGATTGCTTCTGCTAAGAAGCTGATGACTTCTATTGCTAACATACAAGGATAAGTTCTTTTCTTTTGGTTACTTTTATTTCTTAAGTAGTGCAAATTTCTGGTTTTATTTAATGTTCAAAAATTCGCAAGCATTACTGAAAAAATCCCCTGATAAAATCGATGTCTGTAGAGTTAGAACAAATTAGAAGAAATACTTATTCATCCAGTATTGCAGTTTTCCAGGAAGGTGACTACTACAGGAAGTCTTAAGTAAGTACTGAAACTGAGCAAATTGTTTGCACCAAATTATATGATAAAATTAACATCTCAGCACCATGAAATGTTTCAGCACAGATAATTCCCATTAATTTATTTAGGACTCATCTGCGATCCAACTGAGTCAAAGGAGACACTTTCACTGGCACAAAACTTACCTGACAGATACCAGAGCTGGAGCTTTGAAGCAGGAACACTGTAATAGTCCAAGATATGTATAATGTATGTTATTTTATTTTCATTTAAAACTGAGCATGCATTCAGGCATCTCTGCTGCAAATAGTTGTGTGTATAACTAATGCTGCTAATTTTTGTTAATGTCAAATCTTCAAGTCCACACTCCCCTTAAAGTGAACAGGAAAGATAAAAAGCTCTAGGAACCTGCTAAAGATTATAAAATATGTAAGAGTAACTGTAGAAAAAATATTAATTAACTTGATTAGCAGAATAGCATAGAAGCAAATGTTTATTTCATTTCCTTTGAGGAATGAGGATGTGGATATTATTCGTGGCACTTCTAGCCCTTGTTTTCATTGATGCAGTCACCAAATAATATTGTATTACAGCTAAACCAGGTTTATGTGCCTCGGCCTTTGGAATTGCAAAGTGAGGTATTCTACTTCAAGCTTGTTTTGTGGAGTATGCTTTATTTAATTACCCGTGTGATCACTTAATATGGCGTTACTTCCAGATTCTGTGTGACAGTCATCTAGACCGTGATTCTGCTCTTAACACTCTTAATTCTTGCTTAGTAAATGCACATTTGAAAGGCGGAGGTCATTTCACATCAGGAACAATTCTTTTACAACCATGGCTCAAGTCTAGCTGTTATGGTAGTTGACTGACCCCAGTTCTAGGATATGGTCTTTTCCATGACCTTAGCAAAAGCAAAATTATTAGTGCAACACCATCTGAACTAAGCTGACATGTCTCTTCTTACGTAGCATACCTTCCTTATGCAAAAACCCTATAGAATGCAGTGGATGTATGCATGCAGTCTAGAAAAAAAGTGTCTTGCAGAATAAAAATCCCAGTTTTGAAGTATCATGGTAAGTAAAACTAGCGTTAATGTTCTCCAAGTTGCTTTATATTGCTTTATTTTTATGTGATCAAAATTAATATACCTTGACTGTGGATTATTTTTCAAACTGTTCTGGCAACATTCTCTGTAAATATCAGTCTGTCAAAGCCTGTTCGATTGTTTCCTAAAGCTGGAAAACCCAAAATTGCTAAAATGAAAGTCATATAATGTGTCTGTACCAAAACTGTGCCATTTACATTTTAGCTTTTTCTGGATTTCTTCTTGTGTGCTTCCATGGTGCAATAGGCTATGACTCTCAATCTCAGATTTGAGATCTTCCTCAGGTTATCAAAGTGGCTGTCATTAAAACACTTGCTTCCTACTATGGGGAGTTTTCTAGCTCACTGGGAGGCCAGGGGTAGTATAACATAATGCATTTGGCTCAGTGCAAATAAAAGAAGCCTGCAGTAAGGAATGAAATACCCATAATTAATTCAGGTAGTTGATATGTGATCTGAACACTCTGTGAATACATAAATGCTAAAATGCATAATGCTTAAAGCAGCAATTATTATTATATCGCTCTTGTTAGGATTACTTATATATTAGTAGGTCACTGCTCATTCTGGGTTTCTTTCAAACTCCCATCAAGTTAATATTTTCAGTAACTTTTCTTATATCACTCTACAGATAGCAGATTACTAGTCCCAAATCTGAGCTGAAATTAGCTAGCCAGTGTAGGTATGCATGCCTTCCAGTTCACCATTTTGTTGTCAGTTTTAGAAATGGTGGTAACTGGAGGTTATGGTAGACAGCAAAGTTTAACAGAAGGACCTCAGCAGTGGGCTCCTGCAGCAGAGAGGGCCAGATTCATCCTGCACTGCATCAGGAATATAGCCAGTAGTGGTCAATGGAAGCGATCTTCTTCTCTGTAAGACCACATCTGGGTACTGTGTCCAGCTATGGGGGCCCCCCAAACAAGAAATACATGGGTGTGTTGGAGTGAATGTGGTGGAGGCTGGTCAGAGATCTGTTGCACATGGCATGCAAGAGAGAGCTGGGTTTGTTCAACCATAGGAAGGGAAAGTGGTGAGGAAATCCTGTTTCCAGTTTTCTGTACACAGGGTACAGAGGAGATGAACTCAGAGTTTTTTTCAGAGATGAAAAGTGTCAGAATAAAAGGTAATGAACTCAGTGGTAGAGAACAGATGGTGTGAAGAAGCTGTAGGATCCCTGTCCATGAAGGCTCTCAAAACTGAGCCAAAGAAACCACATGTAACTGAAGCTGATACGCTTTCCTGATTTGATATATCTTGCAAAGTGGAGTAAGGAAGGGTAATCATCAAAGCAAATGTCCTTGGCTTTGCAGGCATCTCTGCTACTTTAAATGTGGGCAGAGATGTATTTTTAAACACTTCCTTAAATAGTGCAGAGTACTGCAAGTGCTAGTCTATTGTCACAGGCCTGTCTGAAATACAGGAGTTGTCAGAAGTGCCTTCTGAAGTTAATCCCAGAGACTGGTGGCAGCAGATACATCAAGGTGGAGGGTGACAATCTTTGTGTGTATTCTGTGAATGGGGAGCAAAGCAGTTCCTACTTATACATTACTTTGCAGTTATGTTCCAAAGTTGTTTTTGCTGTAGTTTTTTTGCAGCTGAGCATCATAAATTTGTTTGGATCCTAATTGCATCATGATTCTAGAAACTGATTTACAGCAACAGGCAGTTTTCAGAAAGTTCATACAGCCACTGTGTCTGTTACTCTTCAGCATGCTAGCTGTTGAGCTAGCAATTTCTATAAGCTACTTGCTGTCAAGCTGTTTGTCATCTGTGACCTAGTTCATTTCAAATAAAATACTTGTTAATTCACAGTGATGCGCAGAGGGTCTCTTAGTCATTTCTTTGGCAGAACTGGTTTTGATAAGTCTTTATGGAGAGAGCCCAGCACCACTGGCAGCTGTGGGGAAAGAAGAACCCTGAAAGCCTCCAAGCAGGCTCTGGATATTTCCTTCCAGAGAGAAAAGCACAGGGATCCTCATTGCTGTAGTGTTAACAGCAAGGATGCGCTTGCAACTATGCCAGCAAGAGTGATAGGTGAAAGTGTCTGGGCTTCATGTGTTATAGGTTCCCTTTGGGTGGCAGAGGCAGTGGTTGGTGTAGGTCAGGGCACAGTAGGAACTGGTGTCTCTTGGGCAAATTCACAGGCCACAAAACTACTGTCGTCAGGTCTCCCAGCTTAGCCCTGGTCATCTCTACTGAAATGGCCTCTATCCTTAGTGAGCTATTGTGGTATCATTGCTCCCATCCAATTTTCACAAACAACTTCATGCTTCTTACTGTGAACCATGACCACAGACACAAGGTCACAGTATCCAGAGAACTGCCCCAGGTATATGCATGAAGATTTAGAGACAGGGACTGCTGTGGGAGCAGGAGGTGTTAAAAAAGACTGCAGGGCTGTGACCTACCTCTGTCAGAGCTGGTCCTGATTAAAGTAGCCAAACCCTGAGGAGCTTGGAAAAAGGCTGCAGTGGAGAATTGCATAGAAAGATGTCTTCAGGCTGGTCAGGGCAGTCAAAGCTTGCGGGTGTGCTCAGGGCCATAGAGAAACTGCATTGAGATGCAATAGCAATCAAAGGTATATATTTCATTTTTTTTGACAAGGGAAGAACAAAGCACCGAGAGGGGCTTTCTTAGTCTCACTTGATTTGCTATTACCTGAGCTTATCTATATTTTCTTCAAATAAGAAATGAAAACAACTTAGTAAATCATTTCATTAGTTCCCTGATATCTTTCTCATTTTCTTTAGTTAGGCAATGTAAATACTTTATTTATGTAGCTGATTGCACATATGCACTCAAGTAAAGCGTATTTTGGAAAAACAAGTGTGTAAGATCTGATTTATATGTTACAATTAATTTTCACTGAAAGTAAATATATAGTGGAATATTTCAAGGAATAAATGATCCCTCTTGCAGAATGTACTGATATGACTAAATTTGAAGATTAACTAGTATACCATTAGATTATGGCTGTCTCTCACACCACTGAATTTGAAGCAGTGATTACTGATCTGTACAAAACGAAAGTTTTCCTACTGCAGTGGAAATACAAATTAACATTTTCCATGAACGTTCCAGTTTGCTATTCCTTTTCAAAGGTGTATAATATCTTTCTGGAAAAAAATAAGCATTTTTTGTTCAGTATTGGTGTTGGAGCTTATAACCATCAGTGTTAGCTTGTAGAGTGGGCTTTTTTTTTTCCCCCCTGGCGTGTTAGACATTCCATATTCTGAAGCAGTTTTGTTTTAGGCCAACTTGTATAAATAAACAAATACTGTGGAGGAATCACTCCACTCTGGCTAAGCTGTATGTATTCACAAATATTCTTTTACATCTTCTTCTAATTATGGTGCTGGCTATGTCTGTGCCTTGTAGTGGCTGTGGATGAAATTTGAAGAAGGCTATGTGATGTAAGAGTTCAAAATTACAGGTATTACTTTTGTCTTAGAAGGATGAGGAAAATAAAATCTATGTCCACTGTTTGCACAGAGGAGGTAAGAATTCTTCATGTCTCCATCCTATTTATAGCTCTGTATAGAGACACTGAAACTCAACCCTTCTGATGCAGGGGTGTTTCATATGCTCTGGAAAACTTATCTTCCCTTTCTCTTCTTTCCATCTTCCCTAGGAATTGGCCAGAGATTTTCCTTTTCTTCTCCTTACCATGAAGGACAAGCTGGTGTCTCCATGTGGAAGCAAAGTACTAACTCATGGCCAGTTTCTCTGGGGGATCCTTGAGGATCCTTTCTGGCATGTTGAAGTAGCAACATCTACATTTCTTTCTAGAGCTGGAAGATCTAGTCAGATGCTTCCACTTCCAAAGCACAAGAGAATAATCACCTGTAATTTTTATGCAGCCATATTCAGTCAGATGGTGTAGCAGTTATTCACCAGTTCAGAGGCCTTGGATCTTGGTAATGCCTTGAGGTCTGCAGTGTCTTTCCTTTGACATATGACAAAGAGATTTATGATGACTGAATATTTGTTAACCTTATCTGGTTAATTTTTAAGTATATAAACGGATAAATTCAGAAAAAATTCAGATTATCTACTATAATCTGAAGGTCAGGCCATGTGGTTTATTGTTCTGAATGGCTTTAAATTCCTTTAAAATATAATAAATGATTGGTTTATTTGTTTTTAACATTTAAATATTTTCTCAACAAGAGGTGGAAACAAGAACACCTTGTAGTGAATTGATTTCCTCCTCTACATTTACACTAATTGGGGTTAGAGAAATATTATTTTTCTTTGTAAATAGTTCTGCATTACAAGGTACAGCACTTCTAGTACAGTTTAGGTTAAAAAAAAAAAGTCTGCACCAACATTCCTGGATTCTAATTGAAGTTGCTGTTTACATAATTAAAATGTTCAAATATGGTGTGCCTTATACCAGTAGTATTCCCATTGACAGCTAGATTCCAAGAAACATCTGCTAACCACTCAATATTTTACAGAACCATGTTTGGATTTATAGTCAGGAAAAGTAGTAGGACCTTGGAGTAATATCTTCTCAATTTCAGATGTTTTCACCTTGTATGAGCCAACAAATTGACTAAGAAATCTCCAAAGAGATTTGAACGGAACAAAGTAGGAACATTAGTGATTCAGTAGGTGAATTGTTTAGTTGTGAGCCAGTGATCTGGACCGATACTTCAGTATGGTATTAGTTGAATTGTATTGCTCTTTCTGATAGAATAGAAATCAAGGTTAAGCTCATTCCTGTGATCACTAAATATCCACACGTGTGTCATGGGCAAATTTCACATTTACAACTTTAGAGTGGGCATATATTTGTCAGTATAGATTTACCAGTGTTTCAGGTCTGTAAGAAAGTTTACTTTACCATCTGCATTTTCCAGCACTGGCTTAATGCTTTCTTGTGACAGAAAACTTGTTGGGCAGAGAATTTGTTCTTCATTCAGTTTTTTTTGTTGGTTTTTTTTTTAATTTTCTTACTCTTTGTTTTGGAACATTCAAAGTAAAAGATGGTAAATGCAAGTTACTGTCTCCAAGGCCTAGCAGAATGGATGTACAGATAAATTATTTTAAATATGTTAATTTATAACTGGGAAAATGAAGACATTTTATAAAGATACTAGAAAATTGTAACAAAAATGTGAACATGAGCAATTACAGGAAAAATAAGTAAGAGGAAGAGTTGTCATTTTCTTCAGAATGAACTGACATTAGGAAACAGTTACGCTACTCCACTATGAGTGGTAATATCCTGATACTGAATCCTACTCCATGTCCCAAGGGACTTCACTGAGATGCGTATACAGGCAGCATGGAAATCTCTCTTATCAGACAACATGCATTGTCATAAGATAATGACTTGCTTGTTTGTGGCTGTTAATGGTAGCAGGTAACCTTTTTTTATTTCATCCTTTCAGCATACCATGATGAAACTATATAATTACATAGAATAAATGAAGGGTATTTTGGCTCAGAATTTTTTCTTTACCCTTTTGTAGACTCTGTGTTACCTCTACCTATGAAACAAATATTTTATTGCAATATGAATCTATTAAATGAATTATGTTGGAAAAAAATGAGTAGTGAAATGAAAATGAAGCCATAGTACAGTGCGGATTTCAGGGCTGACACCAAAGTAAGGGATTTGTTTGCGTGTTTGTTGTATCTCTTTTTTTTAAATTCAATAATGAATTTCATAACAAGTGGTCTATCAGTTGCCTTCCTTTGTGCATGTGTACATAACACAAATGGTAGTATTTCCTCAACAATAAGTAGCTATGTATCTCTTAAAAAGCAGGTAATGAAAGTGCAGTAATAATACCATAATGATAATAATAAATACAAATAAAAACTGATGGTACCTAATTTTGGTGCCTATTTAAATGCTTTCCATTAATTCATGCACTTAAGAATACCTCACTCTTCTTTGCAAACTGGAATGTCTCCTCCTGTTTCTCACTCTAATTTATAGGAGGGAGAGGAAGTTCTTTTAATACATGCATACCTGACAGCAAGATTAAGACACAACGGGTCAAATGTTAGCCTCACCAGTTTATTACAAATCCTAGTTGCTTAGGGAGATAGGAAAGGGAAGGCAGACGATAGAAAAGAGATAAAAGCAAGGAGTCTTTGTAGAAAGCAAGAGAGATAGCCACCACGATGGGTGCAACGTTGTTTGTAGCGCAGACGTTGATCTTCAGTGGTGATGGGTCATCAGGGGTTGTTCAGTTGACGACTGCTTCGGTTGATGACTGCTTCCAACAGCAGTACAAACTTATTTATGATGACCAAAGTGGTCAAATCAGCTCTCTTTGGAGTGACAGCTCAAATCCAAAGTGGTTGAATTAGCTCTCTTTGGAGTGGGAGCTTCTGGCTCTGGGATCTCAGCAGAAACTCCTTTGTTCCCAACTTCAGCGGGTACGATGGTATCATTCCCCAGTCTCCCATACCAAGCTGGAGTTATTTGGTCACAGGCCAGATCTTCTGCCAGTAAACGCACCTGAGCACTCTCTTCCGGAAGCAAACAGCTCTGAAGGAAACGCTTTCAAATGTTCACAAGGTGATGTTGATTGCCACATGGCGACACCCACCATTCGCCTCCTTGGTAAGTCAGTTAGAGTCTTATCACAAAAGATACCTCAGAAAGCAAGCTTTGAGCTAAAAAAAAGAAGGATTCAGACATCCTGGAAGCTGAAGCATAAGAACTGTGGGCTAAAATTAAGGTAAAATAATCAACCTGTAAAAGGAAGGGTTAGAAGAGCAATGCTGAATTACATGTGGTACCTCTATAAACAACACATGTATTCTTCATATAGTAAATCTACACTTCATATTCAAATTTATACATAAAATAAACTATCAAATGAAGATTAGGAAATACTCTTTGCCAAACTGCAAGATTGATTTTTATAAAGCAGATGCAGCTTCTGTTTGTCATTGTGAGGTTGATTATTTTTGCTTGATAGATGTAATTTGTGTTACTATGTACAGTATTTTAGTTGCTTGTTCAATTACCTGAATTTTCATCTTCCAATAAGAATTATGTTTTCTTTGTGGTGTAGTCTGTAATTCTCATTTGATATGGACATATTGCTGTGGAAAGGAGAAAGCTGTCATTATCCAGAATGGTACGCATTATCTCAGTGTATTTTAGCGGTTTTCTTAAACATGCCTAAATCTGACCATATTCCAGATCAAAGTCAAAAATTGCAGAGGGATGATCAGAGAAAGTGATAATATAGGCTTCATTAAGGCCACTTTCAAATTTCAATATGTTTTCAATCCCTGATTCTGGTCTGTATACAGATCTGATGTGGGGTGTCATTTTGTTTATGCAATCTAATGTTATTTATTTATATGCAAATAATTTATGACCTCTTTGAGCTATTGGTGAAAAATAGCCTCACAAATCTACCTAACAAATCAAAACATGTTATTGTACAGGAGATATGGTATCATATTTTATTACTGGAGTTCTAAAATTCTTATTCATTTATTGTATTAAAATAAATGTAGTATTGAATTCACATCAGCTGTGATTGTACCTTGGGTGCTGAAAGTAGCAAATACAAGCAGGCATCCATGATAGTAACAATGTGATTCAATTTTTGTGAGTGATGCATGTTTTTTTAGGTCTCTTTTCTTTATGTCTAGGGGATACAGTCAGATACAGTACTGCTGATCACAGCTGGCCAAGTGCAGTCTTTGGTTATTCATGCACCACATTTATATGAAATGTGCTTCTGCTCAAATCACTTGACAGCCCAGCTGTACTAATTGTGTGCTGCACTGGAGGTTCACAGTGATTCCAGTTCATTGGGTTGCGAATAGCATATGAAGATACAGTTGACTTCTTTATTGTCACCATACAGACCATAATGAGGTATCTCTTGAAGAAGCTCATTTTTATTTGATTATCTTGCATAAGATCACGTAATGTGAAGATTATGTTTATAAATATCAGAAGTGCAGGAGGCAATTGGATGAGGCCAGACTCTTTTCAGTGGTGTGTAGTGACTGGACAAGGAACAATGGCCAAAAACTGGAACATGGGATGTTCCATATAAATATGCGGAGAACTTGTTTACAGTGAGGGTGACGGAGCACTGGAACAGGCTGCCCAGAGGAGTTGTGGGGTCTCCTTTGGAGATACTCAAGACTCATCTGGACACCTTTCTGTGCGACCTGTTGTAGGAAACCTACTTGAGCTTGGGGTTTGACTCGATCTCTGGAGGTCCCTTGCAACCCCTACAATTCTGTAATTCTGTTATTTGTAACATTAGTTGACAGCTGCTCTTCTTGTAAGAATGCAAATCTCTACAAATGCACAAATTTCTATTGTACAGAATTTGCTTTTGTGTAGAATGGTTTACTTTTATAGAGCATCTTTTCCATCTGGATGACTTGTCTTTTCAGGTTACGTGCACTTTATTGCACATTCACAGTTTGCTTCTTTTTTTTCTTTATAAGGCCTCTAACTCAGATGTTCCCAGTCATCTACTGTGTAACAAGAGATATATAAGGCATATTTTTGTCTTTGGCATCACATCATAGTTTAGTTGTGATAGAAATATCATTGTTTCTTCAGGTCATCATTTTGTCTTTGAAACTTGGCTCTTTTGGCTTCAATTTCCAAACATTAATATTCATCTACTAAACTGGGTTGTTTTGTGAGCATAAGTCAGATGTGATGAGTTGTATTTGAGTATAAAATATTTGGCTCCTGCTTCTTGTGGTGCATAGGTTCTGCTTACACGTTCTGACATTTTTTTTTTAATACATTTTTCTAGCAGGCAGCCTTTTATTGTGGTAGTCCTCAGTAGGCCTGAACAGAAGATTATTTCCTTATCCTGCCAGAAGCATTGGGATTTGCATAAATTCTTTAATCCCATAGAAAAAATCATCTCTTTCCTTAGTCACTCCTGAGACATATAGGAAACCTTAGTTCAGAATCTCCTCCAGTGAATATTAAATAATTATATCATCTTTTTTTTACTATGTATTCCAATAAATAACTAATGATACATTCATGAAGATTACTCAGGTAGAGTTTTAGTAGATTGACTATTATTTAATCAAACGTATTAGCCTTTATTATTATTATAACAAGGTCACATTTTTGGACAAAGTCTCTTTTAAAAAGAAAGCATTCTTATATAGCTCACTGAGCAGCTTAAATAGCAGTTAGAAAAAATACCATAAAATTTTAAATACCTCAGACACCTATGTTTTTCTCCATTTGAGATAAACTACTTTCAAGAATGACTTTTTTTTAGGGGTACATTCACCAATTTCTAAACATGAAATTCTCATTTATTAAACTGTACAGTTCTGGGCTCTACAGTTTAAATAGGATGTTAAGGCACTTGAAAGTATCTGGAGGAAGGCAATAGGTCTAGCAGGCGTGTCCTGTGAGGACTGAGGACATTTGGGTTGGAGAAGGGAAGGCCAAGAGGTGACCTGACTGCTCTCTGCAGCTCCCTGAGCAGGAGAAGCAAGAGGGAGGGCATTGCTCCCTGCTCCCCAATGACTGGATGCATGCAAAAGGCATAAAGCTGCACCTGGGAAGGATGAGGCTGCATTAGGAAATATTTATTTACTGTGAGAGTGGTCAAACACTAGAACAGTCTTCCTGGGGAGGTGATTGGTGCTCAGTGCCTGTCAGTGTTCAAGAGGCATCTAGACAATGCTCTGGTTAATTTGCTTTAACTTTTGCTTAGCCCTGAGGAGGTCAGTCAGTTGGACTTGATTATCTCTGAAGGTACATTCCAACTGAACTATGCTATGGTATGCTAAATGCAAGTTAAGGCTTGATCATATCAGTACTCTAGGGCCAAGTTACGCTTAGTCAGAACCCCAGGCCTCAAGGGTTCATAGGAATGTTACATGAGTCTTGCACAAGGCATAGTCTGCTTATTTTTTCTGCCACCCAGATTACGTACACATTCTCATCTTGATCAGCATCTGTGTCCTCTCCAATGAGGAACACGTTTTAGTTCAATCTTTCAAATCAGTTGGCAGCAATTTCCTGTGGGGAAACAACTTTTTAAATTAGGAACAATATCATTTCTTCTTGTTTTGGGGTTGCTTACTCCCCTTTTTCAGCTTTCTTTCGTATACCTGACTTCAAGCCAGATCATTTTAGTCTGGCAAAAGCTAAATGGCTGTTTCAAGGGGAGGACTTCTGCTGCTTTTGCAATTCCAGCTGCTTTTTCCTACTACCTCTCTTTTGGCAGTCAGTGTTGATATGGCCACAAACTGAGCAGAGCAGTACCAGACCCAGCTCAGAAAGATCTCCACTTGGTCAGCACAATGGAAGGCAAAAGGATCAATCTCCTTGGGACAGGAGAAAAGGGGGGCTGCACTTTTTGGTTGCAGCTCAGATTTTTACCCCATTAAAGAAGCTGTATGATCATAACTTTATGGGTGTCTTTCCGTGTTTGCTCTTTTCATGGCAGATTATTCAGATTTCTGTTAAAAGGCACAGTACAGTGAGCACTTGATACTAGCTCCTTCCTTTCTCCTTTCATGTGAACATTCTTTCTTCATTTTTACTTCGTTTTACTTTCATTTTCAGTATATTTTACCTTTGACCTCCCCCTTAACCTGGTACTCATATTAGCAGTGCATTTCCAATGAATTACTGTATTTCTTAGCTGTGTGCAGTTTTCCTTGGATTGCTGCCATCAGCATGCAGTAATTTCCATGAAAATGCATTTTTCTCATGTCTTATTATCTAAATTAATTATATTCTTCTAACTAAATGTATAATTCTCTAAGAAATTTATCATCCATGCCTGAAAATTTTTGTGGTCTAAAAAGGGGGGTTTTGTTTAGGAGCTTTTGCACTCCTTCACCTCATTCCCTAGCAGCAGCAGTCAGAACTGTTGCCGTCAGCAGGGCGGAGGACATGTTGTGGTAGACCTTAATTGTTTATTGTGATGACGGCTTTGACCTGACTTTCAAATGCTTCTGAAAACATAAAACCTAATAGGACAGATTGCTCACTGCCTTACGTTGGTCTTACACAGCAAGAAAGTCAAAAACACTTGGTGTATGTATTTGGATATAGCGCCGCTTCATGACAAATACATCTAATCAAATGAATTTCAAAGTAACAAGAAAGTTTTGCTCAGGATTTCTTTTGACCTTTGTTTCTTTCTTAACTGTTTTTTATTTATTGAGGATAAGAGGTGGGCACACACTTACGGACTATGCATTTTATCTACAATAAGTTCAATATGTCATTTATTCTCCATGCCTTTTACCAGTACTGAAAATGTTATTACCAACAAGACTAAGAAGACTGGATAAGCAATGGAAAACAGATGCTTCTCCTCCTCTTTAAATCATCTTAAATTGTGACCTGTAGGAGGATCAACAGCAGTGCTAATGTAAATGAGTAAGCATATGACAGATGCTACCATGATTTTGTTTGAACAGTTAATACAAAGACATCACTTTCTTAAGCAATCCTGGGCAGAAATAATTGTTTTGAAGGGAAAGAAGAAGTAGTGAGACAGGTGTATCTGTAATAATGGCTTTATTTCTGTATGGTTGGCAGTGAATTCTGTAACTTTAGAATTGCTAAAGGCATTCGAACGCAGTTTTGCTTGCTAGCTAGTTTTCTTAAACACTGACATTGTAATAATACGTTGAGACTACAACTCAGCAGGATGTTGTGATGAGCATTGTAGAAACATGAAATATGTGAATCAGTCTAAAATTGTTGTAGTAGAAACCTCAAGAAGTAAACAGAGATCAGTACAGAAATTGAGTGTTCATGTAACTTCAAGGTTTGTCATAGCAGCACAGCTGAAGCCCCACTGCTTCCCTTATTTAAGGAGTTTGGTAACTTCTGACTCAGGCAGAGCTGAACTTGATTCCTGTGAAGTTTGGGACTGCTTGCAGAACTGGTTCACTTAAAAGTTTTAAAACAAGGGTTTGTCTCACAATCAGGACATGTCATGTTATTTTTAAAATAATACAGGCTTAAGCTAAAATTTCATGCTGTATTAATATTGGCCCAGCTTTAACAGCTGGTACTGTTACTGTGCTACTACATGTCATTAAAATACTTACTAAAAATAATATATTCTTATTTTCACATATACTGTGTCTGGATATGCTCTTTCTAAATATTTTAAATCATATGAGGGATACCTTCTTTGTAAGTTCTTCGTATGTTCTCTACAAAGATTTCTTCTTCCAACAGATAATAATAATTTCAGGATCTCTATAATGTTATTTGGATTTTGCTCTGAATATAGTTGATTTGTGCTGTTTTTGTTTTTTGTTTTCTTTTTTTTCCTTATGAGGTAAATTCTGTGTAACTGTGGTGCATCAGTATCCTGAGGAAAAAAAACAAATGTTCTCTGAACTGCGTGCTATTTCGAACTCATGGAGTCTCCACTTTTTCAGGCTTTCCTGGTGAAGACTTTCTTCTTTAAAACCCTTCAAACTTTCTTTAATGTCGATATTTAAGAGAGTTTGACAACTGATGTTAAGCAGTCTCGCTTGAATACTCTTTTTTGATAAGAAAGTGTAAGATCTATTCTATTACTTTCTTTTCCAAGCAGGTTCCCTTTCTTGTAAGTAAATGAGTGAGTTACAGAAGTGTTATAAGGCAGAAGAAAGTCTCACGCCTCAGGGAGAATGTATTCTGGAAATAAATGAAATAGAGACACATTGCATCTAGTGGATTCTAGAGGAATTATTGTCTGCCTTTTTTCATATTTAAACTGTTCACTCAAGAGTCTATGAATATGCAGCACTGACTTCGAAAGGTAAATAGAGTGATAGAGTATACAGGTATTATCACTGACAACTACTCCGTCACTTGATAGCAAAAGCACAGGTATTCTGAATACTTTTTTACTAGTTTATCATATAACTAGAAAACAAGATTTTCTGGTCTCCTGTTTTGTTTGTGCAGAATAATTAGAAAAGGATTTAGATACAGTTTAAGTGAATTCTGAAATAGGTGTACCCAAATTATGAGCTTTTTTTTGGTTCAATAGGTAACAAATAGTTCTGTTTCGAATAATAATTTCTTTGAGATCAATAATATGCTGGAACAGTCTCCATTATTCTCAGCAATACATAAAACTATGCAAAATATCCATAGTAATAGAAATACTGTCTCACTGAAAAGGTCACCAATCTCTTTCTGGTGTAGCAAAAAATCTATAATCAGTAGCCCTTAAGCAAAAAGTCTTTCCCCTCATAAACTGACAATACATCTTATTGTTAATAGAGTTGCTCAAATTTTATGTGTTTGTAACAAATCAGAGGTGAAATGATAATCCTTCCCTTATGTGCAATTTGTGGAAACAATGCAAGAGAACATAAAGCAGATATAATCTGCCCTCCTCAAATTCAAACAGAGCAGCCAGCAAAGCACCTAGAATACCAGAATCATCCTCTAAAAGCATTATCCATGTGTTTAGAAGTCTGGAACTCTCTACAACTGCCTGTTCATCGGGGTTGGCTGAAAGCAAGACTTTGGTTGCTTTACTGTGATGGTGTTTACTTCACCAGAGATGAGAAACAAGCTAAAGAAACTCCTGGGGATTTCTCTCCATTATAATTACCTATGAATACAAGGATGATTTTTAATCTAGGAGTTGGCTCGGTATTTTAATTTTCACGTACTTAGCAGGGCAATGAAGAACTGATATTTTAATATATGCTCTTTAATTGTTATTTTGAGCACCGTAAGTTTTCCAGCAATATTGAGTTTGTTTTTAATAGCATTTACTAAGAGAGTCATTCTGATGGTAATTTGGCTTGAAGCCAGAGCAAAAAAAAGTCTAACTAAGAATAGAAGATGTATTAACTACATTGGACTATTTCTGATATTCCAGTGTTGAAGTGTGCTATTCGTGTTCAGGAAAGAGATGCAAGGTACACATGGCTGACATTTGAGCTACTTTGTAAATGCAACAGATATTTTAATTTCATTTCATTTCTTTTTAAATGTGTGGACATGAAAACTGACTCTCTGCCAAAACCAGCTATTTTTGTGGAAAGTAAGAAAAGTGGAAAACAAACCAATCAAACAAACAAAAACTTTGAATGGTGCATAAATAGGTTTCAGATTAAAAGGAATTGTTTCTCATTTTCTACTGCAAGAGAACTGTAATCTTGGGGAGGTCACACGTCTTCTGATTGATTTTTAATTACTCCCTGGTGGAAAGGAGAAAGAAAAAAAGTCTTTGTTAATTAAAACCCACATCATATTTTTGTTCAACTGTTTAGTATCTTTTACAGGAAGGTATTTTTGGTCAAAGAAAGAAGAGTAAAAGTATTTGAACAATTCAGGTATTGCAAATTCAGGCTGACAGTTCAGTCCCTGTTCTGTCTGGACTGGAAGAGAAGGTCAGGTTCTAATCCTAGGTGAGAGCTGCAAATGCTATATGCATGATAATTCAAAGGTCTCTCTCAATTATTCCTGCTGGATCTTTTCCACATTTCACAGATGAACTCATTATTGAACCCAGACTGATACTTTGTACATGTAAAGGTGAGTTACTGCTGTATCTTTTTGCAGAAATGTCAGCAACAGAGACAGGAGCAGAGAGGAAGGCAGCCAACTTCCAGAAAAGTAAAGTGCAATCTAGTGATTATGCAGTGGGAATGGAAAGTTTGCTTAAATTGAAGAACTCCTCATCCTTAATGGTCATCTTCCCTTACTTACCCCCTTCTTTACCATTTATGATCCACTTCCACTGCAGTTATGAAGAACAGTGATTGCTGAGGAAAGCAGCTACTTAATTGGAAGATAAAGGAAAATTTTGCTCATTATATCATTTTGTTCATAAATTGTTCCTTCTGTATGCACAAATCTTTCTGTCTCCATCTGTCAAAAGAAATTCTATTTTTATTTAATTGACTTGTACCCTTTATTACAAATCTGTCTGCTCATTAATCTCAGGCAGAATTGCAGTGCAGTGTATTACAGCCATCACTATTAATAATCCTTAGAATTTAGTGCTGAGTGTTATTCTAACTAATGCCTACGAGACAGAATAATGATATTTCTATTATACTAAAAAGTTGTAAAACATTATCTCAATGTTATCCCTGCTAAGAACTTTGTTTGTGAAATGTCTACAGTCTTTCCACTCCAGCCCTGCTCAAATACATGTTTGCATCTTCCAGCAAGATGGGGAAAGGGCAGGATTTCTGAATACAACCAGCTCTAAAAATGCAGGTGATCTGAAGTATTAGTGGAGCCAAAAGCCGGAATACAGTTCTAAAGACCATAAACTATCAGATTTCTCACTGGAACTGTTTCACATTGTAAAAACATTCATTTGCTGTGGTATGTTAGACTGGAAGGATAACAGCATTTAGGTCAGGATGACAAAGATCCTGATCTTTCTGACTTAGATGGGAAATAGATTTGCCTTTCTGAAAAAAGTTTATATTAAAATAAATAGGATGATGATGTGAAGTCTAGGACCATCAAAAGAAAACAGTGGAAGTGGTAAGGAAAGAAATGCCAAAGATTATTTTTGAAGACCGTGCAAGGGAGATCTACAGGAAAGACAAGAATTTGGAATTCCAGTGAAAGACCCGAGGAGCCTTGAGGTTTCTGTCATCGGTACAGGGAAATAAAACTAGCTGTCCAAGTCAGTATTGTGAAGAGAACATTTTGAATATTAGCTTTCTTCCAGCTATAAAAGAAGTTCCTAGGTATCTAGGCTGAAAATTCCTTATGAGGTCTGTTTTTATGTTCTTCATTCATGCTCACTACAGAAATTCTTGCTTCTGCGTTCCTTCTGCCCCCTATCCTTTCACCCTAGGCCTAACGATGATTTCATTTCTCACAGAAGTAAAGAAATGTAGTGCATGATATAAATATGTGTTTTAGAAAAAAAGAATTATTTAAATTGCAACATAGAACTCTGAACAATTTTGTCCCCTGTTGAAGATAAATAAATAAATAAAAATGTAATAAATACTTAAAAGACCTTAGAAAGAGAAGAAATAGGAAAGACATTTTAAAAGATTGCTTCATGACTGAAAACTGAAAGTAGAACTAATATATAAAAAGCAGATAGACTTGGAAGTGAACACACTGCATTCTGCAAAAGCAACCTTCATGCAAGTCTATGAATCTTTCATGATCTCTCATAGCATGCAAAGTACATAACATGCAGCAATACTGGAACACATCCCTCAGTCAGACCACTTCATTTCTGCTGATCTCATCACTTATATCTTCTTTTTTCCTTTTTTTTTTTTCTTTTTAGTAGACAAGCTATGTTGTGTAAATATTTTACAGTGTTTCATTCTCATTCTTTCATGGCATTCTGAATATCACATACAAAATTCTCTGCATCTTAGCAAAATATGCTTTACACCTTCATTCCTTTCTTCCATCTATAAAAACCTTTAAATTCAAATGAAATTTTTGTCTCAACATTATGAACTCAAAAAGAAACATGCCTTGTATAAGAACCATTGACTGCAAAAACAGGATTCGCCTCCAGCTCCTTAAAAATGCCATCCGTGGAGAGAAGCTCTCACAAATGTGATATGACATGTGAAATACTGTTTGAAATACCAATTCCCATTTTAAAAGATGCGATACATAGCACTTACAGATTTACAGAGCAGCCTGTGGTTTAAAGGCCACAGGCTGTGGATGCATGTGTGTGAGGTGACTTAGTAGCCTGTTGCTACCTGGGATTCTTGGGTCTCTCTGTGTGAGGGAGTTATTCTTCCCCTCACACCAAATGCACATGCACTGGAGCAGCATCTCTGTCTTGACCATTGATGAAGCGCTGCCTCAGAAAGACCAGCTTTGTTGGATGCACAGGGAGGAAAGGTACTTTTGCCATCTTTGTAGTCCTTTTTTCATTTTTGGTGAAAGTGGTGCCTTATCCTATAGTATACTAGTGCTGGTGATAGCGTACAGTATTTCTCCATCGGTGATGGTCCCCTGCACAGGGTTTGGAGGATGTGAAAGGTCAGGGCATGTCATATCCTTGTATACATCAACAAGAGCCAGGCTCAAGTGGATTACAGTTTTACTTAGCATACACAGCTCAGGGAACCCAGAGGGATGCTGGTACATGTAGGAAGTGCTACAGGTAGATGTTCATGCTATTAATGAGAATTCCTCTACACATTTCTGGGAATGACTGCTTAGCATATGAATATCTTGAAGGGTTGATCAGAAAGGCTCTACTTTTTTTTTTCTCTTTCATGTCACTAAAATATTTGGCCCACCTGTTTGCAAAGTGGGTCATGCTGGAAGTTTAGAGCATGAAATGAAAGTACAGCATAAATGTCCTGGATAGTCCTGGGCATAAAGAGGCTTAAGTTTCTGAGATCTACTGTTGATGCTAATCCTATTTCTTTGGTAAAGCTAATGTATAGCTTCTCTTGTGAGCATAGTTTGTGTTTGCAACATATATTCTGTAAAATTGAAATATATTTTGAGTGTAAACAGAAAAAAAGATGCATGAGGTTTTACACATTAAGGTACCATGTTTCTAGTATCATAAAGCCAAATGAAGTTCCCAGCAGCGTCCTATCTCTGACAATAACTTCCTGCTTTATACAAAAGCTCACAGTATCCTACAGAACATATGGAAAAGTTTCAGCTTTACCTAGAGCAGCAAATGCTTGGCTTATTTGTATAAGCACAAGGGTTTGCATATATAGCAATCCTATCTAATGTAACTGTGAATTATAGCAATATTTTATAGGATTTTTAATCCTAATTTAGTTCTTGTTTTCTATACAGTGTGGAAAAAAACACGTTTAGTTTAATTACTCCCCAAATTACTTTCATCTTTTAGGTTTATGAATATCCCTGCATTTGTCCAGTTCTAAAATTCATAATCTTTGTAAGCATTTCCATTAATTTCCAATCCTCTTCAAAATAAGCAGTTCTAGTGTTCAGTCCTTCCTACATACAATACATCTACTCCATGCTTAGTTCATCAGCAATACTGATACATTGTGAGACTTTTTCTGTTGTTTTTTTTTTGTTTGGTTTGGTTTGTTTGTTTGTTTGTTTTAATTTTGCATTCAGGAACAACCATAAATGAAACTGAGATGAACCTGTGTGGAACAGGTAGCCTTTAACTCATTATCCAGCCTGCACAACAACTTGTCTTCACAGGAGGCTGTTTGGAGGAGATACACGTCTCCTTTTCATCCTCAGCTGGCACTGGAGGCACTGGAGACATGCTCTTGACTCCTGGGCTGCTGCCATTGCAAAGGGCCCTCAGTAGCTGTCAGCACAGCAGCTGCCCTCTGCTCCCAGGAGACCTCCTCCTCTGGGGACTACCAAGTATCTTGCCAACACTGTTAATCAGGTCCCAGTTTTTCCATAAGGCAATTTTACTCCCCATTTAAAGTGAAATAATAATAATTAAAAATTCCAGCTGTGTGCACGGAAGGTTGCAGGTACAGGCATTTGACTTGAATGTGCAAGTAACGTCTCATCCCTTTGGTCACTGTTTCTGTTTTGTTTATTTTCAGCCAGGGTAGCCCCTGAGAACATTAGCAGAGGTGGTGCTGGAGCCACAGCTCTTCAGCCTGTCACTTTCTGTGTCAGTGGAAGTAACACTGAAAGGACTTGTCAGAGAAGAGCTAGCTCTGTGAATTAGTTTGTAACACTTGGCTGCTTCAGAAAAAGGGAATTTTCTTCATTGCCAGATCCCACCTCATCAATATTGTATTGCTTTCACTCTCGCTGGGTAGCCAGAGTAAGCATAGTACATCTCTACCCATTTGCACAGTGTATCAGAGAGTTTTAATGTCATTACACTGCCTAGAATGGAGCTGGCATTAAAAAGGCTTTAGAAAGTGGCTCTCCTGTATCTTTTTAATGTTCTTGCAAGGGAAGGAATGATTGCAATTAGTAATGGATAACATTAAGTGGAAAGTAAAAACTAATTTACTTCTTTCTCCTGAAATAAATTAAAAGGTTTTTGTCTTTAAGAGAATAACTGTATGCAATTGAAATGATTACAAGGAGTTACAAAACTTGAGTACATCTCAATTATGTTTTAATACCTTGGGTTTTCTTTCAGTAATATTCATTGTAAAAATAAAAGTAAAATGATAAAATGTTCTGCCTGTAGTTTATTTTTGTTAGTTTGTTTGCTACCTTTAATAGTGTCTTTGATAATGGAGATAAAGCACATATCTTGTATCACATCTGTATACCACAGCTGGTATTAGATCAGGAGGGAGAGTAGATCTTGTGTCTCCTTGGATTACTATTTTCCATGACAGCAGAAATGGAGATAATAAATTTTGATGAGTTGTGTTTCTTTCAAAATTTACTGTTTTCATCTCCTCCAAAACTGCTTTCCTTCACTACAAGGAGTAGAAAACAATGACCTTTCTGGAATTACCTATAATTTAAAAAATTGTAAAGATTCTCCATCTTTACTAACTAAACAACCGTTCATTTAATTTGTCTAAAATCTTTCTATGCATTTTCAGTACCTGAATTATCTTAAGTAGGATACGCTAGGGATTGGAAAAGAGGACAGTGACTTAATGTTAGTCTTTAATCCTGCCTCAGAGTAAGGACACAGAAGAGAAAAAAAAAAGAATCACTTTTTCCACTCAGTTCAGGTTTTTTGCTTGCTTGCTTGCTTACTTGCTTTAAGAGACAACTAACAAAAAAATCTACTGTGTAATTGCTTATGCTTAAATGTAGGAGAATGTTACTGTGGTGGGAAATATGAAAACAGTGTTTGATTCATGATACCCCTTGCAATTGTTTAAAGCTTGCTCTTTCCCCTTTAAGAAGACTACTAGATAGTTCTTGACTACCTTCTGCTTCTTTACAAGGCTCAGCACTGGTAGCAAAACAAGAAATGTGTTAGTCTTTAGAAATGAAGTGAGGAAAAAAGCAAACAGCAAGGTAAACACAGTTGCTATACTTCAAAAATGCAATTAGATATAGTTGGATATACAGTTAATCATCTAAACCAAATTTATATTTGTAACATATCTTCCATAAGGAAACAAATTCCGTTTTTTTTTTTTTTTTTTTTTTTTTTTAATAGACTACATTCATTCTGATATGTTTATCATCCAATGATATCTTTATCATCCTATGGCAGATAACTTTCAGGTTTTTTTTTCATTGAAATACAATAGAACACTGAATAAAAAAAGTGTTAGCACCAAAAGCTCCAAGGTAGTATTTGCATGCAAGTGCTCACATTTTCATTTATATATGCTGGTTTAGCTAATGTCATTATTCTTCTCTACAGATTATGTTCTCCTAGATTTTTTTTCAGAAAGGAAAAAATTATTTTTCTTATGGTTAGTACTCAAAAGTCACCTGGAAGACTTAAGCCAGGCCCACACAGCACCAACCAAGATGTTTCCAACATTACTTACTGTTTCTGTAGGCATCCTGGCTCCTGCCAAGTCCACAAGAGCAGCATGTTGTCCCAGCTCTGGCCTGGGCAAGCTTTAGAGAAGTTTGATGCCCCCCTCATGGGGCTTCTGTGTGTTGGGTGTGCTTGGATTTCAAACCATCTGGTGATAAACACCCCATAAGTCAAACATGTAGCAGGTCTTCTCCATTCACCCCTTATTGTTGCTGTTCCATGAAATTCCACCAATATTCCAATTTCCAGCTTCTTCCAGGGCTGTAGACTTTGTTATTTTCACCCATCTAGACACCTCTGCATGAGGAAGGTTATCTAATGCCTTGATCATGAGAAAAGAGGTCTTTGTTGTCCACACTCATTACAAATTATGACCTTCTCCTGTCTTAAAGAAAATAATTTTTAAAATGCAGATTGTATTGGACTTCTAGTCCAAACTCCTAATAAACAGAATACATTTCTAAATTAGGCCAGATTGATCAGCTAAATTATGAAAAATATTCAAAGATGATTATACTGCAACTTTGCTGGACAACCAGTCCCAGCGTTGACTACCCTAATGCATTTTTTTCACCTATTTCCATTTGGAGTTGTGCTTACTGCAACTTGTGACCACTACCTCTTGTCCTTTCACTGCCTGGCAGTAGGCCTGAAACTGCCTTTTCTACAGGACACTTTATGTAGTGGAATTTAGCAATTATCTTCCACCTTTAACCTTTTCTAGGCTGAAAAAAGCAACTCCCTTATGAGTTTCTCATTTGTCATATGCACCTCTAGTGACTTTTTCATGTTTTTCCTTGCACTGAAATTACCTTAGTGGATGAGTAGATTTCTGTGAATGCTACATATTAGGATCCCTTGTCACTACTGCTTTAGCTAGCTAAAACAAAACTGTCATAAGAAAACACCCTTTACATGGCTACAGATAACTCCAATTTTAAAAAGAAAAAACTTGTCCTTTTTGTTTCTTTCATTTTCCTGTCATAGTTTTCCACTTGCATCTACTGTTATGCCTATACATATGCATGTTGAACCTGCTGTCTCTGTGCCTCCTGCTTCGTGAGGTCTATCACCATACCAAGCAGTTCTTTTCTGCCTGTAACACTTGCATTAACATAGAATGGCCAGCCCAGATCGAATACCAGAGTAGTTTCTGTGGGACAACAGAAACTCCGCTTTCTAGACCAGCGGACTGATACAAGTACCATTAGGTCAGTGTATTCTTTACAGTCTTCATAATCATCCAGATAATTAAGCCCTCATCTGGAACAGTCCAGAGATCTAGAAAAAGAGCTTACATCTAACTTCAGTTAATTTACTTAGAATTTGAACAGGGAAAATTGAGATTAGAAAAGCCAGCTGCTCCTTACAAAGCACATCTAATTAGTATGTTGAATTTTAATTTTTTCTGTCAGATTGCAGAGCATATGGAAGAGTGGTGTTCCAGTGGACTACATTGTTTTCCCTGCTCATAGATACTGATGTAAGGTGGCCATCAATGAGGTATTTTATTGCTAGACTGAAACTCACAGCAGGAGAAAGAACTGAAGCAGAAATATCAGGAGTAACAGTTTCTGTCTCAAGTTCAGCTGGTATCATTATGAAACTTTCCCAACATTTTTCTCTTTCATTATACTTAAGTTTTAAACAGTATTAATAACCTTTGAATGAGGGGTGGATATATGTGACTTTTGTGTGACATAAAATGCAATATTTCTGTACATTTTATATACGTATGTACACATGCACATATACACATAAAAAACATTGCACCAAGCACCATTGGTGGCTGGGTGTAGAAGATAGCAAAGTGCCAAACATGTTTCTTGATTCCTTTATCTTTCCTTTGCCTCCAGTAACCCACAAGTCTGGAGAACTCACTTAGGACTAGATTATGTCAAAGCAAGGAACCATCATTTGGCTTCTTGTCTGGTGTGTTTTAAGGTAGGGTTGAATGAGATTCCTTCATCCCCAGCCTACAGTCTCTCTCTCTCATGCCTGTTTGTGCATACACAGGTCTGTTGGTCACTTTAGCCATAACTATATTCCCAACAGGAACTCCTGAATTCATTATTCCATCCGTAAAGAAGAGAAAAAAAAAGAAAAACAAAACAAAACAAAAGCCTGAAAGAGCATGTTTTTGATATTTGGAACTTTATTCCAGTAGTCTGAATTCCCCAGTACGACTTAGCTATCAATACTAAATGTACGACAGCAGAAATTCTGTTCCATGTCTACGCCTAACAGAGATGCTCTTCCTTCTTGTGCTTACAAAAAGTTGGAGAAAGAAAAGGAGGAATTTTTATTTCATTGGCTGGACTACATGACATTTGCCTGACTTTTTTTAACTCTGAAGAAAGGCATTCTTATGGAAGAAAAAAAAAAGAGAATGGAACTGTGTTGTAACTGAGGAGGTTTTATAAGATTTTCGGTTGAATCTAGCTCAACAGACTTAATGCAGTTGAAAATAAACCATTTCTGGTTTTTAAGCAAGATCTTAAAAATGTGCTGAAAGCATGACAATAAAGATTTTAGAGTCACTGTTCTCCTATTAAACATTAACAGTGGGACCGTACTTCCATCTATAATGCTGTATAAAACAAGAGAATGAAAAAAATCCCTATAATGATAACTATTTTGCAGTGATGAATCAGGAGAACATATATTGCTTATTTGCTAAGCATGCACAGCGTAGTCAATGTTGCGTAAGGCATAAAAGAAGGCAGCCTGTGCCTCTAAGAACATTTTAATCTAACAGCACAGATGTTGAGTAGGCAAAACATGCCAGGGTCCCCAGCAGTAGATAATTAGTATTTTTAGTCAAACTCATAGTTAATATAATTTATGCGCTCTTTTGGGCCCAGTTGAAAAGGTTTTGACTGACTGCTCATTGATACAAGAGTCCATCTACTAAGCTGTATGAAATCATGCTTGAGAATTTGTTAGTGTAATTTCATCTGACATCAATTGAATCAGTAAATAACTTAACTGTTTGCTTGAACTTATTTGCTTTACTCAAAGTGGAAGATAATTCTTTGTATATGAAAAGGGAACAGCAGTCCTAGCAGAAACAGCAGTTAGTATTGGATGTTAGCTATTGATAATAAATTTCTGTGGTGCCATCTTACTAGTACTTTCTCCTTACATAACTGCATTCCATGGGACTGATAATATCGAATGTTCAAAGTCATGGGGGCTGTGTGTTGGCTTCCTGTGAGAACAGATATTTGGGATAGAAATAGACAACAGAGGATATGATTTTTGAATGGCAGCTCTCTCTACCTGCCTTGAAAATGTAGGGTCTGTCAGCTAGGAGTGCAGATCATTTAGAGCCCTTAGAGTCAAGAAAAAGGAATGTTTTAAATAGAAAAACTGTGACATGAAATGCTCCAAAAACAAACAAATGAAAACCAACATATCATTTGCTCATTTGGGTGACCAAAATCAGAATACATGTTTGTGTGAATCCTTCTCTGCTAGACAGGTAATAAAAACACCAATTTCACAATTATTGTGAAAACTGTGAAGCTCTCAGGTACCAGCAAAGATAGATGTCAAAGTGAAGTTCCATTAGCAGAGCCTTGCAGTCTGTTCAGAAACTTGTGAAGAAAGTGGATATCTGCTGAATTTTGTAAGCAACTTGTGCATACAATTCAAAACTAGTTGTGTATTAAAACACAAAATTTTCCTGTGACTGGTATTTACTAAGAATTAATTTTAAAAATTCATTTGAATCTCTTGAAGATACATTATTAATTTCATTTCTTCAGTGCTGTGTTGAAAAAGTTGTCCTCAGCTGTTTTTTTCTTGAAACTTCCAAAACACTAAGGATTAGGAGAAAGAGAGATACTTGCTAAAAGAGACCAAAAGCCAGCAGTAAGCGGTGACTGGCAGGGCTGTCGCAGAGCCTCTCCTGGCTGCCTGAAACTTGATGCATGAAACTTCAGCTGCATGAAGCAATGGCTCCTGTGTTCGTCACTGAATTTTATAATGTAGTACAAGAGTTCACCCATAGGACAAGTAAATTTCTTCCATTCTAGTAGTGGAAATGCTTGCTGGGGCCATGCCAAAATCCTTGGCTTTTCAATCAGGGAAAGGATGAGTGTTTATCATGCTAATTATGTGTATTTTGTTTCTAATTTTATTCTTTTTTTTCTTTACAACATTTTTATTTAATTTGATTTTATTTTAAGAGCTGAACTAAGGTGGCGCTAATAGAAAAGCCAGCACTTTTGCTCAAATTCTTCATACATCCTCTGATCCTGCTTCTCTTCCAGTGCCATTTCCGTGCCTACTTGGCATTGAATAAATAATCACAAGAATCACAAAATCAATATAGCCCATTTAGAAGCTGGCAGGGAAAAGTATATAATTCACTAAATACAAGTGTACTAATGCGTAGAACCAGTGAATGTATTTTAAATCTCCTGCAATAGCCATTACCATCATTTCTGAATCCTGCTTAACAATTTTGTTCATGTCACATCTCATTCCATCACTTGCATTTTAAAACACTGAGGAGCTTTCTGATGATCTGTTTATGACTTTTTCATTTCCTCAATTGGTACGTGTGTAATATTTATTTAAAGTGAAATTTCATGGTGCCAACCAAAGCCATTAAACGTCTGAAGCACAACATATGGTGAATTCTAGCTTCTGCTCTATCAGAAGAACAATGGGAGGTATAATGAACAACACTAGCAAGTAGAAAATAGCACAAATGTAGATATTTTTATTTATGATAGAAGGTTATGAAAAACGAACTTAGGTTTCAGTCAGAAGGGCATGAATAAACTTTACCACTCATATTTCTTTATTACATGTTCAGTTGAGCAGTGGATTTACAACAAACAGAAGCAATCTCTTTAGAGCTGACATGCAAGAGGAGAAGTTGATAAAGCTGTGGTACGTCCAGTGCAAGAGCCACTTACAAAGTTTGTGCTTGCTGCTTCTCAAACCCTTCCCATGTCTGAGTAATTGGCCTGACACTGCAGCAGAGGCAGAAACCAAGAAGATTTACAGCCACTTTGGAGAAATTCTAATGGTATCTATATAATTGTGTCATTGTCCGGGAGTCTGATTCTTACTGAGAGAATTTACATTTGCTCTCAATGGAAACATGCCATGATGGAAATCTCTGCTGTTCAAAAGGAAAGAGAACCAGTCCTTTGGCTGATTTTAGGAAAAACAAGCTCATCCAACTGTAAAGTTAAATGAACCATTCAACAACTTTGGTGCTTTTGTGTGTATAAGGTAACACAGAGCTTTCTTAATGTGTTTGGTATTTCTCTATATTGGCTGAGTCACAAAAGGAATAGTTCCACCTGTTTCACCTAACTTTTGGCTCTCTATCCATATTACATGGTTCTGTTTGCAATGAGTTTGGTCACTTACACTTCATAGGTTTAGTGATGAAACAAGATGCTTACCCCAGCCATTGTCATCCCTGTGCAGGAGAAGTAAGATACCAGGTATTCAAGGACAGCACTGACTTGTGGGAATGTGAGGTACTACCAGTTTAGTCTTTGTAGCTTTGTAGCAGTTAAAGCTCATTGATTACCTAAGAGCTTTTGATATCAGTTATTAAACAGTTGTAGCTTCACATCCATTCATTTTACTTACTGATAAGACTTTTCTTACACTCCATTCATTTTACTTACTGATAAGACTTTTCTTGCACATAGAAAGTGAGGAGCTTTGGCATCCTAGCAGACTAATATTACCAAAGTAAATTGCTACAGCTGAGGTAAAGCCAGAGGAGAAGTTTGCCTTCATGCACATCTCCCAGAGTCAGATTTAGCCATATGACCTGTAGTGCCCGCTGCAGTTGCTGGTGTGTCCATCACCACACACATTCATGCAAACAGAACAAAGGAAGAGTTAGAAATGTGGCTTAATGAGTAAGACAAGATGGACTGCATTGATCAGGCATACACATCAGAGAAGCATAGTGAACAGCCTGTTTTGCCCATGACTGACCCCTTTTTTGTCTGCTTTTTTCTTTGCATCCCTAAACTTAGCCCTAATCCCAGTGACGCCTCCTGGTTCTTCCCCTGAACATCACATAATACGTAAATCTTGTACAATTCCAAAAGGCTCTTCCCAGTACAGTGAGTCCAATGGCTCTGTTGGCCGTAGTCCTGTCATCTGTGGAGAGATGTGGTGCCTGTGGGTCCAACGCTGACTGGTGGGGTTGGATAGTCTCTTACCATCACTCACCCTGGCCAGAGGATCCTGGAGGGGTGCCTAGGCATCCCTACATGCTGTTGCTGCTGCCCTCATTTTGTTTGTGAAGACCAATCTCTAATCACATAGCACAACAACAGTTGTCTTTGCAATTGTCATTTGTGAGCTTGAAGTCTGGATTTTTTTTTTTTAAGAAATCAATTTAATGCAACAGCCAGATAAGTAATGGCCTAGTAGCAAAGTCCTATAAAGATATTCTGGGAGCTAGGGCTTGGAGTAGCAGGAGGGAAAGAGGTATACAGTTCACGATGTTGCAAGACAGAAGCGGGCTGGCACCTGCCTGCTGCTGCTGAGCAATCTCAGGCTGTCCTGAGACAGAAATCTTCTTCCTTACCATTTGTTTTTACTGGGCAGGAGTTGTTGCTTTGAACTGCACCTTCACCCCTGGTTTATTAAAAAGGATTACTGAGAGTTAAGAATCGTATCTTGATCTTGTCTCGTTCATTTTGCTGTTATTGTTGACAGGACAGTATCCTTCTTGCATCCTGACTTGTATAGCTCTCACTTGGTAAAGCCAGCCTTAAGAAAGGTATTCTCCCCTCATCCGCCATGAGAGCAGACAGTGCAAGCAGATAATGGAAAATTCTCTATTTTTGGAATATTTCACCTCATGTTACTATGGAAAGTCACTCTTAAAAATATCACAGGGTGGAAATTCTCCAGTGTTTTATAAGCAGACCTTGGTAAATTTCAAAACATTCTGTAATGGTTTTATGAACATTATGTTCCAGTTTATTCCAATATCAAATGTGGAAATGAAGTGGGAAAATTTGCTGTGATGTAGTTCTTAGTTTTCAATAATCTTTTCCATCAGACAAAAAAAAAAACAAAAAAAAAAAACCAAAAAACAAAAAACCACACACACATAATTCCGTGAAAAAATTTACTTGTAACTGAAAATGCTCACGCTTCTTAAAATTAGGACTCTCTTCTGGCTGAATCTAAATGTTATTTGTAACATAGCACAGTATAAAATAATACAATATATTGCCATAATATTATATAAGTAATATGTATTTGCTTGATTATGTAATTTTCATTCACAGAAATTTTACACTGCTTCTCAACTCCAGATCTTCTGTTTTTTTAGTTCTCTCTGTCTTTTATTGGTAAAAATAGAGTCTTCATTTTGCTGCCATTTTTAAGTTGTGAAACTGAGGCAGATAAAGTCCAGTACTAATTTAAGATTACTCAGGAATTTTCTGGCATAGCAACAGTTTAAACCTCTCACCATCTCTCTGAAGGTCCAGCCATGTTGCATCTTGGGTACATAATCAAAAGAACCCCCCAGTTTTCCTTTTTGCCAGAAACACACTGTTAATATGACCAAGTTTAAGTCAAGAGTGACATCCAGTGGTCAGACCCATCTTATTTCCAAGATTGTTTTCATTCCCTTGGCTATATAATCTAAGTACTCTAAGTATATACGAGTTAAATTTAGCCCCTATTTTTTTTCTTGGTGTCTTCTGTGGGAAGACTGATTTCAAAAAATACGTGCTGTTCAAAAACCTGTTTGATGGATTATGCCCTTGAATCCACTTTGGCAAGGGTACTGCATCTAAATTCCTTGGTTGCAATTGTTACTTTATGTCTCTGCTGATCATAGTTTATGGATTACAGTTTTGTACTGATAAAGCCCCACAGTGCTCTCAATGGATGTCTCAGAATTGCTGAAATCTTTCAGAATGAGATGAATGGTATGAGCCCGTACATATCTTTGTGTGTATATTCCTCAAGTATTTCTGCTGATCTTTGTTTCTGAGGCTTCACTTTTTCCATATCCACCTTGGAAACAAAAATTGACTTAGTGAAGACTGAAATCAAATTCAAATCCTTTGACACGATCTGTCACCACATCCTTCTCTCTAAATTGGAGAGGTATGGATTTGAAGGATGGACTGTTTGGTGGATTAAGAACTGGTTGGCTGGTTGCAGCCAAAGGGTTGTGATCAATGGTTCTATGTCAGGGTGGAGGCCGGTCACGAGTGGTGTCCCCCAAGGCTCAGTCCTGGGACCGATGCTCTTCAACATCTTTATCAATGACATAGACGATGGAATCGAGTGTGCCCTCAGCAAGTTTGCAGATGACACCAAGCTGAGCAGTGCAGTCGATACATTGGAAGGAAGGGAAGCCATCCAGAGGGACCTGGACAGGCTGGACAAGTGGGTCCATGTGAACCTAATGACGTTCAGTAAGGCCAAATACAAGGTGCTGCACTTGGGCTGGGGCAATCCCAAGTATTGATACAGACTGGGGGAAGATCTCCTTAAGAGCAGCCCTTCAGAGAAGGACTTGGGGGTCCTGGTGGACGAGAAGCTGGACATGAGCCAGCAGTGTGTGCTGGCAGCCCCGAAGGCCAACTGTGTACCGGGCTGCATTAAAAGAGGAGTGGCCAGCAGGGAGAGGGAGGTGGTGGTCCCCCTCTACTTGGCTCTTGTGAGGCCCCGTCTGGAGTACTGCTTCCAGGCCTGGGGTCCCCAGCACAAGAAAGATGTGGAGCTCTTGGGACGAGTGCAGAGGAGGGCGACCAAGATGATCAGAGGGCTGGAGCACCTCTCCTATGAGGAAAGGTTGATGGAACTGGGCTTGTTTAGCTTGGAGAAGAGAAGGTTCTGGGGAGACCTCATTGTGGCCTTCCAGTATTTGAAGGGAGTGTATAAACAGGAGGGGGATCGATTGTTTTTGTGGGTGGATAACAATAGGACAAGGGGGGATGGTTTTAAACTAAGATAGAGGAGATTTAGGTTAGATATTAGGAGGAAGTTTTTCACTCAGAGGGTGGTGACGCACTGGAACAGGTTGCCCAGGGAGGTTGTGGATGCCCCGTCCCTGGAGGCATTCAAGGCCAGACTGGACGTGGCTCTGGGCAGCCTGGTCTAGTGGTTGGTGACCCTGCACTTGGCAGGGGGGTTGAAACTAGATGATCTTTGAGGTCCTTTTCAACCCAGGCCATTCTATGATTCTATGATTCTATGAAATATCTGACTGGAAGCAACCACATATATCACTAAATTAATTCTGAATTGGGTAAACTTATTGTCCAATCCTTTCAAGATCATCTCACTGAACAGATGTTCACAAAATCAAATAGAAATATGGTTCAGCCCTAGAGGCTGTTTACTCCTTTAAATTTTGCTAACTACTTTTACAACTTTGTTTTATTCAGATCACCTGATTGTCATGTATGTGTCCTAAAATCAATTTTTTTTCCTTATCAAAATGCGAAGCTCTTTATAGAGCACATAGCACAACATGTTCCTCAGAGAATAATGAAATCTACGGAAAAATTTATGATTAGTACTTTTTCTCTAAACAGAAAACTGATGACTGAAACTGCATGTGTTAAGAAATAAAAGTGTTGTAGCACAGACGAGAAGAATAATGAATTCTGATATTTCAGAGCAAGTGAAAAGCTCACATTAATCCTCCTGATGAAATATCATTGACCTATTTATTTGAAGATAAACATTTACACACTTTTTTCTTTTATTTGAGATATGAGTTACGTTCTACTTTTTTTTTCTTTTTGCCACAGCTGATAATTTGACATATAAGATATTGCACATTACCAGAATAAGTGTAGACAATCAATAATATATATTCCTGTTAGAAAAAGTGTTTCCCAAGTTAGTAATTCTCTTAGTCTCTAATCATTCAACATGATGTCATTTTGGACTATAGGATACTTGAGTTGTATGATATAAATAGCAATTAAGCATATGGCTTGAAATTAAATTTCGTCTCAGAGAGGAGACATGAAAGCGTTCATTTGGCCCATACTGCCTTTTGTTGTGCTGAATCATAGAGTCATAGAATAATAGAATGGCTGGGGTTAGAGTGGACCTCTAGTTCCAACTCGCTGACATGGGCAGGGTTGCCACACATCAGATCAGAATGCCCAGGGCCCCATCCAACCTGACCCTGAATGCCTCCATGGATGGGGCGTCCACAGAATCACCATATTCATCTGGATTAAATAGCAGTATCTCTATCTAAGACAACACTTTATTAAAAAGCCTGCTGTCTCAGTTTGGAATCTAGAAAAACACTTTTCTTACCAGAATAGTTTCCAATATGATACATTTAATTTTTATGGTAACAGTAAAGTAAAAATGGGGTTAAGCTTGCATATTCAAGTTACTAAATATCTAAATTCACATTTAGAATGTGCTGTTAATAAGAGTTTTGTTTAGCTTTTTCTTTTCATATGGTTTTGGGGGATTTTGCCACAAGTAATAAGAATTTGTTCCTACTTAATTCAATATAGTTTATTTTAGTTGATTTTCAGAACAGTTGGAGTGCTGAATTGCTTTTCTTACTTTGAATTTCTTTTTGGAGAGGTGAATACTGACTAGGAAAAAAATATTTTGAAAACTTGTTTTGCATTTTATATTTGTTTATCTGTTGCTTTATTAATTGTTTTACTGGTTCCTACTAGTTTGCAACAGTGATAATAGAAGTTACTGCTCTGTGTACATCTGCACTAAAGCATTTGATCAATTTTTTTTCTAGGCATACTTCACTAGTTATTTCCTTTTACACACATACCTAGAAAAATCAGTGCCCTTGTTTTTGGAGGGGACTAATATCTTCAGGGAAGTATAAAAAATGATTCTGCTGTTTATGTTATGAAGATAGTTATAAACATCAAATGGTAAGCACTGAGTATTTCTGCCTGCAAACCCAATCTAGTCTTCAAGACTAGAATTCTTTCCTCATTGCAGTTTCCAAAAAAATAGTCATTTTTCATATAAGGTAGTAATAATGGAAGTCCAGTAATTGTCATGACAGAAATGTAGTGTTGCATGCAATATTCTGTGTTCACAGTGAACATTTTATCTCCTGAAATGTCAGTGCATTTCATAAGCTAGGTATGTACTAAGGCTATATTCATCACTGAGAGAAGGAGATATACATCATCTGTCATTACAGGCATATATCAAAAGCTAACTTGCTAAAACTTGGCAAAACACATAGGCCCCTATCTCTGAGGATGATGGCAGAAAGTTACCTTGCATGACATGTTGCAGTGCAGTTGCAAAGAGATGAAGAATGTGGTGATATTTGTTTTAGGATTGCAAAGTAAATTCTTTCTCACACTGAAAGTATAACAGAGATTTTTAATACTTGGCATGAGCTGACATAGGATGATGTGAAACTTTTTACTTGGTGAAACTGCAGAACTTCCTATGCTCATGATAAGAAAGCAATAGATTATGTAACAATGTGAACTCAATATACCATAGACTGAATGTCATGCAATGAAAATCGTATTTAAATATGATCCATATTCAGAGTCCTTCTTTCTAGAGTTCCATTATCCATTATTATTATTGGTCAGAGAGGCTCAAATACTCAAACTGAAGAGCAGATAAATAAGTACACTCACTTCCTGGGTGAACAAGATGTTTTCATTTTCAGTACCACAAACAGCAACGAAGGCAAAGCTTAGATTTTCAGAGTACCTCTCACTTGACTCAATATGTGCAAAATCAACTACATATGGCAAAGGATATCTGTGTGGATGTGTAATATTTATTTCCTTCTCCTGAAAGTCCATTTTTTACTTCCCCTCCCAGTTATCGTATTCACTTTCTCAGTAATTCCATCTTTACCTGCCAAGAGACTTAATGCATTTGCTTGAACACATTAGGCTGAAGGAACTGGGCTTGTTCAGCATGGACAAGAGAAGGCTGTGAGGAGACCTCATTGTGGCCTTCCAGTATTTAAAGGGAGTTAATAAACATGAGGGAAATAAATTTTTTACACAGGTAGATAGTGATAGGACAAAGGAGAATTGTTTTAAACTAAGGAAAGGGAGATTTAGATTAGATGTCAGGGTTTCAGCAGTTTACAGGCTGGTTCAGCCCAGTTCCATGACTGAGGTGGGGGGACTCACCAACCCATGGTGAAGGTGGGTAGGGAGATGGGCCTAAAAACAAAACAGCAGCAATGAACTGAGGAGGAAAGCTAATTTACTAAAAAAAGATATTGGAATGCAAGATAACACAATGTAATACAATATAATACAAAATAATTGGAATTGAAGCTAAGAAATAAAATAAAATAGGAGAGGGAGTATGTGCAAAAACCAAAGGCCTTACTCTAATGCTGAAGGCGAGACGTCTGGCTGGGACGAGCAGAAAGGGAAAAAAAGGGGCATCTCATGATCTGCGAACAATTTTACCTTTACCTCTGTACGAAAGTGCAGAGTCCTCTGGGGTAAGTTGTTTTTCTCTTCTGAGACAGGTATACCCGGAAATATTGACAATCCATGGAACTGGAGCATTAACTCTTTAACTCCTAGTGCAGTACATGATGTTCTGGTGTGGAATGCCAGTAACAAAAATCATAAAACCGTGACATAGGAAAGTTTTTTTACTGAGAGAGTGGTGAGGTGCTGGTACAGTTTGCCAAAGAGGTTGTGGATGTCCCATCCCTGGAGGTGTTTAAGGCCAGGTTGGATGGAGATCTGTGCAGTCTGATCAAGTACTTGATCTAGCAGTGGTGGGTAGGAACTTGATGATCCTTGAGGTCCCTTCCAACTCAAACCATTCTATGACTCTGTGATTCTATTAAATCATTTATATCATGATCTTATATAAATGTGGAGGAGGAGTAAAGAGTTGTTTGCATACTGGGGAGACTAATTAGGGCCAGTGTCAACGGTTTACAGGCGTTATTCCGTGACAAAGGGGATGGGAGACCCACGGGCCCACACCCTGGGAAAAGGGAAAAGGGGAAAGGGTAAGGAGATTTCCCTGAGAGCAAAGAACAGCGGCAACAATCTGAGGAGAAACAAACTAATTTACTAAATAAGATATCGGAATGCAAAACAACACAGTATAATACAATATAATTACAATTTAAGCTGATAAATCCAATACAGAGAGAGAGAATGTCCCAAAATCAAGGTAGGCCTTACTCTACTACCGACGATAAGATGGCTGGAGAGCGAGGTGCTGCCAAGACGAGAGACGGTGGAAAAAGGGGCCGAGGTCTCGTGATCTGCAAGTTTTTATACTGTGAGCTTTTATCTTTTCCCTCCGGCTGGAAAATGGTAACAGAGGAGCAAAGTACCCTGGGGAATGCAGTAGTCCTTCTCTTCTGAGAACCAGGTACATCCACTACATGATGTTATCATGTGGAGTACCAATAACCGAAAATCATAAAACCATGACAGCCAGCTTTCAACCTGCAGCCTCTTGTGTAATGTTTAAGAACAGGGTGGGATTTTTCAAAAGACTGTGAGACTACTGGCACTCTGCATTATGCATGCGTGTTTGCATGCATTAGAAAGGCTTGAGTTGGAAGGAACAGTAAGTATCATCTAGTTCTAACACCCTGCCTTGGGCAGGGCTGCCACCTACCAGATTAAGCTGCCCAAGGCCCCAACCAATCTGGTCTTGAACGCTGTGGGGCATCCATAGCTTCTCTGGGCAGCCTGTTCCAGCTCATCACCACCTTCCAAGTAAAGTCCTTCCTCCTAGCACCTAATCCAAATCTCTATTCGTTTAGTTTAAAACTATTACCAGTTGTCCTATCAGTACTCATCATCTTTCCTGTAGGCCCCCTTTAAATACTGGAATGATTTGGAAATGTTACAATAAGGATTTAGGAAGTAGAAATAAAATAATCGGCCATTTATTAGGAATATAATTAGGAGTATAATGCGGAGCATAATGAAACACAATCTAGCAAAACAGAAAAACAGTGCAACTCTGTGCATGACTTAGTTTAATGTTGCTGAAGGCCTTGGTCAAATGCCTGCTTCTCTCCCAAGAGAAAGCTGATTTTTGAAGTCTGAGCTTGTGTTCTATAGCTAGAGAAATAAAAGCAAGTAACTGCATTTTCTGTTTAGCTCCTGCAAATTAATAAAATGAATGAATCTTAAAAATTTAATTAGGTGTTGCATTTATAAAGGCATTGTAAATAGTAACAGTTAATATTAGCTTTCAGAAAATCTGGTACGATCTTGAGGCATCTTAGTTACCTTATCCCTCTGGTACACACTTTAATTACAAGGAGCCTTCAGTTTTATTCTTTTCATTTTGTGCTGACGTGTTAGCAATGAAGGCAGAGAAGAAGTATAATCAAACACTGTAGTTCTTGTTACCTAAAAATCTTGATATAATCAATTACAGTGAATTAGAGAAAACTCACTTTAAAAGCATCTTCCATTTAAAAGTGCATACTCAGTGTGAGGAGCGAAGAGTCACCTTTTAAAAAGAAATCAAATTTCAAGGAAATCATTATCACATTACTGTACATATTACATTACTGTAAATCTGTCAGTGTCATCAAGAGGGTAATTGGTGCTTAGCTAAACATCATTTTAAATGGAATATTTTGTATTTGTTTTCTCCATGTTTCGATTTCATTCAAAACATTTTTTAACAAAATTTCTTCTTTGGAATATAAAAATAAGGGTAATAATTGCATTCTAAATAGCAGGTTCAAGAATAAGGATCAATTTTTATCCACATACAAGTCCAGGTATGTAAATAGATAGCAAGTATGGAAAGTACATATGTGTCATATCACACCTCCTGCCTCAACATTTGTGATTTAAATAATTAACTAATTAACATTAATTTTACTCAGCCCTGTATGAAAATTAGTCATTCCTGACATTTAAAACTGAATAATATTCTTTAACTAAAAATAATGCTTTACGATCTCAGTGTCCCATTTAGCCTACCAGTTAATTAAGTGCTTTGCTGAGTTTGAGGAAATACATTTTAGCAATGAATAATGTATTGTTGCTCAGTTTGTACAAAATACTAATTTTGTGAAAAGTATTTGAAATCAGTTTTAGATATTAACAGTATATCTGCATAGTTCTATGTTTAGAAACTATTTTTGTGCTATTATCTGAAGTAAAGGCCAGCTCTTTTTCAAACTGCTTCACAATTGCAGGTGATATCTTGATATTTTATTCTTATTTTTGATCTCTTTAAAATAACTCATCAGATAACTCCCAGTTAGAAGTTCTCCTATCTGTCCATGGATGACCACAACACCAGGTGAAAAGAGGCAGCTGGCAGCAGCGGCACTGAGGATCAAGTATCATCCCAGTCTGCCTAGTTTTCAAGCTGGGGGAAGAAGTGTGCCAACCCTGGGCTCATAACTCCACAGACTTGATTTGAGAGTGCTGTGACTGACAAAGGTATTAAGAGTTTGAATGAGACACTAATTATTACCAAATCCAAGTGTTAATTATAGAATCATAAATTGTCTCAAGTTGGACGGGACCCACATGGATCATTGAAGTCTATCTCCTGGCTTTACATGGTACTACCTAAAAAATGCCACCTGGGGTGCATTACAAAGAGTGTTTCCAGCAGGTGAAGGAAGTTGATCCTCCCCCTCTGCTCTGCCCTGGTTAGGCCGCATCTGGAGGGAACTGTTCAAGAAAAACAGGGAACTGCTGGAGAGAGTCTGCTGGGGGCAGATAAAGGGAGGGAAGGCTTCTCTTATGAGGGAAGGCTGAGAGACCTGGGTCTGTTCAGCTTGGAGAAGACTGAGGAGGGATCTTATCAATGCTTAAAAATATCTTAACAGCAAGTGTCAAGAGGAAGGGGCTAGGCTCTTTTCAGTGGTGCCTAGTGACAGAACAAAGGGCAGTGGGCACAAACTGGAACATAGGAAGTTCCATTTGAACATGATGAAGATCTTTTTTTACTGTGAGGGTGACAGAGCACTGGAGCAGGCTGCCCAGAGAGGTTGTAGAGTCTCATTCTCTGGAGATATTCAAAATCTGCCTAAACACTTTCCTGTGTAATCTGCTACAGGGAAGTTGCTGGCAGTGTGGTTGGACTTGATGATCTCCAGAGGTCCCTTCCAACCCCTATGATTCTGGAATTCTGTGATACAATATTGACTCCTTCATTCATAAGAAAATACTTTCCAATTGTATTGGTTTTAACATGATTGAATTATTTTCATTGCTATGCCTTAGGTTTGGGAGATCATTTGAGTCTAGTCTTGGTCTTTGATCTAGGAGATAACAGATTTTCAGAGGGTTCAAAGCTTTCAAGGAATGGTTCTTTAAAGAATGGCCTTTTTTCTTTAAATATTTGGCCAATGAAAATGTTTGAACCAAGAACGAAATTGTCAGTTGAAAGGAACTGATGCCGCTTCTGATAATGTGACAAAGGACACATTACCTGAAATATCTATAGCATGTAAATGAATAGTTTGTTACTTCAGCATGAGAAAAACACATTGTCTTTTAGAGTAACTTTTGGAGTGCCTGCATGGAAATCAGCAAGAGAGATCTTATTTGAAGAAGAGCGCTCCTCACTGTGCGTGCATTTTCTTAGAGAATATTTCTAGATTACGGAAGCAGCTAGAATGTCTGGATCTAGTGCTAGTAAGATCCCACAGTCTTGTGGGAGGAATGAGGAGGACAACGCACCCTTTTGTAGGAAGAACA